>NC_067239.1:2190000-2793125 GCF_019924925.1 Ctenopharyngodon idella | reverse complement strand
AATAAGTCATGAAAAAGAAGTCAATTTGTTATTCGCGAGCTGTTTGAGAGGTGGATTTATGAGAGCGCCACAATATAGATCAGCGGTGCACACTTTTGATGTGAGCGCGATATCTGTGGAAATTAGTAAAATTATGAGCAATACAAGCATTATTCAACTGGAGCAAGTGAGAGGAGGAGGGCGTGTCAATTCGTCGTCAGAGAAAAGAGAGAGCAAGAACGCGCTACTGGTATCAATACTGCAGAAAAGCAGTATTGGAACCATTTCTGTATCAATATTTTTGACAACACTAGAATTGTGGCGCCATATGAGAGAACCATTAATGGAGCTAAACATTCTTTTACAGTTTCCCAAACCAGTTACTAATGAACGGTTTGAGACCTTGCACATTTCTGTGGTAAGGATGGGAGATTGTGTATTTCCGGAGAGTTCTGCTCCAGCCACGGAACAGCTAAAAGACTAATAGATAGCTCCTCGTCTATCAAATCCTCTTGTATCTTGACCATAAACTTGGCATTAGTCGAGTGACCATGAGTAGGCATGTCTTAACTAACCACAGTATTTCTGTCCCTCCGTCAATCTCATTCTTTCTGACTGCACTGATTTGGATGGCTGTTGGTGCGCCCCATGGCAACACTCTGTCTGATCACATGGGCAGCACTAACAGCTGAAGAGGACTGATCCTGTGTCCTTCATGTCTCAGCACACATGGATTCATGTGCTGAAAATAGGATTAGTTCTCACAGAGAGTGAGTGTCTGTGTGTGATGTCTTTTATGTGGTCATGAGACATACTCTGGACCAAAGATGAAAGCGATCTTTTTGTCATATGTCAAAATCAGTTATATCTCTCTAATGACATACGCATACAGTCTGAGCAATTTTTTCGTACCAAATTACATATTCTACAGGACAAGTGCCATTTGTGTCCGTCATGCGTGTAAAAAATAAGTGACAAGTGATGCCAGCATGCTTATACTATGTGTTCTTCTTCATGAGAAATTTCTCCTTGATATGCAAGTATACAAATTTTGATTAAAACACACTGACACCAGCATTCTTTTTGAAAGTGAACACTTCAAGGACAAGCAGGTCTCTTCTTTTTATCAATTTATCTTTTAATATTTGTATCGAATGATCTTAGGGAGCCATATTGGAAAAGTAGATGTATACAGTGGTATGCGAAAGTTTGGGAACCCCTTGCAGAATCTGTGAAAATGTGAATAATTTTAACAAAATAAGAGAGATCATACAAAATGCATGTTATTTTTTATTTAGTACTGTCCTGAGTAAGATATTTTACATAAAAGATATTTACATATAGTCAACAAGACAAAAAAAATAGCTGAATTTATTCAAATGGCCCCGTTCAAAAGTTTGGGAACCATTGATTCTTAATACTGTGCGTGGTTACCTGGATGATCTACGACTGTTTTTTTGTTGTGTGATGGTTGTTCATGAGTCGCTTCTTTGTTCTGAGCAGTTAAACTGAGCTCTGTTCTTCAGAAAAAATCTCCAGGTCCCAAAGATTCTTCAGTTTTCAAGGATTTTTTGCATATTTGAACCCTTTCCAGCAGTGACTGAATGATTTTGAGATCCGTTTTTTCACACTGAGGACAACTGAGGGACTCAAACACAACTAATAAAAAAGGTTCAAACATTCACTGATGCTCCAGAAGGAAACACGATGCATTAAGAGCCGGGGGGTGAAAACTTTTGAACAGGATGCAGATGTCCAAATTTTTCTTTTTTTGTTGAAGTATCATTTTTTTCATTTAGTACTGCCCTTCGGAAGCAACAGAAGATACTTACATGTTTCCCTGAAGACAAATTAAGTACAATATACCTTGAACTTCAAATTCAAAAAGTTTTCACCCCCGGCTCTTAATGCACCACGTTTCCATCTGAAGCATCAGTGAATGTTTGAACCTTTTGTAATAGTTGTGTTTGAGTCCCTCAGTTGTCCTCCATGTGAAAAGATGGATCTCAAAATCATTCAGTCACTGCTGGAAAGGGTTCAAAATATGCAAAAAAATCCTTGAAAACTGAAGAATCTGCAGAACCTGGAGGATTTTTCTGAAGAACAGAGCTCAGTTTAACTGCTCAGAACAAACAACAGACTCATAAACAACCATCACAAAACATAAAAACAGTCGTAGATCATCCAGGTAACCATGCACAGTATTAAGAATCAAGGGTTCCCAAACTTTTGAACAGGGTTATTTTCATAAATTCAGCTATTTTTTTTGTCTTGTGGACTACATGTAAATATCTTTTATGTAAAATATCTTACTCAGGACAGTACTAAATAAAAAAATAACATGCATTTTATATGATCTCTCTTATTTTGTTAAAATTATTCACATTTTCACAGATTCTGCAAGGGGTTCCCAAACTTTCGCATACCACTGTATTTGGAAAGCATCAGACTTAAATAAGCTTTCACCTTGAATGTCAATTTATATTGTGAAACTAGAAACCCTGTTACCTTTTTGGAGACCTAATCATTTACGTTAGTTCATACAACAATGAAAATGGAAAATTCTGTCATCATTTATTTGTTCAGCATTGATGAACGCACATACTTAGAGCAGATCAAATATGGTAAACACGGAAGCTCAACCATATATGCTTGACACATGAAACCCAATGAAGTTTTCTCAAGTCAAGTCAATACGGTTGATCTTTTGGTTTATATATGTGCATTGATCAATATTTATATCAAAGCTGTAACCACCATAGACACTGCGGGGGACAAGTCCTCCCCGATAATTAGAAATGGCCAAATTGTCGCCCCAATATTTGATATTCTTGATGCTGCTATTGATGCACCGCTCTGATTGATGTTCGGAAGACAAAAAGTGTTAAATGTTCATTTTTTTTTAGGCTGGTCTGCCTCAGCGGTCTAACAGCATTCATTACTGTCAGAATGAGTGAGATGGCCAATCAAATCAAAGAAGGCGGGGCTTACTGTTCACAGAAGACGAGTGCGAATTCCAGTGCGACGCTTTCGTTTTAGCAGTGAAAGAGTACATGATGAGTAAGTAGTTAAACATTTAAAGACCCCTGTGGTGAAAATCAAGTTTTTAATGTTGTTTATATATGTCTTTGTGGTGTTTTAAAATGTTTTAAGACAAACCATGTGCAAATTCATTAGTCAACACCATTGCTGAGTATTTTCTCTTTAAAACTGCAGTGAAAAAAGACGGACGGTCAGCGTGCTGGCGAGCTTTAGCATATCATTAACTGACCGCGCAAGGGAGTCTCAAAAGAAGCCAGGTTATCCTGGTATATTTTTCTGTTCCAGCAGCCATATCACCCTGTAGCCCAAGACTGGTTGCCCACTGAAGCTAAGCAGGGCTGAGCCTGGTTAGTACCTGGATGGGAGACCTTCTGGGAAAACTAGGTTGCTGCTGGAAGAGGTGTTAGTGAGGCCAGCAGGGGGTGCTCACCCTGTGGTCTGTGTGGGTCCTAACACCCCAGTATAGTGATGGGGACACTACTGTCAAAAAGCACCGTCCTTCGGATGAGACGTTAAACCGAGGTCCTGACTCTCTGTGGTCGTTAAAAATCCCAGGATGTCCTTCGAAAAGAGTAGGGGTGTAACCCCGACATCCTGGCCAAATATGCCCATTGACCTCTGTCCATCATGGCCTCCTAATCATCCCCATATACTGATTGGCTTCATCACTCTGTCTCCTCTCCACCAATAAGCTGATGTGTGGTGGGCGTTCTGGCACAATATGGCTGCCGCTGCATCATCCAGGTGGATGCTGCACATTGGTGGTGGTTGAGGAGATTCCCTCTTCCATATGTAAAGCGCTTTGAGTACCCAGAAAAGCGCTATATAAATGTAAGGAATTATTATTATTATTATTATTATTATATGAAAAATTGTGTAGATTTAGCAATATAATGGGTGTATGATGTATATTACGGTGTTATGATGAACTATATGTCTTTCTCCACTGACGCTGTTCAAAGTGTTTCTAAGGATATTGGTATTTAGAAGGCAGTCTGAGAGAACGAATGTGAACATGGTTTGTGTAACATTAGCAACACATTATTAGCTGTTTGATAATGTAGTCAAGCAAAAGACTAATCATATTAATTACCGTCATGTGTCCAATTTTGTAAAGAGTGATACCACTGGAGTGAGTGGAGGCGGGGCTAATTTGCATATTCATTGATCCATGTATATTAAATGAGGGTGTAGAATTACATTCAAGCTATTGTAAGGCATAAAGAATTTTTTTTCACAGGAAAAAACATTTAAATATGTTATTTTGGTGATCAAAAATTAGTTTTAAGGGATAAAATTATTGACTAAGAGGGACTTTAATATTTGATGACTGTTTTATGATTGAAATATTCAGCAGCTGGCAGTAATATCCGATGATGCAAACTACACAACATTTTATGAAATTTCACCATTTTGAATTGAAAAGATGCAATTATTTGATTAATATGATATGATTAGTGTAATACATTACAGACAAGAAATGTTTTGTGTTTTTGACATATTAGACATACAAATAAGAGTGAATATATGTTTTTTTTTTAAAAATAGTTTAAATTCATTACTCAATAACTACAATAAACCTGGAACTTTTACCATTTCTTTTTCGTTATTCCCTTAAATCCCTTTTAATCTTTTAATTCTTTTTATAAAAAAAAACCTTACCGCCGCCCCCAGGAAAAAAAAAAAATATGTTCAAGTTCATGATGCATGTTATGTCTCTTCTGAAGTCTTGAATTATACCGCTTCAATTCATATGGATAATTTTACACTGTTTTTTTGTTGTTGTTTTTTTGTACTTGTGTGAAAGTTTTAGTTACGTGGACTTTTCAGTAGATGGACAAAAATGATGAGCAAATATTAAAAATATTTTCATTCGTGTTTCGAAGTTTGGAACGATACGAGGGTGAGTACCTGTAAATCATGACAGAATTTTCATTTTTGCCTGAACTATCCCTGCAATCATTTAATTTTGAGCCTGACCTGCTAAATAAAATGTTGATCATTGAAAATGAAAGATTCATTCATGAAACAGACACTGATAATTTTTTCATTAATAGCATGGACAGAAGGAACAGATAACAAGATTTTCAGAGAATACCAGCACATTTGTATTTTCTTTTAGGATATTTTATAGTACATTTGTGTCTTTTTTGAAGTTTATTAACTGCAGTTTATTAATCTTAATTGTGAATGACCAGTATCACAGAAGAGCTGAATTGACAAATGGGGGAGTAAATGACAAAAATTCAATTTTTGGGTGAACTATACTTTTATAAATGCATCATTTGACTGTTTAAAATATTACAGAAATGTACTTTTAATTTATCTTTTCAAAATGGAAATGACAGCCATTTCATATCATGACCCATATACTTCCTTTGGCATCAAAAATGACTTCCTGTCTACCGTAACACTGCAGTAATATGTTGGAGCTACGTGTCTCTTACACACAGTATATAGTTTGAGATGCACAGATCTATTAGTTTTATTAGCTTTATTGGTTCTTTGTTTTTTACTGTTTCACTCAGACAATATTAGCTCATAATCTGCCCCCCTTGTGCATGAATAATGAATAAAGTTAATAACATTAATTTATCCTATTCATTCTGCTAAGTCGCAGTAGATTGAGTTCCAGGCATTCATCGCAGGAGGAGTTTTCATGTCTTTGTCCTTTCTTTTCTTAATTAAACCTGTCTTTAACATGAAGGCCTCTTTATTTCTCACTCATGCACGGAAACACTTCAAGTCAGACAAAAGAGAGTGATTGAAGAGAAATCATTTTGTCCCTCGTGCAGACTTCATGACACCAGCTCGCAACGTTCTGACCGTGTACAGTACGAATCACGGGTTTAGAGCGACTGCGTGCCTTATGCAGATAAGAACTTGATCTTATCAAAGCCAATCAATTTTTAGGCGGTAGAGATCACAGCCAATTAAGCTGACGTGCACAAACACGGCTGCATGAGAGTTCATGAGACTGCAGAATGCGCAGGTTACAGTGGCAGAACTGATTCATTCTTTGTTCAAGTGGCGATGCTTTGGGTATATTTTGGTGTAACATGTGAATTTTTTTTTTTTTTTTTTTTTTTATTTATTTTTTTTGGTAAGCACACTCACTCACTTATGCAATTCCAAACACATTCATATGCACAATGAAATAAAACACTAATCTTATTTTGAGCTTGAAGAATGAATTGAAATGAAGCATGATCCTTTCACACATTCTCGAGAGGTTGCATGTGTGAGAGCGCTTCACAGTTCTCTATAGTTAATTTATCAGACTTTCTCTCTGCCCTGCATAACGTTCTGGCATGTGGTTGCTATGGAATTAGAGGAACAAAGCAAGCCGTTCTAAAGCCTGATTACCCTATTTTGAATTATTAAGACATGAGAGGACACACACTCACACACACACACACACACACTAGATGATGAGATACTGTATCTGCAGCCTTTGTTCCCCTTGTGTCTTTTCTTCTTATTCAGTTGTAATCTTCTAAAAATGTGCACATGTGAAGATAGAAAAAAGCATGATTGTGTTTGGGATAAAATACTGCATACTTGACAGTGTTTCACAGTCAATAACCATTTAAGGTTGTTGGTTGTTGCAGGGTTATGGTAGCTGTTTTATAATAAAACAATTAAAACAAAATAATGGCTTACATGTAATATAGTCTAGGAATGTATTTGATTGAATGTAGTGAAGTTTGGCTTGACAGAAAGGAGTGTCAGAACAAACAGTTGTGTTGTGTGAAACGCTGTTCTGAATTGCTTGGCTAGTGCTAGCCGATATAAGAGAAATATCATTCCATTCAATACAGCAGATATGTTATGTCCATTCAAGCGTTCTCCTATGGACTGATGTGAATCAGGACTGTAAATGGCTCCTCTCAACAAAAATAGATACGTGACACTCTTGACTTTGAGATCCGTACTTTACATGGATAAAAAGGTTTGCATGGCATTCAACATGACTTATCTTTGTGTTTCAGAAGTGGCTAGTGCAACGACAGTCTAGCACAGGGCTTTTCAAAATAGGTTTTGCAGAATATTTCAGAGAAAAAATATGTAAAAAATGTCAAATAAATAAATAAAAATACTATTACTAGGCTACTGATAATAATAATAATAATAATAGTGATAAATAAGATTAAGCTGTAATTTACATAATTTTACATTCTCATTCTGCTTTATTAAGACCAAAATCATGAAAATAATACCAATTATGTTATTCTGTTGACAAGCCTAGTGGGTTAGAAAATATCAGATTAATAGAACGTAAATATTTTCCTGATAATGTTGTAGAAATATTTATAATATTATTATAAACACATATAAATTGGTATATGTACATGTAAATGGGTCAATGACATGCATATTTTTGTGTCCAAGTGCATTATTTCCTTTTAAAATAATTTGATAAATTAATGACATTTAGTTTGAATTTTTAGTACATTTAAATAATACATATTATTTTATGTTTTGTTATCTTAAAGGAAAAAAATGTAAAATTCTATACTCACTCTCATGTCATTTCACACCCGTAAGACCTTTGTTCATCTTCAGAACACAAATTAAGATATTTTTGATGAAATCTGAGAGGTATATGACTCATTCATAGACAGCAATATAATCAACACTTTCAAGGTCCAGAAAGGCACTAAAGACATCGTTAAAACAGTCGACGTGACTGCAGTGGTTCAACTTTAATGTTATTAAGAGACAAGAATACTTTTTGTGCACAAAAACAAACAAAAATAATGACTTTATTCAACAGTCTCTTCTCTTCCCTGTCATTATCATTACGCAGGTGACACAGTAAGCACAGTGAAGGCTTCCGTGTTTACGTCCAAATGCCGGCTGAGTATTGGCCAAAGCTGATCATGTGATCAGCACGATGCATGCGTGTGGTGCTGACGCAGGAGCCGGCCAATAATGAGTCGCTGTTCTGACGTAGAACCTGGAAGCGCTGGATGTAAACAACGTATGAGAATGACACAGAAGAGAAGAGATTGTTGAATAAAGTTATTTTTGTTTTTGCGCACAAAAAGTGTTTTCATTGCTTCATAACATTAAAGTTGAACCACTGCAGTCACGTCGACTGTTTTAACGATGTCTGTAGTTCCTTTCTGGACCTTGAAAGTTTTGATTATATTGCTGTCTATGGACGAGTCATATACCTCTCGGATTTCATCAAAAATATCTTAGTTTGTGTTCAGAAGATGAACGAAGGTCTGACGGGTGTGAAACGACATGAGGGTGAAAAATTAATGAAAGAAATTTCATTTTGGGGTGAACTAACCCTTTAAACCCTCAAAATATCAGGTGGTGCAACTGTCTGAACAAATTAACAGACTAAGAAAACTATTTAAAATGGTATCTTTAATAATAAAAAATTAAAAACTAAATGGCATAATTATAAGTTTGAAACATTTGATATAAACAAATTTTATAAATATCAGTAGTTTTAAAGCTGTTGAGATAATTGAAAAACAAATGTCAGGGTGGCACAACTGCAAACATGGCTCTTTTATTATAAATTGACAAGGTAATAACGGTAAACATGATAATGCATCATTCAGAGGAGCCCAACTGATCTTTGTGGCAGAGTGAAAATGTTTGTAGATCTCTCTCAAATACTAGGAAAAACTGCTCATCTGAAGAATGGGTAGGTACACTTTCCATGTCAGGTGGTACAACTACACTAAAAACTATTTGGTTGTACCGCCTGACATAAAAACATTCATAAAATGAATTTAAATATGAAATATTATTTAACAACTGAAACTTGTTTAAACACGCTGTTTATGACTCAAAAATATGCATTACAGTTATCAGTTTTGAAAAGATTCTTTGAAAACACCTTTTTGCCAATGACCCAAATATATACCCGTATGCATTTATATAATATATTCCTTAACATTTTAGACAAGGGGTCCCTCACAAGGGAGCTCATCATATTTGGGGCTCTGAAAACCCCTGGTCTGCCATAAACAAAGACTGTATGACTGTTTGGGAAAAGAGACATTGGCATGTAATAGCAGTAAATGGCAGAATCAAATGGCAATATCAAACCATAAATGGTTTAAATTATAGTTGAATATGTATTTCAACAACGTATTTCTGTATCTCAACCATTTTATTAAATCTAACACAGAAATTTAAGGATAAATGCATTGCATTTTGGGAAATAGCACATGCAGCTGCTTGATAGCTCTGATACTGCAAGTGACTATAGCAAGTGTCATTATATCATCTGGAAATTACCACATACTGATTTCCATTCAAATTTTACTATGATAGTATGCCATTTCAAGCACAGCAAGAGAGAGGGAGGGACTGATATCATGAAGTAGGAGACACAGACATTCATCTACAACTGACAAGCTTCTTGTTGATCATAAAAGATCACTTCTAATCAATTTTTCCACCTACTCTGTTCTCTCTTTCCTCTCGGGTAGTCACCACTCTTTTGTGATTCCACCAGCTTCTTTAAAATCTCCAGACACGCACAAGCTACAGAGCACAGCATCCACATCCCATAATTACTGCCTTGTCACCATGGTGAAAGATGAACTAATGAGGCCAAAGCAAGTTTGCATCACCACCTTTTTCTCACTTTTCCTAAAGTCTCATTTTCTTGAGGCATTCTTCATGAAGAAAAGCTAATGTGAATATAATAGTTCACCCTAAATCCTGCCACTGTTGTTTCACTGTCATTCCTAACCAGTATGACTCTTGCTGTCTTCACGAAACATGAAAAAAGTAATTCTGAATAATACACTGGTCTTTTTTTTCTATGCAAATGCAATGTAGCATAAAAGTAGTGCATGCACTATATATTTGCTATATTCCAGCTTTGTGAGCAACAAAATAAAATTTGTTTTTCACTGAAAATATTGACGTGTGCTAGCTCTCTTAGGCGCATTTTTAGATATGAACCTAATATACTAGATATTTCTTCAAGTAATCATTTCCAATTAGCTGAATGAATCATTCTTTTCAATGAATCAGCTGATCCAGTTCACAAAATCAGTATGAGTCATTTGTTTCAGTTCTTGAATTCAACTCACTTGCTCAATAATCCTGTCACAGTGGTTAGAAGCTCACTGGATTGACGTAATGTGAATAATGACATAACATTTATTTTTGTTTCTCACAGAAAGTGATCATACAGCTTCAGACTTAATAATAGTGAATACAGTGTACATATGGATCAATTTTATTAAATCTTCATGGTTCTTTTGCATCCTTTTTGAAGTTTGAAAGCAGCATATTCTTCATAATTTCTCCTTTTGTGATCTACAGAAGAAAGAAAGTCCTACTGGTTTGGAACAACATAAGGGTTAGTAAATAGGGATGCCGGTATCGGGTCCGATACAACAGAGTAAACAGAGAGCAGAAGGGACATATCAGAGAAGGATGTCTATGAATTAAATGTATCGAATTAATAGATTGTTAAGCAGATTAAATATTTACACATATGTGCGCGAGCTGATAAGAGAACACGAAGTGGATTGAGTGTGCAACAGCACAGATGTGTGAGTTTGTCGAGCAAATCCCCTTTTCACAGACATGGCTGGAAAGTTTGTAGTTCGGTCGGATATGGCAATAGCAAAGAAAGTAAAATGAGGAGCAAATTACTAACGTTAACTGACGTTAGAGAGAGAGAAAGCGCACTTCTGTTGCATGTCCTTGATTGCTGATCACTTACTCTGCACATATGCATCATTTGAATTAAAACTAAATTGTATATGCAAGTAAAAACATGAAAAGTTACATGACTTATGTATAACAAGTGGTTCCCTACATTATTACAGGAAGGCAGTACTGTAATCACATGACGTTTTCTGTGTGCAAGCATCGGAAGCACGCACCCAGAAAACTGCCTCTCAGACAGACAGATCGTGAATAGCTTCTGGCACTTAAACAGACAAATTCCCACAAAATTATGTCAAAATGCCCATATAGGTAAGTATCCTTGTGAAACATAGTCGGTTATGTCTTAAGTGAACGTAAACAGTTGAGGAAGAAAACACATGTGTAACGGTATGTTGAATACGTGCAGCTCTAAAAGTGACAGCAGCCTAATAAACCTACTGCTGTCTTTGTCCTCAATGTTAAAGGGAACCTAAAATGCGCCTTTTACAAGATATAATATAAGTCTCTGATGTCCCCAGAATGTGTCTGTGAAGTTTCAGCTCAAAATACCTCACAAATCATTTATTATACAGTAGCTTCTCAAATTTGCCCCTATTTGAGTGTGAGCAAAAACAGGTCGTTTTTGTTTGTCCCTTTTTGTGTGTGTCCCTTTAAATGCAAATGAGCTGCTGCTCCCGGCCCCCTTTCCAGAAGAGGGCAGAGCTTTAACAGCTCACGCTTCAGTTGCTCAACAACAACAAAGCTGGAGAATGTCACGCAGCCAAAATGAGGATTGTCAGTAACGGTGTTCAGCCTTACATTGTTCAAACCGGAGTCGGACACTGATGGAGAGACTCAGGAAGAAGTTACAACTTTTAGAATGAAACTGGACATTTCTGAATGGTTAGTGGATAAATTTATGTAGTTGCTGTGGAGTTGATTCAACTCATCGACTAGCATGTGCCGTCATGTTAATCTTTTTGCAAATCCAGTGTTGACTTGACCCTCGTTTGTGAAGCAGTCCAGTGTAAAATGACGGCATGGTAACAACACTCTACTACAACAACTCTTCCTCTTCTCTAAAGCAGCCCAACATGGCCTCACCCCATTCGTTGTGTGTTCCCGAGGGTGGGGTTTATGTAAATTTTAGGGTTAGTGATGTCACTAACCCGGGAAGAAGCTTGTTGTAGTCCCTACCAGCCGTTTGTTGTAGTCCTTAAACAGAGATTTCTGTAAAATAAAATATCTCCCTTTTGCATTGAACTTTGAGCGTTGTAACTTTGCAGATGTTGTTTATGCTCAAACAGCAACATTACACACTAACTAAAGTTAAAAAAGTGAAATCATAATCAACCACCCCCTAAATCTAAAGACAAAGAGAAAATCACTCACTGCTCTTGACTAAATATTCACTGTGCTTTTAAATTAAAGATAAAATATGAGAGAGCAATAATATGAACATATGCTCCTACAATACATTTTAACAGGCAGAATTAGGCATGAAAATAACTGAGAAATTTCTATTTGTAAGCCAACTAATTTGATTCATATTCTTTTGGTTTCTCTGGCCAGTATTTTTAAAAATGAAAAATGCAATGAAAATACACATATTGGTACTCGGTGTCGGCAAGTACTGAAAATAAAAGTATTGGTATCGGACTCATTCTGGAAAAAGCGGTATCGGTGCATTCCTAATAGTAAATGATGACAAACATCAAATTTGGTTGAACTGTCTCTTTAATAGCCCATTTCTGCACCAGAGGGATGGAAATTCAGTAAAGCTAACAGGGTCTGGAATATTTTGGGTGAACATATATAGAAGGTTGTTTGTTATGAGCCCTGCCTGTCTGGAGATTGTTGGCTGAGGTCACTTCAGAAGAATCCATTAACAGCTTTAACATGTGGGTGTTTCTTTCTAGTTCTGTAGTGGGCGGTGAGGAAAAACAGAGTGCCGCGTGTTTCAGCCGAAAGTGTCCACTAATCATTTGCTTATCATGAGGAATTTGGAGAGGGGCAATCTTCCAAAGAAGAACCCACCCACACTCTCACACCGCTGCCTCAATCTCGCACTCATTCTCACGCACATATGTGTACGCGACGGGATCCTCGAATAAGGCTTTAATGAAGCCGAGTGAAGTGATGGAAGGCAATGAGTATGAGATGGAGTATGAGAGAAACAAAGAAAGATGAAAGAACATGCACAGCTTTAAAGAATCCAAGGTGAAGGTTGTTGAATGGCGACCATTAAAAAAATAACGAGTGAATGTTTTTATTATTATTAGTGCATATTGAAATACTGTCTGTGAAAGCTATTACTAGCATACAGATTTTCTCAGTTACAAATACTAAGAAATGAACTCTTTTGAATGTTAAACTAAATGCCAAAACATTGTCATCTGAACAAACTGTTTTATATTGAAGTATGTCACTAACTTACTATAAAATATTTTTATGGAATGTTGCAGTATTTATTATAAATGATTTATCTGTGCACATTGTTTTTTTTTTAATACTTGTGCTCTTCTAAATTTTTAATGGAAAATATTAACGCCTCCTCCCCTTCACAATGATATCTCTTCTCTGATGAGAAATTAACAAACAACAATGTTCCAACGATCCAATCAGTTCCCAATGGACAAAATCAAGTCCCATCCTACATTTTTTTTTTTTTTTTCTTGTTCAAGAAGCCATTTCACTCAGATATATATGGAAGCTTGTTTCTGCCATGGAATAAAACAATTTAAAATATAATTGCAACTTTTTATCTCACAATTCTGACTTTGCGAGTTATAGTCAAATTCTGATGGGGAAAAATTTTTTCTCAGAATTGCGAGGTTATATTGCAATTCTTATTTTATAACTCGCAATTGAGTTTATATCACAATTTTGATTTTATAACTCGCAATTGTGAGTTTATATCATGTAATTCTGAGTTTATAACTCACAATTCTGACTTTATATTTTGCAATTGTGAGTATATATTACACAATTGTGAGTTTTTATCCCACAATTCTGACTTTATAACTCACAATTGTGAGTTTATATCACGCAATCTTTTCTAACAATATATGCAAGTCTTTACTACCACTTTTTATCAATTTAACACATCCTTGCTGAATAAATGTATTAATTTCTTTCAAAGAAGAAAGAAAAAATTACTGACCCCAAACTTTTGAATGGTAAAGATTTTTATTTTAAATAAATACTGTCCTTTTTAACTTTTTTAGCACAACTGTTTCCAACATTGTACTGTTTATTATACAGCCTTGATAAGCATATTCTTTCAAAAACATTAAAAATAGTAATCTTTCCCAACTTTTGACCGGTACTACAGATTAAAAGTAATGTAAAACCATATGTAAGAGTGCCAGTTTATTATTACTATTTGAAAAGTTGCCAATCAACAATTTCCTTAACAAGAATTTCTTAGCTGAGCAAGACATTTTGAATATAGTAAACAAACTCAAGACTAAATAGACCGAGAACAATCAAGACAGTTGCTGAAAGAACTCCAAAATCACAATGACTTCTTTCTTTTTTTTCAATTCCTTTCTTAGAATGCTTATGCAGATATGTATGTTTATGATTACCGCATAATTTACATAAACACAGTATTATAATATTTTTGCTTCTATTTATCCAATACATCATTAGGTAGATTGCTGAATGACCTCTTCACTTGAGTTGCTTCCATAATGATGTTTACTTTCTCGAAATGAGATTTTGAGAAACGTCTTTCATAAGCGCTACAATAACACTCTGACCTCTGAAAATATTCATTGCATTCATCATCAATACCGCAGTGTTTTTTTAATAAATTTGCAAGGACAAGGCACAAAAGAAGCTCTACCAGTGGTTCGTCAGTGCCCAATTTTTCACCCTCTGACAATCCGGCCGTTCTTCTGGAAGCTTCCGCTGACCATGAAAATTAAACAGTGATTACACATTGTTCGGGTTTACAAGGCAGCATACAAGTTTCAGCAGCGATATCCCATTTACAATGCTGAAAAGGCCCATTTTGTGGGTTGTCAGGATTGAAACATTATGGAGTGTGTCACTTCTAGTCATGACAGTACACTCTGCCTCTACCACTATCCATCAGAGCTGTCAAATACCCACAATGCCTGCAGGGTATCAAGCCATGGTGACTCCAAAAGAATCCTGCTTCACTGTTTTCCCTGTCTCTCGACACATTTCTCCTCTAGTTTGAGCTGAAGTAACCCCTTCAGTGATGGACTCCACTGTCAGACTGGAAAGGCGCGAGGGTCACTTTTTCACTGAGCTGTAATTTATTCACTCCAGCGGTGACCTCAACAACCTCTGCTCTTCCAGAACGTTCTTGCAAACCTGTTCAGGTTCTCTTGCTCTGGATTTCATTATTCAGGGGCTGAAATTAATAACCATCATTGTGTCCCTGAGCCTTGCAAATATGAGCACGCATGTTCATGTGTGTGTGTGTGTGTGTGTGTGTATGTCTGCCGGCCCTGAGGCTGATCGTCTTTTTGAGGGACAAGAACAGGAAATGAATTCCTGGTGCTGTTGCTTGTACTGGGGAAAAAACCGAACACCCAATCTGCAGTGTGGTCATAGTGTGTGTTTTACACCGAAGGAGATCTGGGGAAGTGGTTTGTTTATTGTTGCCACAGTGAACACTCCTGGTGACCGAACACTCAAGAACAGTACATGTGCAAAAAAAAGGACTTAGTTCCTCTTTTGGTTATTTTTGTGGTATGAGACACACTGGCTGACCTTCGAGAGACAGAATGGAAACAGCTTCTGTCGAGCATGTACTGTCCTGCAGTAACACAATGGGCGGCTTTCACACCATCACCCCAGCTGTCTCATCAGAAGCCATAATGTTCAAAATACATTCAAAGAGAACAGAGACTGAACAGATGTCTGAAATAGTGAGTGTGTGTGTGTGTGTGTGTGTGTGTGTGTTTGTCTGTATGCATTCCTTGCTGAAACACTAAGCTGGTTTGCTGGTCTTAAAGTATATTATTAATTTTTTTCCCAAAATGTATTGAAATTTCATATATACAATACACCTTGTCTATGATAAGCATGTTTGTAAGAATGTTGGTAACCAGACAGTTGAAGGCACCCATTGAGTTCATAAATACTATGGAAGTCAGTGGGTGCCGTCAACTGTCTGGTTACCAACATTCTTCAAAATATCTTCTTTTGTGTTCAGCGGAAGAAAGAAACTCATACAAGTGAGTACGTAAAGACAAAATTTACATTTTGGGGTGAACTATCCCTTTAAAGGATTAGTTCACTTCAGAATTAAAATTTCCTGATAATTTACTCACCCCCATGTCATCCAAGATGTTCATGTCTTTCTATCTTCAATCGAAAAGAAATGAAGGTTTTTGAGGAAAACATTCCAGGATTTTTCTCCATATAGTGGACTTCACTGGGGTTCAACGGGTTGAAGGTCCAAATGTCAGTTTCAGTACAGCTTGACAAACTCAATCTCATTTTCTCCTCCAACTTCAAAATCGTCTGAGATCGTTGTTTTACCTTTTTTTTTGTAAAGGGCGTTTGACTTAGTCTTTGCATGTTCACTTTGTAGACACTGGATCTGTACTTCCGCCTACGTCACGCATGACCTTTCCTACATGATTACGTCATGTGTGGCGCATCGCAAAGCAGTGTAAGACGAGCATTTGTGGTTAAAAAGTGTATAACTTTTCATATTTTTTAGAAAATGAACGATGGTTTCTCTAGATAAGACCCTTATTCCTTATCTGGGATCGTGTAGAGCCCTTTGAAGCTGCACTGAAACTGATATTTGGACCTTCAACCCATTGAACCCCAGTGAGGTGCACTATATGGAGAAAAATCCTGGAATGGATTTTTCAGTAGGGTTATGCAAGATCTGTGTGTGTGTACGGAAGCAAAAAAAAAATGGCTGATCATTGACCTTAGGCTAATTTTCACCACAGCAAGCAGTTTTGCATCGCTGTGCGTGTGTGTGTGTGTGTGTGTGTGTGTGTGTGTGTGTGTTTGGGTGTTTTTAATTCAAATGGATCTGCAGTCCCAGCTTTCACAGATGTTAGAGAGGTTCAGTGGTGACAGCTGCGATCCCACTAACATCCTGAAACTTCACATTCAATAAGGGTGAGATAAGAAATAAAGAGAGGAAGAGAGAGAGAGAAGCTTTTTTTTAAATTATTGAGTATTTACGCATCCCACCTCTGTTCATACTGCGCTCGCTTCATACATCAAAGATGTTAATAATTGGAAATATGCTCCTGGAATTGATTTATACTCAGCATGTAAATCAGATGAAGGACCTCTACATCCGCCACAAACATTAAACTTTTTTCAATTTTAGCTTGAGCCTTATTTCCATTATGTATTCATATGTATTTGTTCAATAATAAAACAACTTAATAGAGGGTTTAAGGCAAATGGATATTGCAGAGATTAAGCTCTAGAAACCAAGAATGGTCTGAATGGATCCCAAAGAGGTCTGAAACACCTGGAGAAAGCATTCTCATTCAACTCAATGGTACTTGCTTGGACATTAGTACTTGCTTAAGTATGCCTTTTTAAAATCAAAACATTCATATCTATGTAAGAATATTTAATATATATTATATATTGCAAATAAACCTTTTTCTTTTTCAGATAAAGGCATGAAGTTTTAGCTCTTTAGCACGTTGGGTGTGTAATTTATGTTTTATCTTTTAGCATTCTTGTGCTTCCACAAAGAATGATGGGAATTGTAATTTTGTCACACAAGTCTGGCATAAACAAACTGAATGAGCAATGTTTTCTGCCAAGCTTTTTTTGCTATTCTTCATTTGACTAAAAAAAAGGCAACATTCATAATTACAGTGTATTATGATCAACTTGCTTCCATAAATCTTTAGTTGACACACCTCCAAACACGGAAAGTTTTCTTAAAGGGAGAAATTCACTCACACTAATGTCGTCCCAAACTTGTACGACTTTATTTTGCAAACAAAAAAGGAGATATTTTGAAAAATGTTGGGATCCAAACAGTGTTGGTGACCACTGACTTCCATTGTATGGACAAAATACCATTTATGTTCCACATAAAAAGAATGTCATATAATAACTATAATTTTTTTTCGGGGTGAACTATCCCTTTAAAGAAATAGACAGGCAAAATATACATCCATTTAACTTAAATGATAATCTGTCACCTGTAAAATAATACAATTCTTCAATTTATATGTTGCATGCAGACCAATGTATTTTGTTAGAATACGCAGCTATTTTTATTGGCCATCAATGGAGGAAGATCCTGTATAATGCTGTAATTACAGCATCTACCAGCAGGGGCTACGTTACCATGTTAAATAGCTGGATCCTAACCAATCAAAGGGTCTGGGGGAATGCATTCCAACCAATCAGCTTCTACTTCTCATGATGGACAGTTCATTAGTATAAAGTGAGAAATGTTGTGCCCTAACTTTGTTAAAGCTAACTTTTCAGTAGTTTTTCTCCAAACTTTGCTCAACCGAAAGGTGACCGTATTAAATGCAACAGCATTTGTTCTTACCTGGATGTTAAATGCTTAATGTTCTGCATGTAGCATAGCCTTTGTGTGAAAGAGTGCTGAGTTTGCGCCAAATGGCAACGGACAGGTTCAAGAGACACAAACACCACACAGAATTATGTGCAGCTGCTCTCTGCCAACCAGATAACCTCATAGTTGTTCTCTGAACACAATCAGATACATTTACCTTATCTCTATTGGTACAGCTCTGTCCCACAGGCTTAAGCACAACACTTCAGATGTTTGAGGTTTTAGTAAGTCCTAGAAGAGAGGAGTACAATCATATTTACTTTATATGCTGCCTCTTCTCTTTGTCGATGCTCCCCATAGAGGGAGATAGACAGAAGTGGAGCGATAGATAGAGAGAGTGAGTTTGTAGAGTTTGTACTCGCTCCTTTAGCTGTGGGATTTGAGGGATGAGGAATGCTGAGTTTTTAATGGAGCCGTGAACAGATTTTTTAATGGGTTAAAGTGTTGGAAGCAAGTTTGAGCTTTTTGCCAAACGGTCCTTGGTTATTAGGACTTGCGTAATCAGGACACTCAGCACTTAGAGCAGTTAATTATTAACTATGATAAATAAATTACTTGCAGCAGTAGCTCATGCCATAACCTTGACCTTTGACCTCAACTCTAGGCCAAATGTTAGAACAGGAGTTCAGTGAACAGGTCTCTGATAACTCTCATGTTCTTCTCAGATTGAATTCCCAGAGACCTCCTCAATGATTTATGTAGTAATAGTAGTATTAGTCATGGGCATCAGAACCATTGTAGGTGGGTGGGACAGGTCCCCACCCACTTTTTAAGACAAATGATATTGGACCCACTCACTTTTACTGTCTCTAATTCAGCGCATATGTCTGTTCACTTTTCAGAGTGCCATCAAGTCAAACCCATTCCACTTGAGGAATGCCCTATTTTAGCTACAGCCTTGATTTCCACGCTGCTGCTTCCTCAAATCCATTCCACTTGGCTCATTCAGAGTCCGTATAAATTAAACTCCATTCCGTGATTTCCGTTTTTGCTAGGCTATTTCAAAACAACTTAGTAGGCTTTTGTTGCTGTGTTAATTTTTGGGAAATCTTCCCAGGTGTGTGGTAACCATTTTAGGCACCAGAATACAGGAAATGGCATCTACTCCAGTCAAATATTTCTGGGGGAGGACCCACCCAAATAATTTTTTTTTTTTTTGCTTCTAATGCCCATGGTAGAAGTAGTAGTAGTAATAGAAAATACAAAATTAATCTCTCATTTTCCCTTTCTGTTCATTTAATAAATTTGTCTGACCTTATCAGAAGCTAGTAGGAAGACATTATTGAAGCTTTATCATTCTATTGGAATTTACCTCACAAATGTCTTTATAATTTTAACACTTTATATCTCCAAATTGAATTAAATATGGAAATGTGACTTTATATTCTGAAATGGCAAATTATTTGAGAAAAATCTAAATTCAGAATGTCTGATCTGTGGCAATAAAGTATTGTTGGTGAATATATTATATTAATAACAAATAACCACTTTTGGTCAGGAATAAGATTAGTAAATTATTCTACTTCATAATACTGAAAACTATATCACCTGATCATCTTTATTTCTGTCTTTCTTTGCAACAAATTATGTGTTTTGGTAAACACTGTTACAAAAACCACAAACTCACAAATAGCCAAGAGTCAAACTGCCTAACTAAATGAAACACTGATCACCATAATAGTGACTAAACATTTTCAATAAAACATCAACATCTAAACCTCTGTTAATTCTCAATAAGCACTCATGTAGATGAATGACAGAAATAAAGTCAAACTGGTTAGTAATAAGTGAAGCTAGCAATGCTGTTTGTGAAGTTGTTTAGTCATCCTCTGCTGAGATCTTGAGAGTTTTATTGTTTTCTTTTATATGGCCTATGTGGTTCAAACAACGGAGGTGTGACCATGTTACTATGGTTTCGGGAAACAGTCATGACTAGTTGATTAGTTTCTCCAATTACTGTTGTCAAAAATATAGATATTTCAATATGTATCGATACTGAAATATCTGAAACGGTTCCAATACTCCTTTTCTGCAGTATTGATACACCGATACAAGCGGCGCTTTCTCACTCTCTCTTCTCTCTGACAGCGAATTGACACACAGGTGTAAAGTATTTGAGTAAATGTAATTAGTTACTGTACTTAAGTATCTTTTTGGCTACTTTGTAGTTGTACTGAGTATCAAAGATATTAGCAACTTTTACTCTCTACTTGACTACATTTTTGAACAAGTAAATGTACTTTTTACTCCAATACATTTGTGATGAGTAATGCAATTGCATATTACACTTTACACGGCACCTTACTTTTTCTGCAGCAGTTTGTTTCTGCTATAAAGAAGCAATATCGTCATCTAAGGGCATTGAAGGTACTATATCTTGTGCATTTTGCCTTTACTCACCCAAACTTGTCAACAAGACTACTTTACGTGAATACGAGTGCATTAGCAGGTAGTTGCTGTATTGCGGGTGTTTGATTTATGAGATGAGGTCTTGACTGCAGCCGATGATAAGGTCGAAACCAGCACATCCAGTGCAAGTAGGCTTTGACTATTTAATTTTACTTAATATTAATTTATTTATCCGCTATATTGACAAGACCTTTTTGAAGGATATTGTTTATGGCCTTTTTGTGCACTTGAGCTTAACTGAGAGTTTGTCGATGTTTAAGAGGCTGTTGTGTCGACCTTGATTTATTGCAGTATTGAGGTGTTCAGTTTTATTTCAATTTTAGAAAATAAGCATGATTTCTCATCTTACAAATCAATTGTTTCTTTTTTTCACCAGCATGACTCTCAGGTGTCTCGAACTAGTGCATCTTTGAGCACATATTTAGTATGAGTAAAATACTTTAGTACTGTTAAAATCAGTTACTCTAAGACTTTTACTCAAGTTGTATTGGAATTGGTGACTTGTAACTTGTAATGGAGTCATTTTCACTGTAAGGTATCTGTACTTTTACTCAAGTATGGTTTTCAGGTACACCTCTGACACACACCTGCCTCCTTTCACTCACTCGTCTCATTTGCTCCAATTTGACTCATTCCCACAGGTTTCGCACTCACACCAAAAGCTGCCGCACCACTGATCTATAATAAGTGGCGCTCACATAAAGCCACCTCTCAAACAGCTTGCGCAATTGACTTTTTCGTGGCTTATTGCGCTTACATGGTCAAATACATACAAAATTATGTTAAAATGCCTGTCTTTCAGAGTATTCAGATGAATACAGTCAGATTTGGAATGTAAATAGTTGAGAGAAAACGCATGTTGTGTAACAGGATCTGCTCATAAGCTCTTAAAGTGACAGCAGCCTAATAAACCTGCTGCTGTCTGTCATGTTAATCAAAGAACAAAAGTCAAAGAGAAAATCCCTCACTGCTCTTGACCGAATAACTTTTGTAACTTTAATTGTAAGCATTAATCTGCATTTAATTTTACAATGAAAACTATCCAATGTTATTTTATATCTTAATACTTCAATTTCTGTAGTATTTCTTACCTGAATACTACTGTTAGACCCCTAAAGCCATGTTTATTTCATTTCTCTTTATTCTGTTGGATTTATCTGTGCTATCGTTTGCAATTTGTTTATTTGTTCTTACTTCATTACTGACTGTTTACTCGTCTTTTATTTTTGTAAATGTAGCTCAACAACGTAAATAAAGCCTCCCTGTGCTGTGTGTAAGCTATTACAACAAAATTACCTAAATTATCTGTATGGCAGTATATATATATATATATATATATATATATATGGCAGTTTTCCCAGTGGTATCGAAAATGGTATCAAATATTGATATTTTTCAAGTTATTGTTGGAAATCTCCAATAATGCCTCGTACTATGGTTAATCAGCTAGTTACATTATTGTGCATAAAACGCACCCCAGAGCATTACTGACAAATGGGGAAGAAAGTTGCTGCAACAAAGTAAAATATGTGAAAAATCATGTTTTTTGAACATTCAAGCATGAAAACTTACTTTAGTTAACCACAAAAACAAAATCAAGACTTTGTAAAAGGTCATTATAGGTCCTCTTTTAAAAATGTATTTACAATCTGTTCTCATAAGATCATAAAAGCCACAAAGTATCAAGCAGACATTTTAATGTTGAGTATATTTTCAGCTATTAAAATGGCCTTAGGTTCTTTCAAACCCCAGACAGAACATGAGGGTTAACATAATCTTCATAGACACCCACAAGACGTCTTAATTAATTTGGACAACTGCCTGAATTTTTTGAAATATTCAGCCACATCATCCTTTACAGCATGTTAAAAGAAATGACAACACATCAATTGGTAGTTTTATAATTCCCAACATTTTTAACATTAATAGTGTTTACTGCCAAAAGGAAGATCTTGCAAATAATGTCGAACAGCTGTTCCTAATGAATATTTACATATATAAACTTGTTATGGAGACAATGTCTGCATTAATGTAGCATGTAAAGCACAAGCCCTTCAAGCTATCAGTGACATTTAATCATTTAATTGTGTTATCCGGACACACCATCCCCCTGGACACACACAAACACACACACAACTGCTGGTGGAGAATCACCAGTCTCATCGGATTTACAAAGTGTGTTTGAGCTTGAGTTGTTTGTTCTAAGACTAGGCAGTTAAAAACATGCCTGTTTGATTAAAACATGGATGTGCATTTACTGTGAGTGACAGCTAGATGTGGACTGCAGGGAATAGTTGTTGAGAAAGAGGACCATGGGATAGTGGAAGGCACACACACAGGTTTGGACACACAAAAGAACACACTTACAGGCACCGCTGCAAGTCTCCCTATAGGCCGCCCATCAGCTGGAACACAGAGGCATAACGCCTCACCGTAACCACGGAGACCGGTCTGAAAGGGACGTCTCCCGCCAAGCGTGATTGATGACTGATACGAGGTGATTGATGGTGTTCGCAGTTCTCAAAGTGTGCGTGCGTGCTTACACTTGTTTGTGTGAACGAGTTATGGCATAAAAACAGAACTTTGTGTGGATGCGTGCTGTCAGGAGGTGTTAGCAGACGCAAGGGTTTGACTGACATGCTCTTTGACCTCTGTAATGTGACAGGGTTAAACCGAAGATGCTATGTTTGGCTGAAGAGCTGTGATGTAATCGTTCTTGTCACGAGGAAGTTTACTGATGTGTTGAGTGGCATTTAACTGAGGCGATGTGGACAGAGAGCTTTCCCAAAAGTATTTGGACACTTCGGGACACTCAAGGCGCACTGAAATATGTATGAATTTCATTTTATTAGATGACAAAATGTCAAAGCAATTGGCATCTGCAAACAAGTGCTTCTAGAGATTTTCTCATTTCTAACTACACTTTTTCAGAGAATTTAGCAGTGATTCTTGAGCAGCTAGTCCCAAAGTCATCTTTAGTGGATGTATGAAATCAATAGAGTGCATCAGCGACCTTCCCCATAGACCCAAACCAACCAGCTCTGAGACATTTGATTTAAAGTAAAAAAAAGTATATAAAAAACAGGAAAAAAGATATACTGTACAAAACTATTGATTTATAGTCATTGGTTATGTTAGTATAAACATCTATCAAAATGTATTTGAATTCATATATTCGTATTTAATATGTATAATGTTTTATATCACTACTGTTCTACAGTTTGTGGTCAGTACATTTTTCTTTAAAGGGAACCTTATTATGCAAAATTGACTTTTACATGGTGTTTGAACACAGATGTGTGTTGGCAGTGTGTGTACACAACCACCATATATTGGTAAAAATCCACCCACTCCTTTACTTATGATTTGTGGGCATTAAAAAGTGTCTCAGAATAAGGTCATATTAGAATAACTCCTCCCCTCAGTGAGCTGTACACAGTCCGCCATGTTTATCTCCTCACCAGAGTATTTAACAGCAGCATTCAAGTAAGAAATGTATTCTTATTAAAGCTACTAAAGTTATTCAGTCAAGAGCAGTGAGTGATTTTCTGTTTTTCTTTTCATATTAACAGCAGATACAGCAGTAGGTACTGTATATTACGCTGCTGTCACTTTAATACACAGATCTAATATACACATGCGATTTCTTTCCCTGCTGTTTACGTTCACAGTCATAACTGACTGTGTTTATGTGAACTTTGTGAGTTTTTGACATAACCTTGTGTGTATCTGATAGTTTAAGTGCAACAAGTCATCTGTCTGTGTGCGCTCAGAAAACCATATATCAGAGGTTTAAACTGATGGTTATAAAACGCATTCAGATAATAAACTTTCATGATGATGAAGAACTGCAATGTCCCTGAGCATGATCGCGATAGAGATAATCAAAACAAATGTTTTGTTAGTTTGAGCAGAGTATCCGAGGCACGAGTTGTACAGGCCCTCTTCTGGAAAGGGGGCGGGGAGCAGCAGCTCATTTGCATTTAAAAATACATGCATGAAAACAGCATGTTATTCCTTCCACTCAAAAATTGGCATTTACAACATGGTATAATAAATGATCTGTGGGGTATTTTGAGCTGAAACTTCACAGACACATTCTGGGGACACCAGAGACTTGTAAAAAGGAGCATAATAATAGGTCCCCTTTAAGAATTTAATACTTTTATTCAGCAAGGACACATTATATTGATCAAAAGTGACAGTAAAGACATGTATAATGTTACAAAAAAAATTATTAAAGGCACAATATGTAAGATTTGTATATTAAAATATCCAAAAACCACTTGCACAGTGTTATATATTTCGGTTAGCTGTTTACTTACATTATCCTATATGTTTCCAAGAATTTGTAAATTCACAGAAAATCCCCCATCCCTCCCTTGTCACTTGTCGCCTGTCAATGAGATAATATCTTGTTATCCCTGGTTTCCTAGTAACCATGGAAACAGACGCGGACAGCTGCGTAACGTCTAGCGTCACGCTGTTGTTGTTTCGTTCAAACATTATGGACCATGGCAAGCAAACTTTGGGACAAAAGGGGAACTAAAACAAGGAACAATATCGGTGTGATGGTGAGAGCTTTGCGACAAACTTTGACTTGACAGAGACGCCGCTCTTGCACGTTATAAGCAAATGTAGCCTACATAAGACTAATCAATGTTATATAGCTAAACACGATGAAATGTTGGAATATCATCAGTATGATATTGTAATGTTGATCTAGCTTACTGTAAGTCTCATACAAATACAGCCAACAAACTAATACATAGAATAACATACAACTTTCAATGAAGTTTAGTATGATAGTGCAACATGAGACCAAGTGAAACAGTGCTGCATCACCTCACAATTTGAATTCATCAAATAAACTGACTGTATTAGTAGTATTTTAGCTTTGCGAGTAGTTCGGTAGAATGAAATGTCCTCATTCCTTTATATCAACTGGAACTCGCATGTGGCAGTGATAACTGTCTCTCATTAGCATTCGCGCCCGCGATTCTCGGCCATACCCTGCTTCGTACCACAGTCGTGTTAAAAACATGCATTCACTCATCCATAACATTATTCCGCCATAAACATTATTAGATCCATCGGAATGACGACAAGTTCCATGAGCCCACGCTCATTCACTGCGTCATCAATCTACACCTTTGTTATTGTTTTGAAGAGTTTAGCTACCCCTAGTGGCGAAAAAACAAACAGACATGACATGCAGGAAAAAATAGTAGGCTAAATCGTGCACACGATTTATTAATTCGTTCCCTCGATTTACTAAAACGTGCGCACGATTTACTATTTCGTTTATAAATCATGCGCATGATTTATAAATCGAGGGAACGAAATAGTAAATCGAGCTAACGAATTAGTAAATCGTGTGCACGATTTAATTTTTTTTCTTGCATGTCATGTGCAGGGCTCTGTAGTTTTCAACATTGATAATAATAGTAAATGTTTCTTGAGCACCAAATCATCATATTAGAATGATTTCTGAAACATCATGTGACACTGAAGACTGGAGTAATTTTAAAATAAAATAAAATCACTGTATTACTGTTGATCAGACTTTTTCAAAAACTACTCTATCTACAGCATATTTTGTTTTGCTTTTTCTTTCTTTAAAATAAATACCACTTTGTTTGATAATTTGTTATATAATGAAAAGTAATTCATGCATTTTTACATGTCCTTTTTAGGCTACCATATACAGTAAAAAAACCCAATTAAAACTTAAAACTACATAGATTTCACATGTAGCTTAGCACTGGCATTAAAAAAGTAAGGTCGGTCTATTTCTGGATCTGCTGTGAGGTGTTTTAATAAGACTTCGAGATGCCCTGCAATGTTCTCCACTAACCCAGCATGGCAGCACCTTCAGACCAAGCAGTAATTGGACAGACCGCGGTAATTGGACTGCAGTCAACTCCACAAGCCACGTGCGGAAATCTTCTGCTGTAGATGTGATGACCATTGAGGGCTAATGGGGATATTAAATATGATTCATTTCAATTATACACCGCTGCTAAAGGAATTAGCATCGCTTATAGCGTGTTGTCAGAGGCTCAGAGGAAAAGCCTTACAGGGCTTAGAGCCAAAACGGATCAAAGAACACCTGAACAGGTTGCTTGAAAAAATGATTTATATGTATGAATGAGAATGAAATATTAATATTTTCCATGGAAAAATTTTGTGAAGTGCTAAAGTATGTTTCTGACGCAGGTGGCCTTGAAACAAGAGCTTTGATTGGTCGGCCTGGTCTCATCGTGTCGTTCCAGCAGCTGTGAAGAGCTGCTCTCTGAAGTCGTGTCGACTTCAAACTGCTTTAAACATCACGCATACAAGCACACAAACAGATTCGCCTACGTTTATGCCACTCTCCCTTTAAAGACCTTCAAGCTGCATATATACACATATGCTGAGGCAGTGATTTACGCACACAAAAAGAATGCTTTTTCTCACATGAACGCATACACGCTGTCTTGTTGATTTCAATCAATCACGCATAGCTACAGGTTTCAAATCTGAAAGAACCAGACAGCAGGAGATGGAGAGAATGTGTGTATGTGCATTTAAACCAAGAGAGGATGTGAAATTACTCTGTTGAAAGACAGAGTGAAAGGGGAAAATAAAAGAAAGGAGCTGTGTGAGAGCTGTGATAGCTGGTGTTGGAGAAGAGACGAGTTCCATTGATCATTGTGTTGATTAACAGGAAACAGAGGTATGAAGTCTGCCGCGCTCTTGTTTGCTTTATTTCTTTCTTCGTTTGTAGTTTCTTTTCATGATGGAATTGGGGATGCAGGGAGATTTTGCCTCTGACTGTTTCCGTGAAGGAAATGAAATCCTAAATAAGTGATTCAGCTGTGTAGGAGTGTGTGCTCATTTGTTATGGATATATAAAACAAAAGGTATGTTTAGATGTGCAAATATAATTAGGGCTGTCACTAACAATTATTTTGGTAATTGGTCGGTTATTTTGACGATTAATCGAGTAACCAGATATTTCTGTGGTAATAAAAATAGACCTAAGCAAAGACCTTTAAAATGACTTCAATACATATATAATAGCAACAAGGCAATAATATTTGGTTCAAATAAAGTATTGGAAGCAAGTAATCATATTATTACTGTTAAAATACATGATATACATAATACAATATAACACAAACAATCATCTTATGTACATTATGTATTATAACAAATGCCTGCAGAGGGCGCCAACGGCCTGGTGTTGTTACACTTTACAGCAGATCAAATCCTTGTTTAATATTGGCCAAACGACATGTAATTCAAATGTTTTCTTAATGTGGCTACTACTTTATAATAGAAATGCTACAGCCACTGTTCTTAAACAATAATATATTTTCTTTTAAAGAATTCTCTAAGGACTACAACAAACAGCTGGTAGGGACTACAACGAGCTTCTTTCCGGGTTGTTGACATCACAAACCTTTAAATTTACATAAACCCTGCTCCCGAGAACACACAACAAAGGGGGTGATGCCATGTTGGGCTGCTTTAGAGAAGAGGAAGAGTTGTTGTAGTAGAGTGTTTTTGACATGCCGTCATTTTACACCAGACTGCTTCACAAACGAGGGTCAATTCAACACTGGTTTTGCACAAAAGATTAACATGACGGCACATGCTAGTCGATGAGTTGAATCAACTCCACAGCAACTACATAAATTTATCCACTAACCATTCAGAAACGTCCAGTTTCATTCTAAAAGTTGTAACTTCTTCCTCAGTCTCTCCATCAGTGTCGACTCCGGTTTGAACAATGTAAGGCTGAACACCGTTACTGACAATCCTCATTTTGGCTGCGTGAGATTCTCCAGCTTTGTTGTTGTTGAGCAACCGAAGCGCGAGCTGTTAAAGCCCCGCCCTCTTCTGGAAAGGGGGCTGGGAGCAGCAGCTCATTTGCATTTAAAGGGACACACACAAAAACGGCGTGTTTTTGCTCACACCCAAATAAGGACAAATTTGACAAGCTATAATAAATGATCTGTGGGGTATTTTGAGCTGAAACTTCACAGACACATTCTGGGGACACCAGAGACTTATATTACATCTTGTGAAAGGGGCATAATAGGTACCCTTTAAGTAAACCATCAGTGGTAGATGATATCTGACCACACTGTGCTTTACAGCTACTGTATGTATGTGTATATATGAAGAGTTTAGGTGCAAAAGCCGCTAAATGCCACCTCCGTCAAAAATTAGATAATGATCCTGAGTGAATGCTCTCCACACATAGTATACGTTCATGAAATACTTCAAATCTGCTAAATCCCAGCGTCAGTCCATTTAGAAATACCGATTTGTTTGAAGAAACCACTAAATGCCAATTCCATTTGTCAGCAAAAGCCTCTAAGTCCACAGAAGAACCAATCAAAAGAAGCAAATCAAATCATATGATTTCAAGATGAATGTCGGTGTGAGTATGAGCCGCTTTCAATTGCCGAGCTGCAAGTTTTTTATCATGTTTTGTCCATCGTTACAGCGGTGATGACAGGACTTCACGAGTAGCAGGTAAACACAACAGTGTTCCTTTTGCTGCTGTAAAACTGACAGAAATGAATGTTTTACTATCTTGTTGTACAAAGAGGTGGACTTAGAGGTTTTTGAGAAAAAAAGCACACAAAAGACAGTCAAATTTGTTAAAAACCAATGAATTGACTAAAGTGACATTTTTGAAAAGAAAGCATTTCAATAACTGACTAATAACCTTTTCATTGCCATTAAAGTGAACTGACTGAACTTAAACATAGGAGCCTGGTAAAAAAAAAAAAAAAAAATGCTCATTTAAAAGAAAACATGTCAGACGGACTTAGAGGTTTTTGCAAAGGAACTCTTCATATGTGTCTAAATGCTGTGTATGTGTATAAAACCCTAGTCACTGTGTGACTGAATTAAATCTAAAATGCATTCGAGATGCAATCACTTTGATTTTGACTTAGTGACATATGGCTTCAGTGCATCTGTTGTAAAATTAAATGAGTTTTAATGTCATTCTGAAGTGTCACACACCATTACACACATATCAGTTCAGTTTCTACCAAGACAAATTATAACACTAGAGCACTGTGAGTGTATGTAAACATTTCAAGATAAACAGACCCACAGTTCAACTTTTAAGTGCTTTATACTTTAGACACTATAATTAACATAGCAACAATGAAATGCACAAGAAACTGACTGAAAATGGGCTGATTGTCTTTGTTTCACCATCAAAAAATTCTGATGAACAACACAAACAAGAGAGCAAAAAAACAATAGTTAAAACTACAAAAAAGAGTAAGGATACCAAATCTTTATTTTGCCGCCTTCTCAGATTTCCACTGCTGTATGTTTTATGTGTGCTTTATGTGCTTTGTTTTCCAACAGGTTTGAGATGATGTACAGTAGCTTCGTGCCGTCTTTAAGAACAGAAAAACAAGAGCATGTTTCTGGATCTGACTGCCGTTCAACGATGCTCTTTCTCTGAGCGTGTCTCTAAGAAAACAGTTTTGTCTTATTTATCTTCTCATCCTGTCACCTGATCAAAACACCGCACCTTCAAACATTTGACTGCTGTACGAAATGTGTATGTTTGTTCATGTGTACCATATGTGCATAAATCTGCTGAAATAGCTGCAGGAATGTGGAAGTTTCCTTCAGAAGTGTTGCATCAAAACAAGCTCTTGACACTTGCCACTCTTCACACAAAGTAATTATATTTCCAACCAAAGACGGAAAAGATTTTTCACTGAGAAAAAAACTCGAAGCTTAAAGTTCTTTCTGCTGCACCGCTTCGGCTGCCCCCTCAGTAACCTTGACTAAAAAAATCCTGACAGCTTTTAATTATGTTTTTAATTAAAAAATTACACATTTTTGTGCTCTTAAGTGTACAAAAGAAGTTAAGGTTTAGTTGAAGGTGGAGGTGGTGCGGATATTTCTAAAATTTTGTCAGTTCTTCATCTTGGTGTGTGACCTTCATGTCGACAATTAGCAAAAACATTACATAACTATTCATAAACGATCATCCAAGTCTATAAAAGTTCCAGTGGTTTAAGAAGCACTGAGCCACAACAATGTGAATAGCAAATGAAGTACATTCATCCGGCCTGAAATTGATCGTTCATAGGCCTACAGTCCTTTTCATATGAACAGAAGGAATACATATAAAGAAAATTGAGTTCTTTTTCTGTTTCTCACTTTTTTGGTATTTTAAGCTCTGTTCAAACAAGCTGGTTATAGAAATTCAAATATGTGTGAAGCCTGTGCTTATGTTTTTAGAACATCTGAACTGTAATTCAGTCGTGCGATTCGCACCTCTGTCCTCACTGATCTGCTTTCACGCTGTTGCGTTGTTCCAAACTGTGGAATAAAACGTTTTCAAACTGCTTTTGGCGTTATTGTGAGTACTGCCTGCAAAGCTTCAAATCTAAAAAGTAAAAGCCCTTTCACGTTGCCAGCTATTTTTAGTGAGCATTGGCAATTTCTGGCAACATGAGCAACAGTGACTGTTTCCAGCAACAAAGTTTACCCTGTTATGCTGTTTTAAAGGTTTGGAGGTCTTCTACAACAGGTTTACAAAAGAATTGTAATTTTCTCATAATATACATTGCACCATCACCTCTTTTCTTACAGCGTCTGAATTGGTCTGGTAAAGGATTCAGTTTCAAACCCCTCTTTTCCGAGAGCCTGCTCTGCTCTGATTGGTCAGATGTCCCAGTCTGCTGTGATTGGTCTACTGCTTAGACGTGTGTAAACCATACGCGATTTGGCAAAGGCTGTGATTTTTTTTATGCGCAGCTTGTCAGTGAAGCATGGCTCTGTGATCAGTAGTAAATGCTGCTCCATCTGAAAGCCAGAGGGCGCTCTCACGCAAACACTCCAAATATGTCCCGCAGAAGTACGATAACGCACGTCATTCCAGGAAATCCATATGGGCATCATACTATCGTTGTAGCTGAATAAACAGAAGATTAAAATGCTTTGATTGATTAAACGACTAATAAACACACGACTGTGACAGTATATGGTTAATCTGAGTTCTTCAAGCCTTCTCAGGTTTTTTCATGATAATAAAGTATAGTTATAATGCAATGCTAATCGACATTTGTCACTGTATAGAATACTATGAAATAATATATTTTGTGCCTTATTCTGTGCAAGAAGCCACATCATCTCACAGAAGAAGGCTTTCAAACACTCGACTGACATTATGAAGTGAGTTTGGAGTAAAAACATGTTATTAAATGTTGTCTTTTGTTGGACAAGAGGTTCATAAATGCTTCTCATGTTTGGAAAGATGTTTTTTGCTTTTTCAAATGCACGTTATAAGCGACTCAAACTCGCAGTGCTTTCAGATGGAGCAGCATTTACTACTGATCACAGTGCCGTGCTTCACTGACAAGCTGCGCATGAAATAATTTAAGATACTAAGCCACATCGGTTTAAGTGCGATTTTGGGTTAATTGCGATTAATCATGCAATATTTTGTTAGTAAGCTAGTAAAAATGTTGCAGCCCAAAGTCAAAAACGAAATATTTGGAACCTGTTACAAGTACAGCTCTCTGCTGCAGTTCTGCAGTGTAAACCCAAGGTCAAAATTTTAATCAAACATACCAAACAAACATTATAGTTTATCAATCTCAGGTCAGCACCAAAATCTGTAGTGTGAAAGAAACATGCCTGTTTTATAAGCTGCTCTGTGTGTGTGTGTGTGTGTGTGTGTGTGTGTGTGTGTGTGTGTGTGTGTGTGTGTTCTCTATGCCAAACTCATTAATGGTGAAATCAGCCTTCACCAACAGGGTCCTTAAAGATCTCACAAACAAACACATACACACACTTATGCAAGTGCAAACAAGTTATTTCATTGATCTTGCCTTGAGGTCCATTCATGTTTGGCACAGGTACACAGGTTACATCCTTGTTTGCATATGCGTGCGTGGATTGCCTTTGATGGTGCAGATGTCCAGCTACTTGGTTTGAGAGTGAACCACTAATACACTTTCATGTTAACAAGCATGTTCCTTCAACAGCCCTTACCACTAATGAGGCAGTGAAACCTTAATCAGACTCCATATTTGTGCATTTCATTGATCGCCAACTCCAGTGTACAAACAGCATACTGTGAACACTGAGATAGATATATGTCATTTTATTAAATATATATATGGTAGATACATATTCCTATTATTAACGTCTGTCTATCACAACCTGCATAAAATAACTTTCTGGAAGATGGATTTGTTCTATATACTTGTGACTTTCATGGTTTATTGGAGGATTTGTCATTTCTGACTACACAGGTTTTATCTGTGAAGAAGTTTGGCACTCTATTGTGGGAGGTACAAAAAAGAAAAATGAAAGAACAAAATTTATAACACACACCTGGACTGCAAGCTGTGCATTCTTCTCTATCTGAACCTGCCAAAAATGTGTAAAGCCCCACATGTGTACCTTTTAGACAGCCAACTCTCAGTCAGAATCACCTCTCTCTCTCACTCTTCCTCAGATGGAAGAGAAGAGGATTATATTGATGAGAATATGAAGGCAGGAGTGTTGGACTAGAGAGAGCAGAAAGCTTATATTCTGTGTGTTTTTTCTACACTCTTATCTAGTCACAGATTTATTAAGCTTAAGTTTAAATCTGTGAGTTCAGTGAATTAAACGCTGATATCTTAATAGATCTGCCTGTATCATAATTGAATAATGGAAACATTATGACACATTAATGTGAAGTGGAAGCCATTAGTAGAACTAGCTCTTTACATTTTCTGAAGACAATATGAGTGTTGCTTGTCTGTGCAGAACTTGCTGCCACAACACAATGGTGAGTAAATGATGACAAAATATTAATTTTGGGGTAAACTATTCCTATTTAAAGGGATAGTTCATCCAAAAATTAAAATTATCCCATGATTTACTCACCCTCAAGCCGTCCTAGGTATATATGTAGCGAATTAACTCAAAGGGGGAATATTAATAATTATTCATAACTCATTATGATTATTAATTATGATTAATTATGAATATGTGAATCAGTTAATCAGATTAACTTGATGTAGCTACATTAAAATTAATATTACAATCAATTAACCTGTTCGTCCAGTGAACACTCAGTGTTAATTGTTTATTAATTCTAAGAAATGTTCATATCCAGCTTATGGAAAACAACATTCTTATTGTACAGTACTACTCAGAGCATGTAGTCAAGATCTAAATCATTTAAGAGGCAATTTATTAGCAGACGGAGTCAGAACCAAACATGTATTGTGCACAAGCTTTATTAACTAACTCACAAACATATAACTAAACTAACAAACACATAACATACACACAGGTCACACACGTGTAGGTAAAAATGAACAATGATAGAGTTGAACCAGAAGTGGGACTGGAAATAGAGCTATGGGAAAAAGTCAAAGACAATCTGGAAAAGAATCGTCAGTTTCCTCAGTAATAAAACACCTTAGCTGACACAGGTGGTTTACAAATGAATACTAAATCGCTGTTTAGTGTTCAAATGTACGATATTTGCAAAACGCCTTTAGGCTGAGGAGCATCGGATCTGCCGGCTGAGGAGAAATCCTTGATGATTCGGTCCGGAGTTGTAACCAATATCTTCTGCATTGGTCGAAGACATATAACAACTTGAGCTGTTAATTTGACTCTTAGTGGGGAAAGAGTTCTCCCTCTCCTAGTCAAGCACATGGTTGGGGGCAGGGCAGGCCCAGGCCCAAAGGCCCACAGGCAGCCCCTGCAGTCGCTGTGTTGTCGGAGAAGTAAGAGAGCGGGAGGAGAATCGCGTGCTGGCTTTAAGCTCTGGGAGAAGTCACACCCCTAAGGGTTGACCTGACCAATGAAATGGGTAAGATCTCCGAGTGGCAAAATTCCTCTCTGGGGCTGTTGTTGAAGAGGAACTATTAAAGATTCTTGTAATACTGATGTGTTGCACAGGTATCAACATATTGTATACACAAACATTTAAATCTTCTCGATACGAACCCATAGACACTAAACATGGCATAACTGAAGTTACCTAAATGTATCATAAAACGTGAATACAATACTGAGTACAATACAACAAACAGTAATAATGGATACCATTTCCTGGGGATATGCATGTTAATTTATGGAACAGTCTCAGTCGTTACATATATGACTATCTTCTTTCAGACGAACACAATCAGAGTTACATTAAAACAATATCCTGGCTCTTCCAAGCTTTATAATGGGAGTGAATGGGGTGTGAGATTTTGAAGTCCAAAAAAGTGCATCCATCCATCATAAAAGTAATCAACCTGATCTTATGGAAAAACTTACCTGTGGGAACATTTTTGCAAAATGCAAAATATGTACCAATAAGTACATATCACTGCAGTTTCCAACAGAAATGAACATTAGGGGCAGTAAAACAGCAAGCACGTTTAATCGTTTTCATACACAGCTATGATTACAGGGTCAGATTATGGATTAATAAAGACTTGTTTTCTCATCTCCTTGCACAATATTATGTTATGATCTTAAAATACTGTTTACCAAAGTGCATGATTTGTAAACAAATACATTTTGGACATTGCAGCTATATATGTTTTGCTTTTCTGGCATAACAAGCTTGCTCGCTCGCTCAGCTGGTACGGTATTGTACTTTGGATGCGGAAGCCATTGGTACGACTTCCGTGAAACATGACTGGTGATAAAAGAGCTCAAAGATGAGAGATCAAAAACAAGCTTATGGTTGCATTTTTATGCCACATTTGCTTTTGTTAACACTATCAGGTAGGTTTAGGTGTAATGGTAGGTTATTTTAAAACGTAATGGAGTATTAAATTTTTAGCACCACTCACCGGACGTTTCAAATCAGAACTGCGGTGATACGTACACATAATATAAAAGCTACCATATTTACGTTCATCTGTTTTGGAAAAAACCTGAACGCGCTTTTAGCGCCACTCAGTGGACATTTCACATTGAAACTGTCACGAAACATACATGGCACTACTTATTTTCGTATAGCAAAAATGTTCCCACAGGTACGTTTTTCTAATGAGCGTGGGCTGAAAGTAATCCACACAACTCCAGGAGGTTATTAAAGGCCTTCTGAAGCGAAGCGGTGGGTTTTTGTGAGAAAAATATCCATATTTAAAACTTTATAAAATATAATAACTAGCTTCCGGCAACAGCTGTACGCGAGTCTAGTTCCGGCGGAAGTGTAACCTTTGTTGCGACGCATGACGTAAGCGCAGAGGATAGAGCAAAACAAAACACCGGTCACAAATTGAAATTAGAAGTCTAAAATGCGATTTTTTTATTTTTTATTTTGAAGCCCAAAAAAGCGTCCATCCATCATTCAGTGATAATTTTTAAAGAGAAATGTCGGAGAATTTCAATATAAGAGAAGAGGAGCTTCAGTTTGTTGCACAGCCCTATTTGTTTGAACCATGAGACTAAGCTTACGATACTCCTACATCCTACGTCATACGTAAGGTCAGAGGTCACTCTTTCACTGTAACTCAATGCGTACAGCTGTTTGCCGGAAGCTAGTTTTATATATATATATTGGTATTTTTCTTACAAAAACAAATCACTTTGCTTTAGACGGCCTTTATTAATCCTCTGGAGTCGTATGGATTACTTTTATGATGGATGGATGCACTTTTTTGTGCTTCAAAATCTCAGTCCCCATTCACTCCTATTATAAAGCTTGGAAGAGCCAGGATATTTTATAATATAACTCTGATTGTGTTTGTCTGAAAGAAGATAGTCATAGACACCTAGGATGGCTTGAAGGTGAGTAAATCATGGGATAATTTTCATATTTGGGTAAACTATCCCTTTAAATGTGAGTATGAGCATGAACCGGCAAGAAAAAAACAAATAAAAAAAAATATCACCAACCCGCATGCACATAAACACGCAGTCTTAAGAATACATGCAATCATTTTTAGGCTTATGAAAACTTCTTGAGTGAGAATGATTGTATAATTATTGGATGTTGTTGCTGAAAAATTAGCCAACATTGAAATTCATTTAAAGAACTTGTGCCAAAAAAATTATAATCCCAAAGAATCTTCAAATACCTGACAATCAGCTGTGAGAATGAGGTCACAGAGAGAGCGTGTGTCGGTTGCTGAAGCGCAGGGCTTTGAGCCTCGGCGCTGCAGCCCAACAGAAGCGTGTGGCAGAGAGTTCATGTAGAATTCATAGGACAGAGGTCTCTCATGTTGTTGCTGCTTCTGAAGGGAGCAGGACAGATGTCTGAGCGTCTGTCACCCTCCGTCCCTCCTGCATCATTCAAACATATAGTAAAGCCATTCCCAGATGGGACCGGAGATCTCTCTTCCCTACCTTTCCAAGCAACACTAAAAAATTGAGGTGGGGAATACCTGTGTGTTTTAATAAATATAAGCCGAGAAACCTCAGTGCAGTGATCTGAATATTGACCACAAATTTATTTATTTTCATCCTAGATGTTTATATAGTGTACTTGTGTATGAAGATTGCTTTAAGGGTGTATGTGGGTGTGCTTTTTTTAAATTAAAGTTGTGCAAGGTCTTTCTTCATGGTTGAGGTGTATGCCAGTCAGAAGGCCATGTGAATTTAACCATTTACTACGCAATCTCTGAGTTTATGCAACTCAAGTTCATGTGGCACAGTGTGGTTTACCCTAGTAGGACCTGGATCAACATCCGTTTTGTTATTCCTGGAACACTATTCCTTTCGACCATGCATAGCCTTAAAGGTACAGTTCACCCTAATATTAAAATTGTCATTATTTACTCATCCTGCTGTTGATCTAATGCAGTGCCGCTCTTTTTGACCACAAAAAGAGAATTAAAAAAAAAAAAATCTCCTGCTCACACTAGGGGTTGCATCGACTAGTTGACTAGTCAACTTTAACGCTCTGCCATGACGCTTTAAAGGGTTAGCTCACCCAAAAATGAAAATTCTGCCATTAATTACTCAATATCTAGTGATGGGCGATTTCAAAACACTGCTTCATGAAGCTTCAAAGCTTTACGAATCTTTTGTTTCGAATCAGTAGTTCGGAGCACGTATCAAACTGCCCCCCAGTGGTGAACCACTGAAATTTCGAAACACTTATGACGTAACGAAGCCTTGTTTACTGAAATCACGTGACTTTGGCAGTTTGATACACGCTCCGAACCACGATCGGATAGATATCAGATCAGAGGAAATGCATGAAGTCTTTGATTTCTCACACCTTGTGTGTGTCAGAGTTATGTTCTGTTTGTATCATGTTTTATTTGTCATCTTTGTCTGTGTGCTCGTTCATTTGACCCAGTGTGTCTGATTGTTGTATTCGATTCACCTTTTGTCTAGTTAATTATCTCATTAGTTCCTGTATTTATACCCCTTGAGTTCCTGCAGTCTTTGTCCTGTCTACATCTATGTATGTTGATGTGTTATTTTGTCTGCCTTCATCTGAGTTTGCTTGTGGATTTACAATTAAAGTCTATTTCGATTCTTTATTTTCCTTGTTATTCTCTTGACTGCAACCAAGCGTGACAGTGTGTGTTTTCTGGGTGAACTGAGTCTCAGCACAGAAGACCAACATCAAGGTCAGGTCCTACTAGGGTCAATCTTGTGCCACATGAACTTAAAACTTTAGTAAAAAACAAACAGTGGCCTTATTAGTCTGTATTTACACTGCAAGTCCTAATGTACAGATTTCACATTTTGACTTTTTTTTTTTTTTTTTTTTGTCTTGCCTTTTTACATCCACTCAAGACAAAACTGGCTGTTTACAGTAATATCTGATCAAGATGGGCATTTTGTCCATAAAGTGCATTTGAGCGTTGACATGCACAGCCACATTACAGTGAGTGCTCTTCACAAAATGAAACATTGGAAAGCAGCTTTCAGCCGCACGTATGGGTGATGGAAAGTAGCCACATGTCAGTCAGACGGCACTCAGGGAACTGAGCCGATACTCTATACTGGCATCAAGTGCAAGAGGCCGAGAGTTCAAATTCTGCTCAAATGATTTTTTTTTTTTTTTTAATAATCCAATTAAAATAGCATCTGTTGGTCAGTAGATGTAATGGAGTATTTGGTTGCACTTTATTTTGCTTTTACATGGGAATGGACAGTGAGCAGCTAAGCAATATAGAAGTTATATGTATATATGTGTATATATATATATATATATATAGATATATATATATATATATATATACATTAAAAGTATTTATTAAATATAATTTATTAACTATAATAATTTATATATGCATATACAGTACCTGTCAAAGGTTTTTTATGTTTTTGGAAGAAGTCTCTTCTGCTCACCAAGGCTGCAGTTATTTAATCAAAAATACAGTAAAAGCAGTAATATTGCGAAATATTATTACAAATTAAAAAAAAAATGTTTTCTATTTGAATGTTAAAATGTAATTTATTCCTGTGATTTTCAGCATCATTACTCCAGTCTTCAGTGTCACATGATCCTTCAGAAATCATTCTAATATGATGATTTATTGCTCAAGAAACATTTCTGATTATCAGTGTTGAAAACAATTGTGCTAAATTACATTTTAAAATGTATTAAAAATAGAAAACAATTATTGTAATGATATTTCACAGTATTACTGTTTTTTCCTTAGTGAGCAGACTTCATTTCAAAAAAGCGTTTATTTACTTTGTCCTCAGTTATTATTTTTTTCTACCCCAATTCAGAATATAAGACAAACATTTAAATAAATCAATATTAAATGCATTAATTTAAAATATTAATATGAAATATAACTTTTTAATCACAGAAACTGCATATTTTCCCCTATAGTTTGAAAACCCTGCTCTAGATAACACCCTGTCTTGACTAAAGGGAATAATAATTCTTAAAGTAACAAATTTTGACATTTTCTAACAACTGGTAACGTGGTAAAAGGAGGATTGTTGTTCTAAAAACCAGCAAAGGACATTTAGGAACATGTCCTACTTCTGTACACTACATTAAACAGTCAGTGTGAGCGCTAGAGATCTCTATTTTTCCTTTTCAAATGTAAATCATTTAACTGTGACTCTGAAATTGATATTAAAAATGCAGGGAGAATCATTTACAATAGCAAACTGGAAGTGCAGTCACTTTTAAGAGTGAAACTGTGAGAGTTTTGTATTCAGGTCACAGGACAATGACAAATAATGCTCTGTGATCATCTCGGGTTATTGTAGTCATGTTACTGCCACAAGGCTGTGTGCGTTTTTGCTTTTGTTCTCTGCTTTTGTATTCAGGGAAGACTGCGAGCAAAGTTCAGTGGATGTGGCGCCCGTGTTACACACCTGACACACAAACAAAGGTTGATATGATTTTTTTTTTTTCTCTTATGCTTACCAATGCTGCTTTTATTTGATCAAAAATACAAGGAAAATACTGAAATATTATTGCAATGTAATATATTTAATATTGTTTTAATATATGTTAAAATGTCATTTATTTCTGTGATCAAAGCTGAATTTTCAGCATCATTACTCCAGTCTTCAGTGTCACATGATCCTTCAGAAATCATTCTAATATGACAATTTACTGCTGAAGAAACATTTCTTCTTATTATTATTATTATCAATGTTGAAAACAGTTGTGCTACTTAACATTTTTGTTGAAACCATGATACATTTTTTAGGACTCTTTCAACAGAAAGTTCAAAAGAACAGCATTTATTTGAAATCGAAATCTTTTGTAACATTATAAAAGTATTTACTGTCACTTTTGATCAACTTTATGCATCCTTTGATGAATCCTTAATTCCTTTAAAAAACGTGTAAACGGGTCATTGACGAATAAGGTTTTTAAAAGTGTAAAAACATAATGGAGATATAATTAATTCTGAAGTTTTATTAAGTGTTAACAATAAGATTATGTGTTTTTTATAATCAATTAACACTGCTTTTGTCATTTTTTTTTTTTACAAGATGGACAAAATTTGTCACCAAAAAAGTCTTAACCAAAATTTCAGTTTTACCGAATGACACTTTTGGTTATACCGAATGACAATATTTTCAAACAATGCTAACAGGCTGATATCTAGCTAGGACAATCAAAATATTTTATATTCAGTACAAGTTTTTAAAATATTACAACATTTTCCATGTTTTATAGCGGTTGTACCGAATGACCTGATGTTTTGGGACATGCGTATGAGCAAGTGAAAACATGAATTTTTCAAATAGTTCAGAGTTAGTTACTTTGCTTCACGACCATATAGTCCTTTGCAGGTGTCTGAATGATGTCACATCCTGTCACATGATATTGACCGCATGACTTGATCCAAAATGGTCCCAAAAATGGCCCATTCTTTCTCATAACAAAGCAATGACTTCTACACATACCATTTTGCACTATGTTAATATATGATGTTATAAAATCATGCCAGAATAAAAAATATTTACATGTATAACATTTTAAGATATTTTAATCACAAATCAAATGGCTGTATTGGCCTTTGGACGGTTAAACCAAATGACCTTTTGACACTTCAAAATCTTTAAAATACCTTTATATGTAGCAAAATATAATTAAAACCTTTTGGATTCAATAAAAGAGATCTAGTTGTACTACCTTACATATGTTGGATGTCATATCTTTGTTTTTTATTATTATTAAGGCCTTTGGACAAAAAAATTATGCATCACGTCATTGACCCAAATATATCTTAAATTCACGCTTTCAACATACAGAGATTTCCCTCATCATGCTGTTTTCATAAACACCAACGTGTTAGAATGTAAAACCAGCAGCTAAACTCTACGTGCTAATCTCTCACAATAAACAAGTAAACTCACCAAAATCAATAAACACACACATACACAGTTACATACACATTAAAACAGACATAACTGAGCCCAAAATAGAAAGTCGCAAACACAAACCCAGCAGCCCAACCAGATGGTATGTGTGTGTAAGTATGTGCGTGTCGAAGAGTGTATGTGTGATATTTAGCAATATTTCACCTCCCTCAGAGATGATTTTCAGGGATATTTCCCTCCCTCTGAAATGACAGATTGTGTGTGAGTGTTTCTCTTTATGACAGCGAGAGGGTGTGTGTTTCATTATTTAAAAGTATGCTCCCGTTCACACTGACAGCAGATGAGAGGGGAAAGAGAGGAAGCATTGCTTTCTGTGGAGGCTGTGTCTCTTTTTTCCAAACAGTGATTTGCATTTTAGTGTGCTGCCAAGAAGCATGTAAACACACACACACACACACACACTACCAGCAGCATCCTGAATTCAAATGCAGCACTGGAAGTTAAGTAGCATTTAAAGTTTTAGGGTATTCGCTTTAAGCTTTTTTACCCCACTGGTGTTTATCGAGTTTATTGTGTCTTAAAGGGGACCTATAATGCCCCTTTTACAAGATGTAATATAAGTCTCTGGTGTCCCCAGAATGTGTCTGTGAAGTTTCAGCTCAAAATACCCCACAGATCATTTATTATAGCTTGTCAAATTTGCCCCATTTGGGTGTGAGCAAAAACACGCCATTTTTGTGTGTGTGCCTTTAAATGCAAATGAGCTGCTGCTCCCGGCCCCCTTTCCAGAAGAGGGCGGAGCTTTAACAGCTCGCGCTTCGGTTGCTCAACAACAACAAAGCTGGAGAATCTCACGCAGCCAAAATGAGGATTGTCAGTAACAGTGTTCAGCCTTACATTGTTCAAACCGGAGTCGGCACTGATGGAGAGACTCAGGAAGAAGTTACAACTTTTAGAATGAAACTGGACGTTTCTGAAGGGTTTGTGGATAAATTTCAGCCCCCCTTTGTTGTGTGTTCTCGGGGGCGGGGTTTATGTAAATTTTAGGGTTAGTGATGTCACCATCCCTGGAAGAAGCTCGTTGTAGTCCCTACCAGCCGTTTGTTGTAGTCCTTAAAAAGTGATTTCTGTAAAAGAAAATATCTCCCTTTGCATTGAATTTTGAGCGTCGTAACTTTGCAGATGTTGTTTATGTTCAAACAGCAACATTACACACTAACTAAAGTTAAAAAAGTGATTCAAATCTGATGGACAAACGCAATTGCGTGCCATTATACTTCATCACGCCATGATTTCTGTCCTGTACGGAAATCTTTAGACTTTTATAAGTCAAGTTATATTATGTTCTAGTTTTTGTAATACAAATGAGTTTGTGGATTACATAAAATACAACAAGGATTACAGCAGGATTGCTAAAAGACTTTAAGATTACTTCTTTTATGAAAATCATTCTACACGCCAGGTCTGAATCTGTTATCAGGGAATACTGACTCTTATAAAAGGCAAAGCTGCAGAGTAATCTAAAAAATTAATTTGCACAAAGATGTAGTGGAAAGCCGATGCTGGAGGTCAGAGAAAAAGGAGGATGAGAGAGAGTTGGTAACACTTTGCAATAGTGATCAATTTGTTAACATTAGTTTAAGGAATAACCAAAAAAATGAAAATTGTGTGAGCCTCGTGTTGCTCTAAAACTGTTTGTCTTTCTTTTTTTCTGCAGAACACAAACGAAGAATGTTGGTAACCAAACTGTTTTGCCGACCATTGACTTCCATTGTATGAAGGGGAAAAAATACATTTATCTTCTATTGTGTTGTGCAGAAGAAAGAATACAGTTTTGGAATGATGACAAAATTGTTTGGGTGAACTAACAATAAACAATACTTTTACAGCTTTTATCTTGGTTAATAAAGTTAAGGTCTACATATACTAATGAGTCAATGAGGTGATGCTTGTTTTGTGTAGATCTATTCACTTATTCAAAAGATAATGACATGTTATTCGTACATAGTGAGCAGCATGTTGTTAATTTCTGAATTAAAATTCATTTTGATATTTTTGTTGGGTGATAATTCTGTCTTGATATGATAATGAAGAAAAAAAAACCTCTCATTAAAAAAAAAATAAAAGGATAAAAGAGTACAATTCTTTAAAAGAAAACTTTAGTAAGTAGTTTCGCATAATCTTTGATTTTTTTTTTTTTTTTTTTTTTTTTCCTGGAAAAAAAAATATTTTACCAAAACTGTTTTAACTGTGTATTAATATTTGATTTTTTTTTTTTTTTTTTTTTTTTTTTTTGTCCTCAAGAATCAAAGATCAACAAAATAATATGGTTCAGAAACATGCAATTAAAAAATACTCTTAAACAGGAAATGTCATAGAGAGGACCCTGCAGACCCTCATGAATGTGTGTCAAGATCAGTAAGTCTCTTAAAATATCTGATAATTTGACCTTTTTTTTAAAGCCCCCCTGTGGTGAAAATCAAGTTTTTGATGTTGTTTGTATGTCTATGTGGTGAAAAAAAAGCTAATCATATTAATTACTGTTATATGTCCGACATCGTAAAAAAAGAAACCATTGTGCAGTGTTTACCTCAGTAAAGGCCTGTACACACCGGGACGAATATCGTGCGCGATTATCGTCGCCATTTAACGTCTCGTGACTAACTGGCAGAGGGCGCCAATGTGAGTGTGCACACCGACGCGAAAAACGGCAGGCGTAAAAGCGTCGTTTTTTAAAAAACGCCTCGGGTTCGTTTTTTTGGTTTGACGCGCCGCATTAAAAACTGGCTCTTTTGTTCACGTGCCTGGAGCTGCTGAAGTTACAGTGAAACACGACTTGGTGGCGCTCAAGCACAAAACAGTCTTGCCGAGCACACATTGATACCAAGACGACGAAGAGGAAGTAAGTAGACGAGGAAGATCCCTACAAACTATCCCTGCGTCTCAAACAGCTCCCTAGCTTCCTAGGTCGTGTAACAGTATACCGTGTAAATGAATGTGGCCGACTTCCTGATCAGTGCCCTGAGTACTGAACTAGGGAGCTGATTGAGATGCACACTATGGGTGCTCTGCCAGTTCTTGGCCACACCAATGTGTATTATTTCTGTTTGTTTTTTTCTTTTACATTCAAGAAATATAGTTGAGAATGTCTATTTCATAAATATGTTTATTTGCACTACAGTTCACTTGCACTACTGTCATTGTGACTTATTTGCACTACCGTTTCTGACTACCATCTCTCATATGTTATGTATATGCCATATATGCCATTTTATATCTGTATTTTTATCTTCTTTAACTTTATTAATATTATAAATATGTTTATTTGCACCACCGTTCAGCACAAGCGCCATATACTGTCAGGGAGTGAATTTGCACGTTCACTCTGCGCATCGCCAGTAAAAATCGCTTGGGTATAAATGCAAAAAACTTCTCGAAAAACGCTGGCGATAAGCGCGTGCGATATTCGTCCCGGTGTGTACAGGCCTTAATGCTGACCAAGTGGATCTCTGAGCTGGTGTGAGTGAGTGGAGGCGGAGCTAATTAGCATATTCATGGGTCTGTGTATAGTAAATTAAGCAAGGGTGTAGAGTTACATTGAAGCTATTTTAAGGCATGAAGAAATTTTTTTCACAGGAAAAAACGTTTAAATATGTTCTTTTTTTAATCAGAGATGAGTTTTAAGGGATAAAATTATTGACTACAGGGGGAATTTAATAACAAATCAAGCTTAGTTCAGGTTGTAAATAGTCATGTGGTGTAATGCCACATGACAATTGGATAATAGATAAATGGATAATATTTATCAATTAATAATTCATGACATTTATAAAGCTGTATTTTTAAATATATAATACAATTATATTTTAATATATTTAAAAATTTAAATGAACATTAAGATGTGCATGTACTATAGTTAACATTAACCTAGATTTATTAATGCTGAAAATTTTTCATTGTTAGTTGATACCAAATGCATTAACTATTGAACCTTGAAGGGATAGTTTTCTTTCTTCTATTGAACACAAAAGAAGATATTTTGAAGAATGTTTGTAACCAAAACGTTGATGGATCCCATTGACTTCCATAGTATTTTTTTTATATTTTTTTTCATACTATGGAAGTCAATGGGGTCCATCAACTCTCTGGTTATCAACATTCTTCAAAATATCTTCAGCAGAAGAAATAAATTGATGCATGTTTGGAACAACTTGAGGGTTAGCAAATAATGACAGAATTTTCATTTTTGGGTGAACTAACCCTTTAAGTGTAACCAGAGTTTTAGAAAATGTATTTTGTCATGGTAAAGCATTCCAACCGCTTCTCTGTCATCTCCCCTCGGACAGCACGGTCGATTTCTAAGTTACGTTACAGTAGCAGAGTGCATTATCCGCTAGTCCCGCTGTTGAGTTTGGCCTCTGCTGAGGACACGGGTGATGCGGTGCTCCGCACTTTTGGGCAGAAATCCCATTACAGAGAACAAGCTCTCACCTCAGACGCTCTCCAACAAACTGAAACTCAATATCACAGGGTTACAAGCAGTGTATCATCCACACACACTCAGTAGGCAGCGTATTGGGTGGGTGAGCGGCGTGCATCAGCGGATTGTACCGGAGTTCAACAGACACTGCAAACGGCCCACCTGAAGTTATGTTTACCGAGAGAGACCGGAATAGGCAATTTGGAGAGCGGGCGAGTGAGAGAGGGAGAGGGAGTGAGTGAAGGATGAAAAAGTAAATCCTTATTCATCTCGCATCGATTCTTCTCTGTTTCATCATCTCAGGCAGGAATGTCTCTCTCTCTCCCCAGTTACGAGTTCCTCTGATGGCAAGATCTCCCTGTAAGACGCTGTGTTGCCAACGATTGGGTTGAGCTCAAGGATGGGAAATGAGAGCGCAGCTGTCAGGCTGACTTCTCTTCAGTGCGCCTGCCAACTGATCTCAGAACAGTGACCTGAACTCCCTTCCAGTCAGTCTGTGAGTCAAACAGAGCTTTGGATGCCTAATTGAAACATGTTTTCTTCAAGAATACGCTTTGAAATTAAAGAAATAGTTCAGCGAAAATGTAAATTTTGTCAATATTAAATCACCTCTATGCTGCTATTTATTTTTATTTTTCCAAAGACATCTTTAATGCCTTGGGAAAGCTGTCTGTTAGCTTTACCAATTATCTAAAAGATCAAGGTCTATAATGCCCGAAGAAAGCTAACTAATTAGCATTCCCATTCATCTCAATGGCAATGTGACATCGTCCATTTTTTTCAGTTTTGCTTTCAGGACGTTTTGAACTAGTTTTGAACCTGAGCCATAAATGACATGATAAATCAATCTGGGGCTGCAGGAAAATTAGGTTATGTTGCAGAATCTACTCTTAAACTTAACGTAATTTGAACACAGAAGAAAAATAAACTACAAGATCAGTGAATAATGGCTTAAATTTCGGTTCCTTGCGCAAAAGATGTTGTATGCCAGCAGAAGACTTGGAATCAGGGTCGAAAATCAATGGAAGATTGTGGTCCTTGTTTTTAGAGGTTCAAGTGCGTAACACTGAAACCCTATTGTAATTGTCGAAATTTCCAAAGGTCAGCATTCTCCCCTAAAAGTGATCGGGCAGACCAAACCGTAAGTCATAGAGACTTGAAACTTTGAGGTCTGGTAGTACTCACACCATCTACAATGTCACCAAGGCTCACCCCGATCGGCCTGACGGGGCGCTACAGCTGTCAAAAGTACAAAATCGTTCATAATTCCTAAACCATTTTATGTCGTTGGAAACCTTGGCTCAAGACGGACAAAATGCATGCCTCGGATTCGATCGTCAATTGTTACATTTTTGGGTATTTTGAATTTTTTGAAAAACCTACTTTCATGAACTAGTCCTATGTTTTTGGCTCAAACTCAATAACTGTTAAAAAGCTTTAAAACATATATTTCTTTAGTAAATTGCCTGTTTTGGCTGAAAATGCGCTTTTCCATCTATGATCGAGATGGTTACATGCTTGCTAAATAAAACATAATGCCTTTTTACGCATGCCTTGAAGTGCTTTAACCCCGATAATTGCTATATATATATATTTATAAAACAGGTTAATTCCTGTCCTTGATTCTGATTGGTCAATAGCTGTGTTTTATTCACGATAAAACATGGCTATGACCACTTCACACAACGGTTCTGAGTATCACTACACAACACCCTTAGCAACCACTCTTAGCAACGTAAACTGTATGTTCTCAATTGAAACTGTTCATTGAAGCTTACTGCATTATGTAGAAGAGTATTTTGAGAAAAGGATCGAGTGAGTGAGTTTATTACCTGCATTCAGATTTAGCATTTTCCTTCAGGTCAGTCCTGTGTCCATAATAAAAAATCTGTTTAAATGTCCAATGCAATATCTCGTCTTTTTAACAATTAAGGGGTTTTCCTGTGACTGACAGCGCTAGTCAAAGCATTTGTCAGTTGCGTCTTGTTCCGTGTTCACAACAATTCAGTCTTTTCAATGTAAAAGTCTTCGCTACTGACTGACACACTCATAAAGACAGTCTTTGCCGCCATCTAATGGCATAATAATTAAACTTCTGTTGCTGTTCACAGTCAGGGACTATTTTTTCTGGTGGAAGGTAGGCCATTTAGTGATTTTACTTCATGAAAGTTGCATTGATACATATTTTTGGCTTTAATATTTGTATTGTGTGGTAACCGTTTTATAAAAGCAATAAGGTACTCTAGCTAGTGCTGTATCATTAATAAGTCACGGCTGAAGGGTGTTGTTAGGCATGACACGAAACGGACTTATTCACGATACATCACGGCCTCTCGTAACTTATTGCTTACATATATATTTACATGATATATGAATTATGACAAGTGAGGTTAAGCAATATCACACTAGCAAGAGTGCTGTTTTTTCCCCAAATATAAGCACGATTGTAAATGTGATTTTAGACAGCAGTTCAATAGACAAAAAGTTAATATTAAGTGAGTTACATTTCAGCCAAAATATTGTCTCTCTTTGCAAAAATTGTTCCAAAAAGTTTAGTTACTGAATGAATCTGCACGTTTGAACGAATTGGTTGAGTGAATGATTCAATGACCCAGTCATATAGAGCAGGGTTTCTCAAACTGGGATTCAGGGGGGAACTTATTATAATGAAGTCATAAAAATGTTCAAATTCAAATAAATAAACAATTTTAAAACAAAACATTTTCTAAAAAAATGTATATATTTTATATAATAAATAAAAAAAAATGTCTTTCATGTCATGTGACCATTGACCAACATCAGTGAACTGTAAACATGTGAATGTGCTGTAAAATTATTGAAATGTTAACTTAAAATCTCACTAGGTACTTCAAGTAATATTTTAGCTTTATATTCTAGCTGACAAAAAAAAAATGTTTGGGAATCAGTAAAATAGAGTGTCACTTGCTTTTTTCCTGAATGAATCAGCTGTTTTGAACAAACTGTTTGAATGAATGATTCATCGACTCTCATTAAGACAGTGACTTGCCGTGTTATTTATGTAGTTGTAATTGCAGTGTAAATGCCACCTCTGAGATGCAATAGACAGTCTCTGTATAACACATTGAAATGCCACTTCAGATGCAGCTTCTGTGCCACCTCTGCATGCAAAAATGGATTCTGTTGATACTGATTTCTTTTGACTGGTACTGATTAAATGTAAGAATTTGCCATAAAAGATGCACAAATTTAAAAAAGTTTAGAAAAAAATGCCCCTAAATTTCCCCTGGAAATCAGTTTAAAGTGGTAAAATTTGTTCCTTAATGGAAAAGTTTATTTCTGTCACTGCTTGTAATATAGTGCATAAGTCTTATGGACAAATTTCATATATGTGTGTGTGTGTGTGTGTGTGTGTGTTTTGTTTTTAGAGCCTGACAGCCACTCCTCAGCACGTAGTGGCTGTCAGTTTCATTGAATAGTAAGCAACAGCGTAAACGTTTCTCCTTTTGTGTTCCACGGACGAATGTTGGCAACACGAGGGCAAATAAATAATGACAGAATTTTCATTTTTGGGTGAACTATTCCCTTAAGCAAAACACAGTTATCAGGGACATTATTGCATATTTTAAACAATGTTATGCATAATTTTAAAACAGGGGTGAAGTGTTTTTTGGATGCAGGAACAGTGCAGGACGCTCACCAACTATGCATGTATTGCCTAGAGCTGTGATTAAACACTAATCAGCCATGGAGAGGGTAGGAGTACTCTCTCTCTCTCTCTCTCTGTGTGTGTGTGTGTGTGTGTGTGTGTGTGTGTGTGTGTGTGTGTGTGTGTGTGTGTGTGTGTGTGTGTGTCCAAGCAATTTTTGAATTCACCAAGGATGGAAGATAAACAGCAACTCCAGGATTAAGAGATTTGGTGGACGAGAAGCAGCCAACGCTGTGCTAATGCTGAAAGGTGCCTGTTTTCACTTAAAACCTGAAAAACAATGTCCACATCCTGCAAACAATGGCAGTATTTTAATCCTTCTACTTCAGTGTGAGTACCACTCATTAATATGGTAATATCAGTCATTTAATATTGGACAGAGAATTATATAACTTGCTGTCAAAAAGCTGCAGTGCTGTGCATGTGTAAAAGGCTGAGCGCGCGTGTGTGTGTGTGTTCTAATACCACCGTGAAAAGTGCTGATTAGCTACGGTCTGAGAATGATTAATTAATACCAAACACACATTTCCATTTTATAGTTTCCTATCAATTATTGAGGTAAGATGCATTTTAATGAACTGCGGGTGGAGGTGTGCATTTTCGTGTGCTGTACACATTTGCGCGTCGCGTGTGTGTATGCGTAATGCACTGTGTGCAGGTCTTATTAAAACACACTTTTCTCTCAGCTAATGTTTATCTTGAGAAGTTGAAAATAATGACTCTATTCCTTCTATCTTTCACACACCACCCACACCAAGTTTGATTAGTTGTGTGTGTGCCCATGCAACCTCATTACTTCACTAGGTTCATTAATTCCTGTCCTTTAGTGCGGCCTGTGTGACTATATGTTGTTTTTCAGAGTATCTCTGTGTGTTGTCTGTGGCCTGTGGAGTTTAATTGTTTGATGGGGGATGTCTCTAAACAGTTGTATTTCAGTGCAAAACCAAGCCTCACTAACCACCTACAATCTAGTATAACCAGGTGTTATCTGGGATGGATTAGTATTGAAGCTGCTGTGTAATAATAGAGCTGCTATCAGTGTAGATCCCAGTTTCGATTAGACTACATATCATTTTCGGTTTGATACGGATTCATCTGGGTATATTTCAGTTTTAAATTATACAGAGCGTATTTTCTAACTGCTTAAAACTCTTTTTGAAATATTAATTAAAAGAACTAGCTCATAAGTTCATTAATTTTTTGGGAAATGAGAATAAAGGTCACTTTGTATGTCTTTGGTTCACTAAAAAGAATCAGATCATAGTCTTTTGTTCGTGAATCATGCTACAAGGTTGTGCTGGGTGTTTCTGATTCAATAAACATAACCTGTTTTTAACATACGAGTCATTTGTTTGTGAATCAGGGAACGCTGGTGGCGCTGGATGTTGTTGATTCACTAAAAATAACCAGCTCACAAGAGTCATTTGTTCGTGATTTGGGCACAGCCCGCAAGTTAAACTCAGTAGACATTCTTTATCATTACTTTGCGGTAGCTACATATACATATTTATTATAATATAATATTATAATATAATACCAAAAACAACAAACTACAACAAACGGGACTACAACGAACCTCCTCCCAGGTTGGTGACATCACAAACCGCAAAATTTACATAAACCCCACCCCCGAGAACACACAACAAAGGGGGTGAGGCCATGTTGGGCTGCTTTAGAGAAGAGGAAGAGTTGTTGTAGTAGAGTGTTGTTGATGCCGTCATTTTACACCGGACTGCTTCACAAACGAGGGTCAATTCAACGCTGGATTTGCACAAAGGTTAACATGACGGCACATGCTAATCGATGAGTTGAATCAACTCCACAGCAACTACATAAATTTATCCACTAACCATTCAGAAATGTCCAGTTTCATTCTAAAAGTTGTAACTTCTTCCTGAGTCTCTCCATCAGTGTCGACTCCGGTTTGAACAATGTAAGGCTGAACACCGTTACTGAAAATCCTCATTTTGGCTGCGTGAGATTCTCCAGCTTTGTTGTTGTTGAGCAACCGAAACTCCGCCCTCTTCTGGAAAGGGGGCCGGGAGCAGTAGCTCATTTGCATTTAAAGGGACACACACAAAAATGGCGTGTTTTTGCTCACACCCAAATAGGGCAAATTTGACAAGCTATTTTGAGCTGAAACTTCACAGACACATTCTGGGGACACCAGAGACTTATATTACATCTTGTGAAAATTGGCATTATAGGTCCCCTTTAAAATATCAACAGGTCAAACTATGCAGTTTAGTGAGTTATGGTGAGTTCCATTTGTCCTCGAAAGTGGACGTTTCCAGTAGAAACTCTAAATTGTGTTGCGGAGTTGCGAATGGGAAACATGGGAACCACAACAACCCTGACTTCAGAATCCAATATGGCTTATTTGTTTATTGTTTATTAGCACTTCTGTTTATCAGTGTCTCAATAAACTCAGTGGTGCACACAGTATTATTCAACCTCTATTTGTGGTACAGCATTATCTGTGCAAAATACTGTTTTTTAACGTGTTTGTATTCCGAAAGATCAAGCAAAACAAAGGTTTGCCTGGATGCATCCAACTTAGATTTCTGACCTGTTTACTGGAGCGCGGTCAACTCGGGTGTGACGTGATTGCCAGCTCCAACATCCCTCTTCTGAGGTAAATGGAACGCAGCATTAGTTCAACAGAACGCAGTGACATTCGTAGGACAGGAAGCTCTGTGTTTTCATGCAGCCACTGAAAATATGATAATAGTCTGGATCACTCTAATCAATGAACAAGTGCAAGAAATGCATATTACCTTTAGTGAGTGTGTGTGTGCAAATACAAATCAGTAAGAACCATTTATTCTTAGTGTATTCCTCTTTGAATGTTGAGGTTTGTGGGTAGTGTGGGTGAAAACTGAAGGCTGAAGGTTCAAACCCCTCAAGGCTCGATTCATGTACTTTGACCATTGTGTCCTTGATCAAAACACTTAACCTCGCCTTGCTCCAGGGGAAATGTCATTGTAATAAGTGCACTGTAAATCACTTTGAACAAAGTGTCAACTAAATGACTAATTGGAGTGCTTTTGCAAATTCTTGTGAGGACAAAATTTCTGAAAATTGAAACCCCTTAAAAACCCGTCCTTGATTAAAAAATTTTAAAAAAAAACTTCATAAAGGCACAAAATATTTTGTTCCACGTCTAAAATGCCAAAAGGTTAGGTTTAGTACATTAGCAATTATTATTATCTCACACTAAGAACAACAAATAAATGGGATATCCTCCATGGAGAATTTTTATGGTTCAAACCAAGGCCGTAACCATGTTGGACCAACATTGGTGGACCAAAGTTTTTTGTTTTTGTTTTGTTTTTCATGAGGGAAGGGTGTTTTGGGGTTATTGGTGTTTTATATTTAAATAATTAAAGGATTAAAAGGGATTTAATGGAATAAAGAAAAAGAAATAATGCTAAAAGTTCCATGTCTGTTGTATTTATGAACAGTGTTGGGGAAAGTTACTTTTAAAAGTAATGCATTACAATATTGCATTGCTCCCTAAAAAAGTAACTAATTGCATTACTTAGTTATTTTTTATAGAAAGTAATGCATTACATTACTTTTGCGTTACATTTTCTCATCTGAGCTGGGTTGTTTGTTTGTTTGTTTGTTTGTTTGTTTGTTTGTTTTTATAACAACAAAAAAGTTCTATTTTTGGCAAATGTTAAGGCCCTTTCACACCAAAAGTGAAATGAATAATCCTCAGGCTGAAGGAAATGCAAATTGTGCACAGCTCAAACAAACCTTTCATCTGTGCTGCTTTTCTGGAATACAGAAGAATAGGATGCTGGAGAAGAAGTAAATGAGTAAATGCATGTTCACATTTAGTCTAGAACTAGTCTTACTCCTGATTTTCCGATTTTTTTTAGTGACAGGAGAGCTGTCAGTCAATGAATGGGAAAACAAAGTAACTTAAGTTACTTATTTGAAAAAGTAACTCAGATATTTTGTTGTAAATTTAAAAGTAATGTGATACTTTACTAGTTACTTGAAAAAAGTAGTCTGATTACGTAACTCAAGTTACTTGTAATGCATTACCCCCCCCCCCCCAACACTAATTATGAAGTAATGAATTTAAACTATTTGCAAATATTATATATATTTAAAATAAACTTAATTATCTTATTAGTATGTCTAATATGTAAAAACACAAAACCTTTGTTGTCACGACATGAATCTTGTAAATAATAGCATATTTTCGATTCAAAATGGTGAGCATTCATAAAAAAAGTCACTGGATATTACTGTCAGTTGCTGAACATTTCTATTGTAAAACAGTCATTAAATATTAAATGATTAGCTTGAATCTCATCATGCACTCTTTCACTACTAAAACGAAAGTGTTGCGTTTTAATTCGCACTCATCTTCTGTGAACAGTAAGCCCCGCCTTCTTTGATTTGATTGGCCATCTCACTCATTCTGACATTGACGAGCGTTGTTAGACCACTGAGGCAGACCAGCCTAAAAATGTAACATTTAAAACTTTTTGTCTTCCTAACAACAAACGGAGCAGTGCGTAATGATTTACAGCAGAGCAGCATCAAGAATATCAAATATTGGTCAATGCCTGTGGTGGTTACAGCTCTGGTTCAAACTGGTTCATGATGGTCGGCGTTGGTTTGATGCTGGTCTAGCTGATGTACCTAGAATTTTACCTTAAAAAATTAACTTGGTGTCAAAGTGTGTGTTTTCTGTGTAAATGTAGGACATAAGATTTCTGTCTATGGTTGAGCTTTACCAATGAGGGAGGCACAAATGAGTGAGTCATCACTGAGGCTGTAAAGATGGGCTGACAGGTTTAACTTTCGCCTGCTGTTTTATTTAACAGCACAGGGTAGAGTGCAGCCGCGCTTCACTGTCAAACCAAATCCACTATGAATGAGACAGATGGGCAGATTTAGCCCATACTAACGAGAGCCCTGATGGTTCTTACTGCGCATGTGTGCGCAAGCTGAAGAAATGGATGACCCCCGCTTGCCTTTATCATTCTTCTCTCTCTTTTTCTCTCCCGCTCTCTCGTTTTCACCCTGCAAGAATTGCGAGTCTTTGTTGTGAACTATCTAATATTTGTTATCGTGAGATTCCACAGGCACAGCTCGGCCTTGCCATACACAGACATAATGAATCCAAATAAATCCCTTTCGCTGGATACTGCCATCCTAGCGCCCGTCCTCGAAAGCAGACGAGTGTGCAACAGCTAGATAAGATGAGCCGGGGTGGTAGAGAAGGGATGAGGTAGAAATGGAGGGCGGCAGGAAGAGGGTTTAGAAATGTCTGGGAATTCCAGGTTAAAGCTTTTTCACCTGGAGAATGAGGTCTCATGGGCTTTATGGGTTACATGACAAATCCAATGCGATGTAGCTTCTCCTATCAGTGGCTCCCCTGTCATAGTTCTGTGAATACGTGTTTAGGCCATATCTGGTGCGTTTTGCTCCACTTAAAATGTGTTAGGGTCACTGCCACATGGAGCGGAAACATCCACGCAGGAAGTTGTGTTCACTTATGAGTGTGGCTCTATTTGTGCTGACTGGATGCTGATAATCTCTTATAAATACACTACTGTCAATAATCTGATATTCTACAGGTATTTTTGGTCTCTTTTTTTCCCCCTTTTTTGCCCAAAAATGAAAATTCTGGCATTATTTACTCACCCTCATGTCTTTTGAAACCCGTAATTTTTCAGTGGAACACTAAAGGTTTTTTGTAGAATGACCAAGTTGCTATTTTTCATACAGTGAAAGTAAATATTGAGCATGTTTACATGCACACCAATGCGCTTATAGCTACCAAAAATCATTTTATCGAAATAACCTGATATAACGGTTTACATGCAAATCAATAACCTGGCAATGCAGGTAAATTGCGTTTACAAGATTGTATTAAAAAACAGGTTATTCCCCGGTGGTCATGTCAAAATGTAAGCATATGTATTTCACTCACAGTATTCTATATTTACACTGTAAAAAGTAATATGCTATATCTACTCCATAAAATGTTGCCAACAGATTACAAGCAATATTATTAATTAAATTCAACAAATAGAATTGAGTTAGAATTAATAAAATTAATGCCTTAAATGCCAACCATTTAAAACAAGTAAAATTTAAGTAAAATTTAAACAAAAATATCTGAATAACAGACAGACATCAAAGATGAATTAAGAACTCTTTATTTTTTATTGCCAACATTGAAGACACCTGATGACAATAAGCAGAATCACTGAAGGAAAGAGAAACACATGAATTAACAGAGGTTTAGATGTTGATGTTGATTTTATTGAAAATGTCACAATTATGGTGATCAGTGTTTCATTTAGTTGGGTTTAGTTTGTGGTTTTTGTAATGGTGTTTGCTAATTTTACACATTTTAAATGGTTGACTTTTAAGGAATTAATTTGATTAATTCTAACTCAATTCTTATATGTTGAATTTAATTAATAATATTGCTTGTAATCTGTTGCCACAATTTTATTGAGTAGATAGAGCGTATGAGTTAAATAAAGCATTAAAAACCCCAGAATTTTTCAAAATGTCAGTGGGAAGCTTGCACAGACTCATTCTCCTCTCATATTTGACTTTTCTACAACTGCACCACTTGTCCTTTGGCTGCACGAGATGAGAACACATTTTTATATTTCTTAAAGGGTTAGTTCACCCAAAAATGAAAATCCTGTCATTAATTATTCACCCTCATGTTGTTCCACACCCGTAAGACCTTCGTTTATCTTCAGAACACATATTAAGATATTTATTAACAGCAATGTTATTACCACTTTCAAGGCCCAGAAAGGTACTAAAGATATCGTTAAAATAGTCCACGTAACTGCAGTGGTTCAACCTTAATGTTATGAAGCGACGAGAACAAAACAAAAATAACGACTTTATTCGACAATTTCTTCTCTTCCGTGTCAGACTCCGGGTGAAATCGGGGTAATGTGCAAAACTCTAGCTGTCAATCGGTTTGTTTTTAAGCTGTTTATGACCTCAGGCCAGTAAAGGAAAACGGTTTAACGCATTTACATGACCACACACATTGTTGGCTTATTAATTAAGCATAATCGGTTTAAGAACGTGCATGTATACGCACAAAATGACTGCAACAACTAATCTATAAACTTGATAGTAATCAATGATAAATATAATCAGCAACAGATTTAAGCATGTTTGTAAAAAAAAATCTGCCTGTCACAATACTTTACAATAGTAAATAATGCATTTATAAGAACAAAAAGCATCTGGATATTTGACAAAATTGGCCCAAATGATTAGTTCACAAATCAAACTGATTTGGTTCTTGAGTTCAATCTCAATTCGACTCAGTGACTTGATTAACAGCCTACTGGATTAGAAGATTATCCATAAATAAAGATTAAAATTTTGCTCTGTTCTTCACACAAATTTATCAGATATTTATTCAACTTTATAACATTTGGAATATAGTGCATGAGTCATGTGGACTATTTTTACGAAACTTTAAAGCAGCTTTTATGTTCTTTTTGAAGCTTGAAATCTCCAGACCTCATTTGTATAAATATTATATTGAATGCTTTTGTTTCACAGAAGAAAGTTCAGCCCATGGAATTTTACAGCCCATGGTCTCCATCCACATTCGTTGTGTGACAGCTTGGATATTCTGCTATAAACTTTTGGTGTTCCATAAAAGAAAGAAAGTCTTACCGGGTTGCAACAACATAAGGGTGAGTAAACAATGACAGATTTTTAATTTCTGTGTGAATTATCCAGCTTTAATAACTGTGTGGATAATAACCACGCTGCAAGCTCTGGTGATGAAAATGTAAAATAAAAAGACCAAACAGAAAAACTGTTTAATTAGACTGAATAACTGGGATCAATTCATTCCACTATAAATGAAAACAAAGTCTAATGAAAGCATTGATATTAAACCCAAGAACTCCCTCATTGACAATCTTCAATGTTTCAGTCAGAAAAGAACCAGTTTTAAGTAACCCTACATTAGCATAGCATGTTAGCATCTGGCTGCGAGTAGAAAAAGGTGTGTGGACAACATTAAAACGATCATTAAAGAATCATTGCAGGTTGAGAAGCTCTAACGCATGCCCTTCCTTCACCACAGTCATTATCGCAGCATTTATGCCACCCGCTAGTGCAAATGCTAATGCTTTTTAATTACGCCATTATCCATCAGGGAGACGGGCCATGCAGAACACAACTGAAGTCATTATCTGATCTAAACCTGGGAGCGAGACCAGTGTCCATCCATCACCTACAAAATACACACGTAGCAGTCTGAAAAGGGCATTTGTCTTAAAGATGAAACAAGCTGGAAATACCCAGCACACACATTTATACTGCTGTGTTAATGTATCTAAGAAACATTGTTAAACTGCAATCATTTCTTTCTCAAGCAGACAGAGATATTGATGAATGCCTTTATTACTAGACTTCTGTAATGCTGCGTGAATGCCAGAAGGTAGACTCGGAGAGTTCACGTTACACTTTGTTTTTTAGTCTCGTCAATGGCTTCCTAATCATTTTAGAATTTATTTGAAAAGTGTTTTTGTGGTGTTCAAACTCAGTGGCTTGGAGATAAATACATATCTAATATGCCCCAAACTACGAGCTGCCTTATCCAAAGGTCAAAGGATTTATGGGATACAGACTTTATTGCCTTTAGTCTTCACCAATAGAGCAGCTTATCACAGTCTGACAGTTTCGGTTTAAAGAATCCTAAGTGCTTACCTTTGTGTATCTTTCATTGTCATCTGGTTTCCTCTTTGAATCAATTCTTATACTTTTATGTGTTAAAAGTATATTTAGAAAAAAGATTCTATCTTTCTTATTATCTTATGCAGAGCACAAAAGGTATTCTACATAAGAATATCCATAATCAGTTATTTCAATATTATAAAAAGTGAAAGAGAAAAGGGGCTTTTAAGCTGTTACAAAATGACACAAATGTACCATAAAAGTGGTCTTTGTGTACTATATTCCAAGTTTTCTGAAGTTCACTGAAAATGTTGATTTTTATTGTTCTCTTTGATGTTTTTATCAGAGAAGTAGCCATCTCAGATTCATGAACAAATTATCCTTTTAAGTGAAATCTTTAAAAATAAAAAATAAAAAATTGACGATCCTTTTTACAAAATTGGTCCAAATGGTTTGTTTACAAATCCAACTGATTTGGTTCTTGAGTTCAAAAGTTCAATTCACTGACTCAATAACTTATCAGTAAATACTGATTTAAATTTTTTACAAATTTATATATATATTTAACATCATAACATTTGGAAAATAGTGCATGAGTCAAATGGACTACAATTATGAAACTTTAATGCAGCTTTTATGTCCTTTTTGAAGCTTGAATAATCCAGACCTCATTTGTACAAATATTATATACTTTATTTTACAGAAGGAAGAATGTCATACAGATACAGAACTAGTGGTCGACAAATATAAAATTTTAAAAAAGACAAATAGCGCCCGATATATATTGGCCCTGGCGATATATCACGCGATATTTGTCATTTTTTAAATTACTGGCATCGGCAAAGGTGTTAAAGGAAACTTTGGTAACACTTTAGTATAGGGAACACATATAAACTAATAACCTCGACATTTCCCTCAATAATCTCCTAATTTACTGCTTATTAATAGTTAGTAAGGTAGTTGTTAAGTTTATATAAGGTCATGCAGAATAAGGCATTAATATGTGCTTAATAAGTACTAATAAATAGCCAATATTCTAGTAATATGCATGCTGATAAGCAACTAGTTAAAAGACCCTAAAATAAAGTGTTAGCTAAACTTTTATTTTGACAGTACCTTTGTAGCCTGCATAAAAACAATCTGCGTTACGGTCCGTCCATGTAAATTAAATGCGAACAGTTTGGCTGTCAATGGATATTACAAGTAACAAACTGTAAATCCCTGATTTCAGACTATGCTGCACTATATCCAGTTTACTGCCTGCTGTTACATTTACTGTATATTGAATGTAAAGTTAGAGCTACCTGGGCTTAAAAAATATGATTTCCAGTGCTTACAGTCTTACCAGTTTACTGTGTCTGCTGTTGATTACACTGGTTGCTTCCTTTTTATTAACGCTTTTAACAATTTCTTTATTTGTGAAAAATACTACAATAGGATTACAGAATCAAGATGCTAAAGCATACATGTTTATTTTACAGATTTATTTTTTCAAATTATTTTCAAATATTTATTTTCAAAGAAGTTCAAATTATTTTTTTCTTATTAATTCACTTTACAAAATACAAATATAATTTATTTCTAAATTAGTAAATATGTAAAAGCGGCCACAGTGCTCTCTACAATATCAGTGACAACATCAGTCATTAAAAAACCCATGTGGGTCGACCACTAATTGGAGCATATTAAGGGTGAGAAACTGATTACAGAATTTGCACTTTAGGATGAATTAATCCTACAAGTCATTCACATCTATGTTAATTTAATTAGTAATCTTTATATTTAATTCTTACCTTTTTTATTTACTGTCCTTGCTTTTGATTTTTCATTTTATCATGCCACAAGATATTTGTAATGCATTATTTGCATAATGTTCTCTAATTAAGCCTTGAACAAACTGAAATGAATAGCAGCGTGGCATAAATATCTTAACATTTTATTCCATTTCACAAGGATTCATATCCACCATCACAGCTAGAGATGTTATTGTTCTAGCAAAGTTCTGAGAACATTATGCCATATTCTGGTAATATTTTCACCAGCAAGTTTTATTTTTGTTCCCTCCTAAAAGGTCTAAAAACATTCCAAAAATGTATAGTGATAGCATTGTTAGAACATTATCCCCTAACATTCTTATAAAGTTTCTCAGCGGACACTGGATGTGGACTCAAACGTTGCTCAGACGTCAAATTTTGGTTGAAAATAAAAATGTTCCATCTAAATTCGTTTGACATCAAGCTTGAACGTCATTAAACAACTCCAAAAACAGCATTACCAGCTTCACTTATTACAAATTAGATTGATTTTATTTCTGTCAGATGTATAAAAGTTCTTATTGAGATTAACAGAGGTTTGATGTCTGTTTGAAAGTAATAGTTTGGTTTGATGTCACCACTATGGTGATCAGTGTTTGTGTTAGTTGGGCAGTTTGACTCTTGACTTTTTAATTTTAGTTTTTCTTTGGCTGCTGTAACTGTTTGTTATGGCAAGTACAGCAAAAGAAAATATAAACAGATGATGTTAGCTATTTGTTGATGATTAAGATATAATCATCATGTAGTGTCTGATTATCTGATTTCATCCAGTATAATTTATGGCATTATTTACAAAGATTAAAAAACAAACTGTGTAAAAAATACTAAACTCTGTCATTAAGACACACACAAACATCAAGAATCAGCCTATGAATCTCAACAATGGTGACATGTTTTATGCTGCAAACTCATCCATGTCTCCCAGAATGCATTGCAGCATAAAGCATGTCACCATTGTTGAGATTCATATGTTGATTCTTGATGTCTGTGTGTGCCTAAGTGGATCAGTAGTTAAAAATTGTTTGTGTGCAATGTGTTTTTACACAGATTCTACAGATTATCTGATTAAAACACTGCTGGATCTAATGCTGTAGAAACACATTACTACAATCAATAATGTGAAACTAATATCATAGATTAGACTGTGGATGAGATCAGACCACTACAAGATGATTATATCTTTATCATCAAGTAGCCAGCATCATCTGGTCTCATTTTCTCTTGCTGTTCACTCCATAACAAACACAGTTACAGCAGCCAGAGAAAAACTAACATTGAAATGTCAAGAGTCAAACTGCCCAACTAAAGCAAACACTGATCACCATAATAGTGAAATCAAGCCAAAGCCTATTATTTTCAATAAAACGTCAACATAATAAGTGAAGCTAGTAATGCTGTTTTGGAGTTGTTTAATGACGCTGGAGCTTGAAGGTTGGGTTTTTACTTTCAACCAGAATTTAAGCAATGTGAGTCCACATCCAGTGCCCAATGGGAAATCTTTATAAGAATGTTAGCGGATAATATTCTAACACTGTTATCACTAAACATTTTTAGAATGTTTTTAGAGAATGTTATCCTACCTTTTAGCAGAACATTGAGGGAACAAAAATAAAACTTGCTGCTAAAAACATTCCTAGAACATAAATAAATTCTAGCTGGGATGACTTTCAGCAAACCATTGGGAACACTGACCTCCTGAAGTACCTCAATACTCTTTATAGCAGGATTTAAACTTCAATAATTCTTAATTTGCTGACTCACGTCCTTACCTGAAAAGCCCTGGGATTCAAAACTATTACCTTTCAATTGACAACTAAGTTATCTCCGCCTCCATAGACATCTTTAATGTACTCATTGATTGGGCGTAACAGCAGAGACGCGGTAGAAAGCAAGGGAAGTAGCTCTTAACCTCCCCGTCCTCTTCTTCCTCCTCCCTATATCTCGCCTCGCTCTCTCCCTTATAACCAGCCATTCAGCCAAGGATAATCACTTTTGTACTCCACACAGAAAATGATGTTCAGTAGAGAGCAAAAGCCTGCAAGAGGAAGAAGAGAGAACACTGATATTAGGTTCCTGCAGTGCATAGCAGGACACTCATCTCCTCAAGTGGAGAAGATGCAGTGGGAGTAGAGGTGTGCTCTACCAGAGGAGAAATGGGGGATTTATTGACAGAGCTTTTAAGGACAAGTAGAAAAGGGGCAACTAGGGCAGGCAGGAGGGCTTCAGAGATGAGAAGCAGAAGTTTTGTTGTCGAGTACAGAGCTTGTCCCCATGGTTACAGTGCTTGCGGCTTTAGAACGCCATGGGGAGTCATGAGTCCAATGGGACTAGATTACCTGGACCCTCTTATTATTATCTGACCATTCATCTCGCTTCACACACACACAACTAGTACTTGTGCCTGCCTATTTGAGAGTAACCCTCTGATACACCTCCCACAGAGTACATAGCATCTTGTACTCATACAGTATCGTACCAAACAGGAAGACACACCTCACTTACTAGTGCCCACGTTCAGATTTGTTGTGTGGACCTTCAGAAGGGATTAGGGAAGATGCTGAATTGTGAACCATTTTATTTTCTCAGGAAAGGTATTAGGAGACGGACTCGACTGAACGATAAGTCCACCAGAGGCTTATTTAAAAGGACAAGTGTAAGCGGGGCAGCTTTATCTAGAATGCGGCCTGCATACACAACCAGATGCATGAACTTGAACAACATCAAATGTTGTCCACAATTAAACAGAACAAGGTTCTCAAGCACTCAGGTCATTGATCGGTATCTTTAAGTGCTTTGTTCTTTTGTAGTCTGAAGTGTTTATGCCAGAATACTCCTGTAATGTTTTTTTCAAAGCCTTGAAAATTAAGAGTTATGTACAGTTTAGTTAGATGTTGGGGAAAAGGGAAGATAAGATCTGCCAAAAGCAAAACAGTCTCTTTGGAAAAACATGCCTGTGGCAACATTTCTGTAAAACGATATTACATTGCTTCTGTGAGTGGTGCTAAAAGTGCGTCCAGTTTTATATGAAAGAGATGAATGTGAATCTGGAAACGTTTTATTACTTTGGTTCTTGTACATAACATAGCAGTTCGGAAATGAGCTCTATCGTGTTTAAAAATAACGTACCACCTGCACTGAACCCTACCCTAAACCGAACCAATAGTGTTAACGAAAGCAAACACAAGATAAAAACTCATTCGTTGAAGCAACCATGCCATATTAGCTTGCTTTTACAAGTCTTTAAACTCCATTATCGAGTGTTGTTTGTGTGGGATGTCCAGTGTGTGGCACTAAAAGTGTTTTCAGTTTTGTGTGAAACAGATGAATGTAAATGTTTAATTGCGTTGGTTGTTGTACGTATCGCCTCAATTCGGAAATTAAATGTCCAGTGAGTGGCGCTAAAAGGTTAATCGCATTTGAAAATAAATCCATATACCCTAAACCTATACACTCTAAAAATGATGGGTTAAAAACAACCTAATTCGGGTTATTAGGCATCACAGCGCTGGGTCAGTTTTGGACAAGCCCAGTGCTGGGTTGCTTTTACCCAGCTAGTTGGGTTAAATGTTTGGCCCAATATGCTGGGTTGTTTTATTAAACTCAGCTATTGATTAAAAATTACTATTGCTGGCTTAAAAATGAACCCAAAAATATGTTGAAAATTAAAATCACACAGAATTACTAGAGTAACAACACAGGCAACAGTAATAATCAAAAGGTGAACATTTATTAAAAAGCAAGAACACACAGGAATACACGAAAATATAGACAAGACTTAAAACGTGTATGTGAGTGAAAAAGTGCAGAAAACTCAACAATTATAAAGCTTATACCCTTAAACGACATTGCTTTTAAAAGTTAAATATTTAAAAACTTACGTTTGAAAACAAATTTGACCATATTTCGTTTATTTTTTCTCACGCCATTGAACAGACGAAAAGCACTTTGTCTAAAACTGCAGCCAGTTTTCAAAGTTCTCTTTCCTCTCTGCTTCGATTAGTTTTCTTCTATTTTCCACATATATTCGTGTCGTAAGCGCAGCGGTATGTTGCTGAAATCTGAGCCGGTGATGGGCCGCTGTTCAGCGGGGGTGCAAACCTCAGTTTCTGAAAGCCGAAAGATATTGTGAAAGACTCCTTATAACCTGCACATAAACAAACAGTACAGAGTTTTGAGAACATATTTTAACATACAAATGTATAATATTCAGTATTATGACGAATAAAAATCAGTTTATTTAAGGAAAAAGACATTTCCATCATGCCAGACGACCTCTCACCTCTTGTATACATCTCATCCCTGTATATCGCGTTGTATTAAATAAAATGATTTACAGTACTGTTAAGACTTTATAGAGGAAATAAAATGTTTACAAACCATTTTACCGAAGAAATGCACCAATTCCGCGGCGTTGAGAACGGCTCTCTCCTGACATGGATGCAAAATGCTCGCGCTCGGTGTAACCCAACAGATGGGTTGTTGCATCGGAGGGTGGGTGGGGAGGGGTGTGTTGTTTCAGCTGTCAGTGAGATTGACCAGCCACTAACCCAACGTCTGGGTAACACAAAAATTATCCAACAATGGAAAGAATAACCCAACAAAATGACCCAACAGGCTCAACCCAGTGTTTGGGTAGACAAAATAACCCAGCATTTTTTTTTTTTTTAGAGTGTAATAAAAATGCATTTGTTGAAGATTCCATGCCATTTTAACATGCTTCTACAAGTCTTTGAGCTCTTTTATCGTGACTCACATTTCACAGGACTCATACCCAAATGCTTCACATCAAAAGTGCAATGTTGTATCAGGTGAGCTACCGAGCAAGTTTACTACATCAGAAAAGCCACTCATATGGAGCTGATCATGTGATGCATACGTCAAAATAAATTAGTTTACAAGTGTTTTGAGGTCATAACATAGTATTGTGCAAGAAACTGCGCAAAAGTAAGTCTTTATTAATCAATAATCTGCCCCTGCAATCATAATTTGCTTGAAAAGGAATAAATGTCTTTGTGTTTTACTATTACTGTAAACCGCAGTGAATGTACATAATTAATGTATGTATGGGTATGGTTTTTTTTTTTTTTTTTTTTGGAGTTTTGCAAAAATATAGGTAGAGGGAAGTTTTTCTAATGAGCCTGTATGTTGGCCTAAAGAGTTTAAAGAAAGAGCACACGGATCACCATGGAAATGTGAAAATAATGAGGGAAATACTACACACGTAATGATACAAACAGAATATAAATAACTCAAGTGTGCAAGAGTGTTTGCCAACAACTCATCAAAGCTTTGGAATGAAAGCTTGCTTCCATGTTTGGGTTCGCAACTGGAAACGGTTTGATCACTTTCTGTCTTTTATTTATTAGTTATTTATTTTCATTTTCTAGGTGATGAAAGCAATCAGGATCCCCTGTGATCGCAACTTGGAGTTAAGCATGCAGGTTACCCGAATCATAAAAGAAGAAGCCCTGCAATGGCAAATAATTAAACCAGCCCTGCACTTCATAAAAGCCAGAGTAATGAGATGCAGACTCCTTGAGCTCCTTAACCAGATTATTAAGCAGTGGTGTAGCAATAATAGAAACCAGCAATCTACTCATGTACCAGAGCTACTTTTACATATTTGCAAAATTGCATTAGTCGACAGAATCATGCGTGCCCTCCAATTAGCAGCGAAAGCACAAAGACTTGAATGCAGTATGAATTGCCAGTATGAATGCAGTATGTTTCAGCTGTGTGTGTGGGGTAAAATAAGGCTGTATCAAGGTTTACAGAGCATTAGAGCAGTGAACTCATTCCTGCTCAGGCTACAAAATTACCACGCAAACATGAGTAAAAATAGTCTTTGGTGGGTTAATGGGGTTGTTCGGCTCATTAGGAACTGCAAAATAAAACTGTAAGCATGATAATCAGATCCTCACTGATTGAAGTGAATTGAGCGGTTCAAATCTGTCTGCAGTCTACTAAAGAAAACAAATGTTATTTTCTCCTGATCTCAACTAAAAGGGTTAGTTCACCCAAAAATGAAAATTCTCTCATTAATTACTTATCCTCATGTCGTTCCACACCTGTAAGACCTTCATTCATCTTCAGAACACAAATTAAGATATTTTTGATAAAATCCGATGGCTCAGTGAGGCCTCCATTGCCAGCAAGATAATTAACACTTTCAGATGCCCAGAAAGCTACTAAAGACATATTTAAAACAGTTCATGTGACTACAGTGGTTCAACCTTAATGTTATGAAGTGACGAGAATACCTTTTGAGCACCAAAAAGCAAAATAACGACTTTATTCAACAATATCTAGTGATGGGTGATTTCAAAACACTGCTTCATGAAGCTTCGAAGCTTTATGAATCTTTTGTTTCGAATCAGTAGTTCGGAGCGTGTATCAAACTGCCAAAGTCACATGATTTCAGTAAACGTCACGTCATAAGTGTTTCGAAATTTCAATGGTTCACCATTGGGGGGCGCGTGACTTTGGCAGTTTGATACACGCTCCGAACCACTGATTCGAAACAAAAGATTCGTAAAGCTTAATTTGTGTTCTGAAGATGAACGAAGGTCTTACGAGTGTAGAACGACATGAGGGTGAGTAATTAATGACAGAATTTTCATTTTTGGCTGAACTAACCCTTTAATTTGCGCATGATTTTGACATGAAAGTTTTCTTGTGATCTCGACTTAATTTTCTTGTGTTGTCAACATAATAAAAGTTGTTTTCTTGTGATCTCGACATAAAAAATGTATTTATAACTGCAATAAAGTTGTTTTGATACTGGACATTCGTCAGTCGTTTCTTCAACATTAAATGATGTGGAGAACAAATCTGAGAACACGACAACGATGTACTAAAAATGAAAAAGTTTTTCCCTTGAGTTTTTAGTGTACAGATGACAATGTTGTAAAAACGATCTGCAAAAATGATTAAAAAACGCTGTATTATTCATGCCAGGTCAGTAGATGGCAATGTCACTTTGTAAAGAAACACTACGGTCCTATAGACGGGAACATGTAATATGCATGCACATGGTCACCGTTTTCATAAATTTGCGTTTTGTAGTTTACACAGAGACGATAACGGTATCGTTTTCACAAATTTGCACTTTGAAACCCTTTTTCAAAAGTTTACATTTTCAGGCCCCCAAAATGGCATTGTCATGTAAATGAACAGCCAAAACGCATAAAAAGTTTTCAGTTTTTAGTTGAAAATGGTGTAGTGTTAACAGCCCCTCGTGATTTTATAATGCTCGGGAGGCTAACAGCAAATTCTAAACTGTGATATTAATGTTAAATACCTGAAAAAACATGCACAGGATAATGAATCTTTTAACCCTCTACGGTATGCAACATGATATCAATGAGAAAAAAATATTTGTGTTGTTTTTCCTGCTTATAATTGGACACTTTAACAATATCAATAAATATTTTAATACATTTTTAATTTATTTATTTTTTTAAGTTTGTTGCCTCGAGGCAACATTGTACCACAATGGAAAAATTGAAACATTTTGCATTTTCATGTAGAAAAAAATAAATATATTTATTGAAAACATCAATTTCTTTAACTAGACACTTGATCAAACAAATTTATCCAGTTTTTAATGTATTAAAAGTTTCATATTTAATAAAAAGTAACATTTTATATCCAGCTGTTGCCCTCAGGCAACATTGTACCATAGTGGAACAGAAGTATTACCAAACCATCATATTATTATGTTATTACATCAAGTTATCATATCCATCTTCATCCTCATCTCCATCTTCTCTCTCACCCTCACTCTCTCCCTGACGGATTGTCACTATGATTTCATCTTCCTCATCACAGTATGACCCCTCATCCTCACCCTCTTCAACTGGCTTTTCTACCTGTGTTTTATAGCTTTTTGAAGTGCTATAGAAAATGTGCAGATCATAATATATGCAGATATATTATGTTAATTACTATTCTTATAAGTGCATTACAAAATCATGCAAAAATGCAAATATATTTAGATGATTCTAACTCTTTTCCTTACAAATATAATACATTTGTATTCAAACCTATTATGCCTGTATGGCCTTTTGTGATTCCATTATGGTACAATGATGCCTTGATGCAACACAGTTTTTTTTTGTTATTTTCTCTAAAACATTTGATGATATACAATGTAAAGTTCTTGAAAATACTTCCTTACTTGCCAGTGAAGGTGACTTGTATTTTTTGTGGGTGATCAAATGGATACAAACAAGTAAAAAAAAGCACTTTTCATTGGAGAAAATATGGAGCCATGTGACATGTGCTGAAACAGTACACAAAATTTTGGTCATTTTTGCACTTAGTATTTGAGTTATTCTGTCCTGAGATACGTTTGATCAGTCAATTGGTGCCTTATTTTATTGAAAACAAACTAAAATAGACCATGTTGCCTGGAGGCAACACTGTAATCTTTTTCTGTCGATTTCCATTCCTTTGAATGTAAACAAACGCATAGATGTAGTTCATTTACTTTTTCCTAACATGCTATGTATGTTTGTTCTGTGTAGTATTTCTGCAGTGCATTCCAGTATTATACTATATTATAATTTCTATTAAACATGATTTATTTCTTAGTGTTTACTTGCTCATGGGCCATTGGTGCTTGGACCCCTATGAGGTCCGTTTAGGCCTATTTAGCTTCGAAATTATGCTTTACGTGCATGATCTGATCTGCATGAACAGCCACTATTTTGTGATCACAGATATCATTTAATGTTGAAGAAAAGTTTGAATGTCTAATATGAAATCAACTTTACTGTTGGTTTATATTGGACCAAATTTAGTTAAAATTACATGAGAAAACACAAGAAAATGAAGTTGAGATCACAAGAAAACTTTTACGTCATGATCATGAGAAAATAAGTTGGGATCACAAGAAAACAAAAGAAATAATAATGAATGCCTCTTATAGCTTCCGTATATTTGTTTTTTATGTACATACGTATCTTTATATGTCTGTTTTTCATTTTTGAATTTATTATTTTATAATTTTTTAATAAAATAAATACATTTATAGTAAAATGTTGGTAACACTTTACGATAAGATCTCATTTGTTAACACTAGTTAACTAACATGAACTAACAATGAGCAATATATGTGTTACAGTATTGATTAATCTTTGTTAATGTTAGTTAAAAATATAGTCGCACATTGCTTATGTTAGTTCACAGTGCATTAACTAATGCTAACAAGATTTTAATAATGTTTTAGTAAATGTTGAAATTAACATTCACCAAGATTAATAAATGCAGTAGAATTATTGTTAATTCTTCATGTTAACTAATGAAACCTTATTGTGAAGTGTTACCGTTTTCTTTTATCTTCTTTATTTTAAGCAAATATATGTATGTATCTAATATATGAGTGACACAACAAGCTCTTTGTCACAAATAGGCAGAGAGAAAAAATGCTAACAATCCCTCTGTCACAGGGAGAAAAATCCATATTTCATGGCCGATAAGAAACATTGACCGGTAAAAAAAAAAAATCTCAGTTCACCCGCCATTGGCAGGTAAGACCAAAAAGGTAATTCTGGCCCCTGATCCTGCTTGTCCCGAGAAGGGTTCTCAACCCTACGCTCTATAATAAGGCCTAGAAGATGGACAGGGGAACAGAATGAAGAGATGAGGCGCAGGAGGGAGACAGAGAGAGAAAAGCGCATGGGTTGGGGGATGAGTGTAAGCTGGCAGCATTTGCAGCGCTCTGGCAAACAGGCTGAGCAGAATTCCATCAGAGTCAGGCCTGCCCAGAGACTCCACTTATCTATAGAGAGCAGGTGTGTGTGTGTGTGTGTCTGAAAGCATGAGGCATGAGGTATGAGTCAACAGGGAGTGTGCTGTTCCCTTTGAGCCATAGCTTGGCGAGGAGAGGAGAGCAGAGCAGACAAACTGTTTTTTAATGCTTGGTAATCAGGCAGTCAGGTTTTCTCTCATAGCTTAGCAGAAGATTTCCATGTGAAATGAGCTGCAATGTTCATCTAGAGTGCATCTACCCTCTACAGCAATACACACGCTAACTCTAATGCAGATTTTCTCTCTTATACGCACAACTGTGCATTGTAGTCGATGTGATGTTCAGACCACTTAGAACAGTAGATTGTAAGAATAAGATACTGCAGAAACTCACTGTAGCTCAGTCTTTAAATAGATCACTGAAATATAAAGTAATTTGTTATATATATTAAATTATAGTGTAAATCGCAAAATGTTTTCCGTTTAATTCAATTAAGAGCAACTTTTTGACATGACTGTCAACAATGCTATATTGGCTAATGTATTATATAAAAACAGAACTGATTAACCCTCATGGTCTCCTGATTTACTTTACTTTCTTTGTTAATTATAGCAATTTTATATAACCTGTTTAATATGTTAAACCACAAAGTAGACATGCTTTTTTCATAAATGTGCAATAACAATATGGTCATGCTTTCACATCTTAGGATAAAAAAAAATTCATTGATTTTAGTCAAGCTTTGCATATGAGAGCCCAAACGTACACTATTGTTCAAAGGTTTGGGGTCGGTAAAATTTTTGAATGTTTTTGAAAGAAGTCTTCATGGTCACCAAAGCTGCATTTATTTGATCAAAAATACAATAAATACAGTAATATTGTAAAATATTATTTCCATTAAATAAATGTTAAAATGTAATTTATTCATGTGAAGGCAAAGCTGAATTTTCAGCATCATTACTGTCACATGATCCTTCAGAAATCATTCTAATATGATGATTTGCTGCTGAAGAAACATATTATTATTATTATTACCAATGTTGAAGACAGTTGTGCTGCTTAATATTTTTGTGGAAAACCTGATACATGTTTTAGGATTCTTTGATTATTTGAAAAAGATTTTTTTTGTAACAATATAAAGTACTGTCAATTTTGATCAATTTAATAAATCCTGAAACTGTATAATGCGACTTTGCCCCAAAATATTGATCTGTAGTTTAATTAAAGGGGATCTATAATGCCCCTTTTACAAGATGTAATATAAGCCTCTGGTGTCCCCAGATTGTGTCTGTGAAGTTTCAGCTCAATTTATTATAGCTTGTCAAATTTGCCCCTATTTGGGTGTGAGCAAAAACACACCGTTTTTGTGTGTGTCCCTTTAAATGCAAATGAGCTGCTGCTCCCGGCCCCCTTTCCAGAAGAGGGCGGAGCTTTAACAGCTCGCGCTTCGGTTGCTCAACAACAACAAAGCTGGAGAATCTCACGCAGCCAAAATGAGGATTGTCAGTAACGGTGTTCAGCCTTACATTGTTCAAACCGGAGTCGACACTGATGGAGAGACTCAGGAAGAAGTTACAACTTTTAGAATGAAACTGGACATTTCTGAATGGTTAGTGGATAAATTTATGTAGTTGCTGTGGAGTTGATTCAACTCATCGACTAGCATGTGCCGTCATGTTAATCTTTTGTGTTGACCCTCGTTTGTGAAGCAGTCCGGCGTAAAATGACAGCATGTCAACAGTTAATGTAAAGTAACTTATACAGCACTTTACAGATCCAAACATATAGGAACAGCTGAAGGCCACAGGTGCTGCTGCAGTCTGAGAGAGGCCGACAGCACAGACTGCTTTCTTTGTCTTGTAGAGTGAGGCCAGCGGCTGTAGACTGTTCTGCACTGCTAATGTATACAGTACGTAATGTAAATGTTGAGAGTTGGAACTCTTTTCTGTACGTTCTGTGGATTTCTACCAGTTTATTGCACATTTACTGTATTGTCAGAATGCATTGATTTGATTGCCAACTTTACCCCCTACGCCCTCTACTTGGCAAATCCATCATGCCAAATCGAATCAATAAGGCATGCAAAGATTTTTTCATTTTTTGTGTGGATTCATTTTCCTGACAGGAAAACAGTCTGAACTAAGTCCAAGGTTGAATAATTTGAGCACAGCCCTCTGCAGCTCTAGTGTCTGTGTTTGAACATTTCACCCATCATGCTGTCAGGCCAAGAAGATTTTTTACATTCCTCAGTTTTGTTTTCATGCCAGGTCTTCTTATATAATTGGAAAAGCAAGTTATTTTGCGTATTCATCATTGAAATATTTCTCAGTTTTGTATGACATTTCTTTAAATAAGTTTGTAAAACTTTTTTTTTTTTCAAGATTTTACTAATGCCATTTTAGTGTGTTTCTACAAGTCTTTGAGTTCTTTTATCGTGTATAGTTTGTGTGAAATGTCCTGTGAGTGGCACTAAAAGATTATCTGCATTTAAAGGTGCAGTGTGTAAAATTTAGGAGGATCTATTGACAGAAATGCAATATAATATACATAACTATGTTTTGAGTGGTGTATAAAGACCTAACATAATGAACCATTATGTATTTATTACCTTAGAATGAGCCATTTCTATCTACATACACCACAAGTCCTCCCTCCATGTCATGTCATAATTTTGCACCAGCATGTTTCTACAGTAACTACATCGTCACTACATTGAATACGCACAAAGAAGTAGTAGTAGTAGTAGTCATCTGGTTTATTAGAAGCAGAGACCGTTCTTTGTTAGAAGTAAGAAGAAACCTTATTGCTTGACTGGCTATCTGCTGTATCAGACGACGACATCTTTGTCTTTGTGTCGGCCACCGTAGCTTCTCTAAAGTGCTTCGAAAAGGAGGGGTGAGCACGGTGCTAAGCCATTGGTTGCAATTCACAACCTCACCGCTAGAGGCCAAATACTTCACTTTTTACGCGTATGCGAGGGTGAGCATACAGTGTGCTTGACGCGAATTTCATCATCAGAAGAGTACGCACACCGCTGGATTTTTGTAACCAGTGGCACATGAGCATTTCATTTTTTTTTTGCAGTAATTATTTTATAAATAAGATGGCGACCGTGCCCTGGGGGCGTCGATTCACAAAGTATTCAAAGAAAACCTGCATAAACTGAACAGAACGGTGTGGTGAGAAATCGAGTCCCCCCAGGAATCGGGTCTTCTTTTGGACCCCAAGTGTATAACCCCGTAGTATTTTTAGCCCCGATTATAATTCCTGCAAATTCACGTTATGATTTATATTGTTTAAAATGTGTTATAATGACCATTAATGCCCTATAAATGACATAGTTCATTTACTAGTATATAACTGAAGCTATAGGTTGTGAAATCAAGCATTTCTCGTTCTTACTGTTTTTAGTTAGCTTATGTACTAGCATAGCATACATCTACCCGATTAGCCTGCTAGCTTAGCTTATACTATATTAGGTTTTTTTTGCTTCCAGTATCTGTTCCAGTTTGTTTTATTATGCATTCATTTTATATTTCGAGCATTTTGTTTGTGCATTTAATGCACATCATACAATTGTGAAATAGGTTATAATTAGACAAGATATCATGATAACAACTTTTGATCAGGCATTACCGCCTGGGTCCTAGAGGAGACCCAATTCCTGGGGGGGGGGGGGCTCGATTTCTCGTGACACCGGAACACATGCAAGCTACAGCGACAATGGAGGCCTACATAGATGAGAGATTGTGTGAAGAGGTTAGAAAGTCCCCTTACTTGTACAACTCTAGCATGAAAAAATACAAATATGTTTACATGGGTTGTAACTCGTGGGGCGAGATTAGTCAAAATTGCACATGCGTCGAACACCTGTGTAAGTGTACAAGTCAAATGAAGTAAGGCTGTGCGTTCGACTAGAGCTGCAGCTGTGCGTTCGACATGCACTAGTGTACGCGTACTGCTCTACAGTCGATTGGGGTGGAGATTATGCAGACTAAATAATTGGATAAAAAACATTCTTGGAAAAATAACTCACAGTAAGATTTATATGGAAGCTTGTCTTTGTTTTGGAAGATTATGCAGTTTGGTTACATCTCAGTGTAATTTGCCATTGGATAGTGAATGCACTGCAGGAGGCTAATTTCGGATTCAATTACACTAGCAAAACCTGAAGAACCTCCCTAAAGAGTCCTCTCTGATCCTGCCATTACAGGCCTAAGGCTCGGCAGTGGTGCTCTAACTTATTTACAGGGCACTCCAGATTGTTTCTTTTTGGGAAGGTTTAAGTGAGACTCAAGGGTTTTGACCAAATACTGTATATGTTTGTTGCCCTTTGGGTCTTTATTATCAGGTTGAGTTCTGGTTCTTGCGTCACAGTCTCCACACAGCAGCATGTTTCCCTAAGCCTGTAAACGGCTGATCAAAAAACACCACTGCTCACAAACTCTGGTCTGGAATGTCCAGGTCTGCGATGTTGAACTGCACCCTTGGCCAATCAAATTAGAGGACCAGAAATAAATGTTATATTGAGCCATATATGAAGACACTGCATTATCTTTCAAAGAAAAACAGTGTCTATTCTTTTCTGAAAGCCCTGCAGTTACACTTCTGATATAGCTCTGTACTGTTTTGCAGTGCGGCCCCGCTAATGTTGTTGCATTCTTATGATTAATCGCTTTAATCATTTTTTTTCTTTCCTCAAAGTGTCAGCTCAAAGAAAGAATGCAAATACTACTATTACATACAGTAAGAAAGGCACAACGACTGGCGCATACATACCTTACAGTGTCCAGAGATGTATATCCTCGCAGCAGACTGTGTGAGTGTGTGTTGGTGTGGTAAAGTGTGCATGTTCAGTGGAGTGACTCTGCTCACATCATTCCTCTGTGGACCGGCGGTTTGTCAGCGGCATGGTAACGGGGTCATACTCTGAAAATGGGCATCGATTGGATGAGCTCTGTGGTCACGCTACGCCGAATGTCAAACACACATTCACACATAAATACATAAAACACACCAGTACACACACACAACAAACATAAACTCAAGCAATAGAGAGAGAGAGAAAGATTTTTGCCAGTTTGGACTTTTTTTCTTTCTTTCTTTTTTTTTGTGCTAATGAACATCACAGTGTATGTATCAGTGTAGCTCTTGGGCACCTTGTAAACAAGACTCTGTATCCTGGTGGACTGATAACAGCTTATGCACCCCAGTGTTGGGAAAGCAATTTTGAATCTGTATCTTGTCAAGCTACAAGCTAATTTAGCTAGAGTCAAGCTAGTCTTTTGATAGTTAGCTACAATGAAACTGCTAATATAATATATAACTATGTTGAAACATAGATATAAAAATTTATATTTCTGTGGGAAATCCCCTTAACTTTTAAAAGGACAAAGACAAAGATATCGCTTTCCTCAGTGGACATAATATTTTGGACATCGACCTGAAGAATCAATGCTATATTAGATGCAGGTATACACTCGTTTAGTCAATCTCTCTTTCATAATACCATAATATTCTACATAATACAATAATCTTTAATGAAGCGACTCAACGTAGCTAGTACATCGATATTAGTGTACTTTCTGCATAAAGTATACTTAAAAATAAGCTTGAACTTAAGTATACTTAATCAAATGAACTTATTTTTTGTAAGGGTACTTCACAACCACTAAAAAAGTATGTTCTATATAGTATGAATGTGTGTAGTATGAATGTTTTTCATATGTACTACATTTGCCATGTTGTTACTGTCAAGTGACCTACCAGCATCAGTTGTGTCGCTTCATTGCCATTTACAAACCCACTCCCGTGGCCTCATGGATAGTAAAGTGTCCATTGTATGCACACTTTAGAATCTCGCCGGAAGAAGTATCTGGATACTTTTTGCCTTTCATGAGTACTGTGATTTCGGATGCAGCCAAAGTGTCATCTTTCAAATTCTGTCATTTTATGACAAAATTCAAACAATAAATGACGCTTTGATGCTCTTATGTTGCATGCCTCAGTTCGGCACAAAGAACATGCATGAACATCAAAAGGTATTTTGAAAAATACAGCACAGTTTAGCAAAATGTATCATGTCTCAAGTAATCGATCAATCAGTGTTTCAACCGCGGAAAGACTCGCAATTCTGACTTTATAACTTGCAATTCTGACTTTATAACTCACAGTTCTGACTTTATAACTCACAATTCTGACTTTATAACTCGCAATTCTGACTTTATATCACCCAATTCTGACTCTATAATACAATTCTGACTTTATAACTCAATTCTGACTTTATATCTCACAATTTTGACTTTATATCACTCAATTCTGACTTTATAACTTACAATTTTGACTTTATATCACTCAATTCTGACTTTATAACTCGCAATTCTGACTTTATACTCACAATTCTGACTTTATATCACTCAATTCTGACTTTATATCTCACAATTTTGACTTTATATCACTCAATTGTGACTTTATATCTCACAATTCTGACTTTATATCACTCAATTCTGACTTTATAACTTACAATTTTGACTTTATATCACTCAATTCTGACTTTATAACTCGCAATTCTGACTTTATACTCACAATTCTGACTTTATATCACTCAATTCTGACTTTATATCTCACAATTCTGACTTTATATCACTCAATTCTGACTTTATATCTCACAATTTTGACTTTATATCACTCAATTCTGACTTTATAACTCGCAATTCTGACTTTATACTCACAATTCTGACTTTATACTCAATTCTGACTTTATACTCAATTCTGACTTTATAACTCACAGTTCTGACTTTATAACTCACAGTTCTGACTTTATAACTCACAATTCTGACTTTATAACTCACAATTCTGACTTTATAACTCGCAATTCTGACTTTATATCACCCAATTCTGACTCTATAATACAATTCTGACTTTATAACTCAATTCTGACTTTATATCTCACAATTTTGACTTTATATCACTCAATTCTGACTTTATAACTTACAATTTTGACTTTATATCACTCAATTCTGACTTTATAACTCGCAATTCTGACTTCATACTCACAATTCTGACTTTATATCACTCAATTCTGACTTTATATCTCACAATTTTGACTTTATATCACTCAATTGTGACTTTATATCTCACAATTCTGACTTTATATCACTCAATTCTGACTTTATAACTTACAATTTTGACTTTATATCACTCAATTCTGACTTTATAACTCGCAATTCTGACTTTATACTCACAATTCTGACTTTATATCACTCAATTCTGACTTTATATCTCACAATTCTGACTTTATATCACTCAATTCTGACTTTATATCTCACAATTTTGACTTTATATCACTCAATTCTGACTTTATAACTCGCAATTCTGACTTTATACTCACAATTCTGACTTTATACTCAATTCTGACTTTATAACTCACAGTTCTGACTTTATAACTCACAATTCTGACTTTATAACTCACAGTTCTGACTTTATAACTCACAGTTCTGACTTTATACTCAATTCTGACTTTATAACTCACAGTTCTGACTTTATAACTCACAATTCTGACTTTATAACTCGCAATTCTGACTTTATACTCACAATTCTGACTTTATACTCAATTCTGACTTTATAACTCACAGTTCTGACTTTATAACTCACAATTCTGACTTTATAACTCAATTCTGACTTTATATCACGCAATTCTGACTATAACTCAAAATTCTGACTTTATAACAATTGTGAGTTTATATCTCGTAATTCTGAGAAAAAAAATCATCATTATGAGAAATAAACTCACAATAGCAAGGGAAAAAAGGTCACAATTACCTTTTTTTATTTTTTATTTCATGGTGGAAACAAGCTTCCATAAATGTACCAAATGAGAAGGTTCCCTGTATGGTTTAAAGCATTAGTTACTATTAGGCTACTATCAGTATCACAGGTAGTCAAATGAGTCACTAAAATAATTCACTTAACTGAACAGAACTTCTCAATGCAAGAGAGATATTTTAGTTTCTTACCATTTGCTCAGCTGTAAAGCTGTGTGTGTGCAATACAATGTTACAGAAATACCTGTGGAAAAGGTACAAGAAAAGTTTTAAAAACAGCTGAGCTACTGTCACAGTACTGAAAAAAATGTAGTTAAATTAGAAGCATTGCTACTTTTAGCAGTTCTCTCCAACACTGTTATGCTCACACACACACAGACAGAGACATACACAAGCAGCAAGCAGGAACTCAGAGTGACTTCAGATGACCTGGTACACTGAACACAGACTGTTTAAGGACATGTCAGTGTCCATCACTCACATACGGTAGCCAGAAGCCATATAACAGCAGCTGAGACACACACATACAGAGACAGACAGGAAGATACAGAGCCAAACTGAGGATTGGAGGGGTGAAACCAACTAAGATAAGTTGCCTTACTACAATGACAGGTTACAATTTTGTCCAATGAAATCCAAAGGTGGGGTTACAAGGTCGGCGTAGGCAATGCATGACTCCTTAATTAAAAGTTGCCACTGTGTGTGTGTGTGTGTGTGTGTGTGTGTGTGTGTGTGTATGTGTATGTGTGTGTGTGTAGTTTGAAAGGGCTTGCAAGGCTTTCTAATTAGCCTAGGCCAGATAAAAGCCAAAATACCTGCTCCCAGTGACATTCACTCTCTCTCTCTGTTTCGGTCTCTCTCTTGCTATCTCGCTCTCTCTATTCCTCTTTGAATGTGTCAGTGTAATTACGGTTCCTGTGATCTGCCTGACAGCTGTTTAATGTCAGGGAATCAAGAGGGGAAAGGTCATCCTCTTTGTAAGTGTGTGTTTGTGTGTGCACATGCAAGTGTATTTCTCTCTCATTAAGCACTGAATCTCCTTCTATTGCCTGATACCTTTTTGTGCTTGTCATTGTGCATAAATTTGGATCAAATTTGAGGAAGGTATTGTCGAGGAAACAAGATAACAAGGAAAGATTGATTCTTTTGCCCCCTAATTATCCTTGAGACACTTGACACAGAGAAGTGGTGAGCGTCACTTACCAGCTGATCACCATCATGTTTCCAACCCCAGTTACAGGTATTCTGCTATTAGGACAGGGTTTCTCAATTTATTTTTAATCAGGGACCCCTTCCATAACCCCAGACACTTTGCGAACACCCACTCATATAAAACATTGAAAATAACAATCAAATGGGTCTTTCAACATGTTCTATTTTCTATCACACACACACACACACACACACACACACACACACATATATATATATATATATATATATATATATATAGGTTATTATTGTTAACAAACTATTTCTTTTAATTTAAATACAGTTGAAATTAAATATAAATATTATTTGAAAAATTTTAACTACAAGTAAATTAGAAATGTTGCATTGGAACACACACTGAAATAAGTTTAAATTGAAGCACTAAAAATGTTAACTAATACATAAAAAATAAAACTAAATAAACCTGAAATAAAAATATATCAAACATAAATGATAATATTAAAAAAACTTTGAATAAATTAATGATAGCTTAATTTTTTATAGAATTATTTATTTATTTGTATATTAATTTCCGCACACACATATAAAGTCACATATATATATATATATATATATATATATATATATATATATATATATATATATATTATTAAAGTAAAAGTAAAAATTTTAACTGTAGTAAATAAAAACTAAAACTAAATAAAACTGAAAAAATATATTAAACAAATGGTAATGTTTAAAAAGATAATAAATGAATGAATGATATCTTAATTTTATAGAATTACTTATTTTGTATATTAATTTTCACACACACACACACACACACACATATATATTATAAACCTAAATAGTAATATTAAAAAAAAAACTAATAAAATGACAAAAGCTAAAAATTAAACTAAAATTAACATGAAAACTACAATATTTAAAATAAAAGCTAAAATAAAAAGTAAAATAACACCGTTAAACCCGTCAACATACGGCTCCAAACAACATTCCCAGTTGTCCCATAGAGATACAATTTGTGAGATTCATTACAACCACCAGCTTTTATTGATACCCAAATGGTGCTTAACTGACATTTTGGTCTCATTTTGGCCCAATTAATTTCCATTGCCAAATTTTTGAAACCCTACAACATAAATCTCTCTGTTCAGTTATGTATTTATGGCATTTGTTCTTCACCCAAAAAGATATTTGGCACTATTTGGAGAAAATGGCTTCCTTTTTAGGGTTGTTTTTGATTAACTGGCTAGTTCCTAAACCACCTCCTTGGAGCAGAGACTCAAGAATCAAGATCAATATCATCTTGAAGATATATAGTCCAAATATAGCATGAAGAGCATAAATATATGGATAACAACCATCTAAATGTGGGCTTAAATCTATTGATGCTATCTTTTAATTGTTGATTCTTTAGTGTCAGGTGGCAGGCGGTGTGTGTGTGTGTGTGCGTGCGTGCGTGTGTGTGAGAATGTTGGATGCAGCACATGCATTTCCTCTTTCACTCCCCAGAGGGCAGTGTGACACTTGTGAGGACATGAGATTTTTCTGGGCACTTTGTCAGTGTGTTTGTGATTGTGTTTCGGAGAGAGAGAGATAAAGAAAGAGGCTTTTTCACTGCCTCATTTTACCATCTGTCTAATTAAATGACTGATTTCTCTGGAGTATAGTTTACGCTGGGAAACCATCATACACCCATAACACTGAGTTACACCCTTTTCATATTTATGACCCTGTTTATGCTGTTTACAGACTCAAACCGATGTATGCATACATACGTGTGTGTGTGTGGTTATGTGTGTGTGTGTGTGTGTGTGTGTGTGTGTGTGTGGTTATGTGCCAGACAGATCCCGCTGTACCAGGAGGCTAATTAAAGCTGTTGTCCTGCCCTGCTCAAGAAAGGAGAAGGTGAAGGAAAGGTCATTCACAGCGGTGAATTTTTACTGAATCGATAGAAAGACCTTTCAGCACTGGGACCCTCAAACTGGATTCAAGCTTATCTACGGCCTAATATAATACAAGACATCTGCAGTCCCATAAAATCTACTTAAAGGGTTAGCTCACCCCAAAATTTAACTTCTGTCATCATTTACTTACCCTAATGTCATTACAAACCTGTATGACCTTCTGTGGAACACAAAAGGAGATATTTTAAACAATGTTCATGCTGCCCTTTTCCATTAAATATACACAGTATACAGCAGAATTTGCTGTTCTTGGTCTACAGTATCTCACAATGCAACGCGCACAACTTGACCTACTATTTCTTAGTTAGACAACTAGTCAGTTTTCTTTGTGATTTATGAAGCTGCAAATAAGAAACGGCTAAAAGCAGCAACTCAACAGGATTTTACTTCTTTGCATTTTATGGTTATATTGAGATTCCCAAAGCAACTTGAGATCAGGGATATTCTCTGAGAGTGCACTTGATACACTTGTTCAGCTGTGCCTCTGCTCGCTTCATGTACTCACTCGGTTGTTGTCTGCGCTTAACAACACCCCTACACGCTGAACTGATGCCATGTTGTAAAATGTGCATGCCATAAAAACAGAGATGTAGTGTTTTATTATGCCACCACCGCTTGTTGGAAAAAACACTGCTACACCCTCGTATAACTAACCACAACCACATTTTGAATTCCGTCTAAACCAGAAGTGCCAAAACTTTAACTACTAAGGGCTAAAAATCCAACTTGATTGAGGGATGTGGGCTGAAAGTAAATGGTGCATTATATCCAACAATATTATATTAAAATGTAACATTTTTTAGGGGTTCAAGCACATGAAACCCTATTGTAATTGTTAGAATTTCCAAGGATCTGCATTCCCCCCTAAAAGTGATCCACAAGTCGTAGAGACTTGAAACTTTGAAGGGTTGTTGTACCCACCCCGTCTACAACGTTACCAAGTCTCTCCTCAATTGGCCTGGTGGTGGCGGTATAGTAATCAAAAGTACGTAATTGCTCATAACTCCTAAACCGTTCGTTGCAGGCTCAAGTGTCTTGGCTCAGATTCGATCGTCATCCTGGTGAAATTTTCGGGCATTTTGGATTTTTTGAAAAAACTACTCTTGCAAACTAGTCCTAGGTTTTTCGCCTGATCGGAACCAAACCAGTACAGCAAGATTCTCCGGAGTCTTACGCTGCATTCACACGGAGCGTCGGCATTAACGCTTTTCATTTAGTTTGAATGGGTGACGTCATGCATTGACGAACTGAATTGTGGGTTCCGTCGCGTCACTTCACTTGCATTGTTGGCGGCAGAAGTTGAAGATTTCTCAACTTATCAGACACCAACGCAGGCGTCAGCCAATCAGATCGCCTTATGCAAATTCCCTAGTGCAGATGCTAGCCAATTGTGTTCATGCAACACCGGAAAGTAATGTGATTGGCTGTTATCACTATAACGGTCGCGTCAACACAAGCTTCAGACACGCCCTCCGTCAAGCGTTGACACCGACACCCCCTGTGAATGCAGCGTAATTGTCTATGATTATAATAAAAACATCAATTTCGATTCACATCAGCGCCGGGACGCCAAAACTTTCGAAGTGGGCGTGGCCTCTTTTAATAAAACAGCTATCCCTCTTGAATGGAATGAGATTGGTGAAATTAACTCGGTAGACCTATGTACGGGCTTGGTCTGTGGTTGCGCGAAAAAGCACGCAGCAACTGGCCACTTGGTAGCGCCATAAAATGAAAAAACGCGAAAACAGCTATAGCTACGCAACAGTCAGTCCGACTGACTTGAAAACTGGCATGCGGTGTCTTTGTCCAAGGACATTCGCTTATCTCAAAAATTGGCCATCAGCCAATGAATTTTGAGCAGCTATCAGACAAGGTTAAAGGAGGCCGATGAGAACGAAACTCGCTGGGCCTGTGAGAAATTCATAAGAAATCGACCACCAGGGGGGCGCCTTCACATTTTTCACGTGCGTAAAGGATTGTATATCACATGATTTTTCGCACATACCCACGATATTCATACCACATGGTAGAACTCCTCATTCTGAGTATCTTTGCCTCTAGGATCACCGCTGTCAATCGAATCGTTCGTTAAGCATCGTAGATTATTTCAAAAGCCTACTTTCGCGAACTAGTCCTAAGTTTTTGGGTCAAACTCGATAACTGTTAAAAAAGCTTTAAAACATATATTTCTTTAGTAAATTGCCTATTTTGGCTGTAAATGATCTTTTCCATCTATGATCTAGATCAGTGGTTCCCAAACCTGTCCTGGAGGACCCCCACATTTTGGATGTCTCTCTCATCAAACACACCTGATTCAGCTTATCAGCTCATTAGTAGAGACTGCAAGACCTGAAGTAGGTGTGTCAGATAAGGGCGACATACAAAATGTGCAGTGCTGGGGCTCCTTCAGGACAGGTTTGGGAACCACTGATCTAGATGGTTTCAGGCTTGCTAAATATAACATAATATCTTAGCTTAAAGGCCTTACAGTGCTTGAACCCCATTAACTGCTGCTCGCAGCTATTTTTTAAATAAAATTCACTTATATAATCTAAATGCAATGTAAAAATTAAACAAAAAATGTAAATAAAAGATGATGCCCAAGCTAGATGCTCTTAACTTGGGCATCTCTGGTCTTAATTTAAAATGACAAAATCAGAATATTTTCACAAATGAACCATATAATAAAACCACACTTATATTGTATATAGTGATGATAGATTTTAAGGTTAGGGCAGGTTATCACGTATAAAGTTAAAATAGCTTAAGAAATAGCTTTTTGTAGCTAAAATATGTGTCTATACAGAAACAGGCTTAAACCTTCTTTAAGAAATAAGAAAAAATGCACCTACAACACTCAACAAATTCTAAACACCTCAGTTTATTTTTTGCCAGCTTATCTACATGAAGAACATGAATATAAAATTCAAGATTATCTTTACTGGGAGCCAAAATTTATGTGTTTTTCATTGTATCGATAGTTAAATATGCATAAATCAGAAAGACGTCTAACCGTATTGCTCTCTTTTACACGTCAATCTGGCGGCTCAGCAGCGGAAATCGCAGCGGGGTTGTGCCTATCCCAAAGGCTTATCGATAAACCTGCATTCTCATTAAAGCGGGAGTGAGAGTCGTCTTCACCAGCAGCGCTGCACAAGCCGCTGTCGCCTAGCAAGTGGGGCCACCGAGGGAATTAGGTTGCTAAATTAAAGAAGAGCACGTCTGCCTTTGCCATCTTCCCAGTCCCTGTGATAGTAGGCTGATAACTTCATATCTCAAAGGATACTACACCAACAGAACAGCCACCTAAAACCCCTCAGACAAACTCAGATGTGAATGCATATATACTCTGTTTGGTTAACATCCACACATGATGTTTGATCCAGAGTATTTTGATCTGTATTATATAGTATGTCTTCCTACAAGTTGTAATAGTGCAGAATCTAAATGTCTATCCCGCATCCCTTTCCACACAGCGTTCTTGTAAAATTCAGACAAATGAGAAGCAACAATGTGCATTCTTTAAATAAAACTTTCTCTAATCTACAATACATTGTTCCTGAGCAACATGCGCAAGATGGCAGAAAGGAAGGTTAAACTGGTTTTATTTTTACTCCTTATAACTCAGGGTGAATTTGGAATAGCATACTAGTCTTAATATTTCATGTAATGGATGATAAGCACACTGGTTTAAAAACCTCATGAAGTAGCTTGTCAAGTGCAGTTTTCTTACCAGTGCTGACATACAGTATTTCCTATTGAAATAGGAAGTTTGGGAAAGACATATAAACCTCATATCCCTTTTTAACAGCCAATAGCCTTCAAGTTACATCACAACCGCAAATCATAATTTGGTAGTTGGTAGTTGTTCAAAAAATATATATATTTTTGTTCCATTTTCCCAGAAGTGAATGCAGTATTTAAGCATAAAGTATATATGCTTAAATTTAATTTAGTCAACATAAGATGAGTTCAAAGCTAGCAGAATAAATAAATAAAGGGTATTTTAAAAAGTTTAGATATAATTTAGCAAGTTATTTAAAAAAAAAAAAAAAAAAGTTGTAGTCTTTTCTATTGCACTCTTTCACAGTTGTCCCACTGTGTCACACCTTCCTATTTCTGTTCTAGCTCACTTTTGGAGCTTTGTATTGCAGCACTTCTCACGCAACTGTCTGCTAAGGAATTGCTTATGTAGTGTTCCTCCTTTGTAATTTGCATCTGCTAAGTGAATAAATGTAAATGCACATGATAAAGAGCCCTTATGCTGCATAGTGTGAAGGCCTGTTAAATTTTACTGTGGTGTCTAACTCTCAACCTGTGAATTTTGCCTCGATAGGTAGTGTTAAAATTAGATCTTATGTTCCCTATTTGTTTTTATAATTAAATCCAGTCATGTTTTTAAGGTGCAAAACATTGCAAATTGCACCACAGATGCTTCTTTTGCTCTGTGACACCTGGTAATTAAAATCAGTACAGAACCATAGATGCAAATCTTAATAGATTAATAGCACATATATTTGTGGGGGGAAAAGGTGTGGCATTAAAATATCATCCAGTGATCAATCACTGTAGAGAAAGCACATGGTTACATTATATCAGTTTCAGTATAGGAAATCTAAAAAGTGCATATTTTTAGGTGTTGTGCACTTTTAAAGTTGTTGATGAACAGTCCAACAGAACTGGGTCTTTTCACTGTTTGTATCCCTCCGCTTGCTGGTGTTTGCACATTTCAGACAGTGGTGAGGAATTTAGTAACTTTCTACAGATTACAAGTGACTATCTTTGGCCTAGTCCACACGTAAACAGGTATTATTATAAATGGGTAATTTTTCTATGTCCTCATGAAAACGCAAAAACATGCTATGAAGCACTGTTAAGAGCATGCCAAACCAACAGGTGGTGATATAACCCTAAATGTGAAGCCATGTTGACCAATCAGAAGCCTGGAAAAAAGGTTATTACCGGTTCCAGTTACAACATCACAAGCCAAAATCTCTGGATTCACTGTCTGCACAACAACATTATAACTGGAGTTTCTAAAAATCTTCACCCTGGCAGGAGTTTTCAAAAATGTTTGATTTTTAGTGACCAGATACTGCGATTGCGTGTGGACAAATGCGGTTTTGAAAATAATTCAGTCAACTGATTTGTTTATTCAGGAACGACACAAGTGAGTCATTGAATAATTCACTCAACTCGTTAAAAAACACTAACTCATTCAGGGATGAAACTGTGAAACATTTCAGGAACTTGTGTTGATTCTAATGTTGCTTGTTTGGATCTTCCATTGGTGTAGCACAAATATTGTGTTTAAACTACTTGTTTGTGCATTCCAGACAGGGGCAGGGATTTTAGTGACTCTTTCTATAGGTTAACCGACTGTCTTTATATGAGTCATTAAATCATTCACTCAACTGATTCATTAAAACACAATAATTCATTCATTCATATTTTATATATGTATATAGTATGTATATGTACATGTATTCATCCCGAACTGTCAGACGACGAATACAGTCACAGGCAATCCACACTCCAATCCAGAAGGGGGCGCACAAGGTAAAACACTGTAGCCCAACCACTTTTAACCAGCAATAAAGGGTTAGTTCACCCAAAAATGAAAATAATGTCATTTATTACTCATCCTCATGTTGTTCCACACCCATAAGACCTTCGTTCATCTTTGGAACACAAATTAAGATATTGTTGATTAAATCCGATGGCTCAGTGAGGCCTGCATTGACAGCAATATTACTGCACCCCTCTAGATCCATAAAGGTACTAAAAACATATTTGAAACAGTTCATGTGAGTTCAGTCGTTCTATCTTAATATTATAAAGCAACAAAAATACTTTTTGTGCGCCAAAAAAACAAAATAAAGACTTTTCAACAGTATCTATATGGACCGATTTCAAAACACTGCTTCAGAGCTTTACGAATCGAATCAGTGAATTGGAGCACCAAAGTCACGTGATTTCAGCAGTTTAGCCGTTTGATAGGAGATCCGAGTCACTGATTCGAAACAAAAGATTCATAAAGCTCAGTAGCTTCATGAAGCAGTGTTTTGAAATCGGCCCATATAGATATTGTTGAAAATTCGTTATTTAGTTTTTTTTTGGTGCATAAAAAGTATTCTTATCACTTTATAATATTAAGATAGAACCACTGAACTCACATGAATTGTTTCAAATATGTTTTTAGTACCTTTATGGATCTTGAGAGGTGCAGTAATATTGCTGGCAATGGAGGCCTCACTGAGCCATCGGATTTCATAAACAATATCTTAATTTGTGTTCTGAAGATGAACGAAGGTCTTACAGGTGTGGAACGACATGAGGGTGAGTAATAAATACGTTATTTTCATTTTTGGATGAACTAACCCTTTAACCACCAATAATCGCAATAAGCAGACTGTGTTTTGTTAATTCTGTTTATTTTATCACGAAATGAAAACAATAAATGCCGTTTTGACACTCTTTAATGTGATGTAACAGACTCTGTATAGGCACCTCAGTTGAAATGGCAGTGAGTGAACGCGATCATCTCTTCCTCTTCACTACTAGTTATAGAATGAACATCTGAAGGTATGTTGAAAGATACAGTACAACTCACTGAAACGTAATATATCTCATGTAATCGCTCAATCAGTGTTTTAACGACAGAAAGGCATTAATAAAACAGCTGGTAAACAATGCCACATAGCATTTACCTCAGAAAAGTCATTCAGTGTCCAAAAAGCTTATTATTTCATTAGAGAAATGAAATCTTTCGCTAAATATATGCACTATATTAGCCTATATATTAATTATATTTTACTTAACCTGTTAGTGATGTCTTAATTATTTAATGTATGTTTAAATAAATCCATCATGAAAACAAGTTATGACCAGTAACTGTGTAAAATATTTTATAATCAGTAATAATTAGATATAGAAGTTAATGCAAAAACTGCCTTGTGCACAATTTACATGTTTACGTTGTTTTTTTTTTTATTATTATTATTATCATTTGAGTGTGGATGATTGTATCTTATAAATAAATAGCAATTGAATTTAATAGTTTGGGCTCTGTTGTTAACCTTTAATATTATAGTAATGTCCAAGTAAGGGCTCCCTATATAGTTTACAGCATTAACAGAAATTAAAGCATTAAAGACAGAGACACTGTTTGTTCAGTAAACCACTGTTTAATAAAAAAAATAAATAAATAAAAAAAATTGTTTAGTTTTCTCCCCCTGCAGTACCAAATCTGTACCGAACCATGACATCAAAGCCGAGGTACGTACCGAACCATCATTTTTGTGTACCGTACACCCCTAATACATACACACACATATATATATATATATATATCATAACCTCTTTTTCTTTGGCGCTCACACACACCCAAACCCAAACACAAACTTCCTGGCTGCTCTATTGCTTCCCTGGAGCAGTGGAAGTCTGTTGCTATGGTAACTTATCAGGAGTAGAACTAAATTGCTAAATGAGTATTGAGTGGATCAAGTGTATGTCCTGGCTATCTGATTTATATTTTCTCCTACGCCGTAATCTCTCTTGCTCTTTCTCTGTCTGTCTGTCCATCTGACGGTCAGCGTCTCTCTGTTGACACTAACCCATCTGGGGCTTGTTTGGTGAAGATGTAAAGTCGCTCATGCAGTACGGTCCTCTCTGCCTCTGCTCTCTAGTGTTCGGGTAAAAGGATATCTGCATTCCTGCCAGGACTAGAGGAGTGCTATTGATCCGCATTTTTTCCGTCCTCACTTTCTCTCTCGCTCTCTGAGATGAGTGTTCGGGGATTGCCCCTCCAACACCAAATGTCAGGTGTTAACTAGCCAAGCATGAAGAGGAGAGTGAGCCAAGCTTTCTGGGATTTAACTCTGTTTCCCCTGTTATAGTCGCCTCATACTGACAGGAGCGAAACACACACATACTCACACATGCACACTCACATAATCACAAAGAACAAAAGCTTTTGCTCACATTCAAAATGTCACCAAAGCATTTCTCTTCCAGGAGACAGAGCAGTAGTTTCGTGAGGACTGATTGGGACTTTAAAGGTTAGTTCTTTGTTCACATTGCTTTCACCAGACAGGAGGACCGGGATATTGATTTGTGCTTTGTGAATGTGTTTTGCTGAGACATCTTTCTTATTTGTCTCTGTCTCTGCATTTTTCAAAAGGATTGTGCCTCGGCCTGTGAAACACAGCTTGCATTTTGAATCCTGTTTAAACACGCTTTTATTCTTTTATACAGGAGAGTCACACTCCAGTGAATGCTTCTCATTGTAAGTTTATCTTTGTGTAGATACATGTTAAGTCGTGGCTACCTAAAATGCTACTGAACATGAATAGGCAAAAGTGTTCATTAAACAATTCATTAAACATATATTGGCCTTTTGTGAGAACATGTTCAAGGTTGTCACAGTGAGAATAGGCTATTCAGTTTTTAAATAGTAAAAAAAAAAAAAAGAAAGAAAAAGCTACGAAAACAACATACAAAAATATCAAACTAGATATGACACGCTGCCTCTGACATTTATGAAAATACCCTTGTACTGAGAACAGTTAAACCTTTTAGTTCAAATTTGTCATCATGTTAACTTTTGTCTGAATGAATGTCAGTGAGCTTTGACAAACATCTAAAATATGATGCCATTTTAATTTGGAGGACAGAATTTTATTTATTAATAAAACTGTATAGCAGTATTATTTCTTTTAAATGTGGTTTCATCTACAGCATGAAATAGGTTCTTAACAATCAGATTCGTATGCATGGTGTGTGTGTGTGTGTGTGTGTGTGTGTGTGTGTGTGTGTGTGTGTGTGCTTGTGTGTGTGTGAATGTGTGTGTGCATGCCTGTGAGTGTGTGTATGAGTCTGTGTGTGCGTGTATGTGTGTGTTGCCTGTGCGTGAGAGTGTGTGTGTGTGTGTGTGTGTGTGTGTGTGTGTGTGTGTGTGTGTGAGACCTGGTATTCCCTACGTTATGGGGACCAAATGTCCCCACAAGGATAATAATACCAGTAAATTTTGACCGTATGGGTCAAATTTTTTGGTCCCCATGAGAAAAACAGCTTATAAATCATACTAAATTAAGTGTAGGAGAAAGAATATACAGTTTATACAGTATAAAAATCATTACGTCTATGGAAAGTCCCCATACAATATGGAAACGTGTGTGTGTGCGTGCATGTGTGTGTGTGTGTGTGTGTGTGTGTGTGCATTACATGTGAGGAAGACGTGCTACTCTCCTACTGAGCGCTGAAGAAGCCGTAATTAGCGTAATTCTATTCTCTGAACCCTTGGGCTTAATTAGTCACACTGACTCACTGATGACTAGAGCTTTTAATCAATTCTACTACCAAAATAAAATGACATCTCATCCCGATATCTGTCTCCACCTCTAACATCCCTGTTGATTGCACAGATGATGTCATACTATCTCCATTCGTGACTCTGACAGCTCAATCCTTATTGGAGGTTTAAGTCAGGCTTTAAATCAGGCAGCGCAAGAAGATACATATTTAAAGGATCAGAAGATACGAGATGGCTACCTGCTCCTATTCCAGCACACTACATTACCCATGACTCACCAGTAATTGCCTCTATCATGGATACAACAGCAGACATCAAAAGAAGACTGATGACAGCATTCATCAGATAGCAAAATAGAGCAGGGGTGTCCAAAATGGACCGCAGACCACCTGCGGCCCAGCAGCGTTATTAAATTCCTCCCGCAGGTTAATTTAGAAATCTAATTAGATTTGGCCCACTAGGAGAAAGGAAGAGTTCCAGTTTTGACCACTAGGTTCCAGCACTGCAGTAAATCTCATCTAAAAACTGATTAGCTAGCTATTGTCCCACATCAAAAATGCAGTTCTTAACATGGCAAGGGTTTGATAATGTTATGTTGGCAAAATGGATACCTTTTCACAGGGAAGTCTTCAGAGATCAGTGTGTGAGTGTGAATTCACTTCCATGAATTTGTTGCTGTAATGTACGAATATGATAAGATATATATATATATATATATCCAGAGTCTTTCAGGAATTCCTGTTGGAAATTGATGCTATTGTGGCTTAAGTAGTGGCTCAGCTGTTTTATTACGTGAATTCTCAAGTGGTTTCTAAGAAAAAGCTGTCTTAAAGCTCCCTGGCTACATCAACATGAAGAATTTGTGTTCAAAATAACTGCACAAATGTGCATTACAAGGCTCCAATGTTTTTGACTTTCTGGGAGGAGATTGAGAGTTTTTCAAATGCTTAAATGCTAATGAAGAAACATGTAGCAGTGCTTTTATCTAATCATATAATTCAAGCAGCTCTTTGCAGTCCTTCAAGGGGACATTAATTTGTACTCAAGCTCTCTGTCCATTGTTCATTTCAATGGATTCATTGAAAGATGGAATTTGTTGGAGTGATAGCTGGAACTCAATGAAATGGAGTTTGAAGACACTCTTGACAGCCCCAATACCAGAGCATGGAAATACTCCAGTATTGACTTGTGAGGGATCGTTCTCAAGAATGTTGAGAATGTTTGGTTCACATATATATGTGTGAACAAACATTGTCTTCTAATGACGCTCAACACTAACGTCATTAGGACCGTCGCTTGTTGGCACATTCCATCTCCATGAGTTTCAGCAGTCCTCCGCTTCATTGACATCAGAAAGGCCTTTTGTGTGTTGAATAAATCAGCTTTTACTTTAAATACACCTTTTTCTGTATTGAGCCCTTGAAATTTTGTCTCTTTGCTTTTAGTTTTTGAGAAATACACATCCATTAGACAGAAATGACAGAAACAAATTTTACAAATTTTTCAAATGTTCAAACCATAGATAGATAGATAGATAGATAGATAGATAGACAGACAGACAGATAGACAGACTGATAGATAGATAGATAGATAGATAGATAGATAGATAGATAGATAGACGGACTGATGGAAGGACAGACTGATGGAAGGACAGACAGACAGACAGACAGATAGATAATAAGATAGATGCATGGATGAATGGACGGACGGACGGACGGATAGACAGACAGACAGACCAATAGATAGATAGATAGATAGATAGATAGATAGATGGACAGAGACAGACAGACTGATTGATTGATTGATTGATTGATTGATGCTGATATATTTATCACTACTGTATATAAAGTGGGTGCCACTGATGTAAATGATGCACCACAGCTGATGCACTTCGACAAATATGTCCAATTTATCATCTGCTCTCTTTGTATCTCTTGATGATTTGTTGTTGAATAAAGTCACTTGGCAGACTGCTACATCTTCACTAGCAACAACTTGGATATACCCAAAAATGACTACACTGCCTGGCACACAAATCTGATTAGATTTGAAAACCAAATTGTCTGTAGTGTGAACATAGACTATGAACTGCATGAGCTTGTGCTTTCATCTGCAGTAGATGTAATACTAAAGCACCCGAGAAACAGAGTTCAGACCTCTGTGATCTTTCTCTCTTTCACTTTCCACGCTTCTCTTGTCCCTCACTCCCTGACTTTAATTACTGTGAGACTGACTTCATACACCTTCACAGACGGGCCAATTAGGCTCAAGTGTGTTTTTATCTGCCTTGTAGAAAGAAGTGTTTGCGAGAATGAGCAATTCTCACTGACTTTACCAGTGTACCAATTTCTCTGTTACTCTGCCTCGCATTCTTCTTCATTTTCCATATATGCACACAGTAAGATTTTATTCGGGTTTTTGAGGAGAATTACGATTATTCTGGGGAAACCAGCCACCTTCCGTAGCGATAGTATTCATCATTTTAATAGGGACAATACTTTACTACGCTACAGCCAATGTTTACTTTTCTTATTTTTTTATTTGAGGTTTATATATTGTGTTTAAACTGTATGCTTGTTTGCAAATCACACTTTTTTCCAATTCATACCACACACCTGACATCTCTTGCTAGGAATGTGGCACTTGGATGTGTTTTATCACAGTCTAAATGTGTCTCACTTTGCCATCTGTTCTCTAAGTAGCTTGAGTACTTAGAAGTCACAAACCAAAAGTTAAGATATGCACAAACCATGTCTGGGGTTTTCAAAAATGTGAAAGCAAATCCCAGCCGGGCGTGTGGACAACAAGCAATTTAAAATTTGCATTTGTTTTGCTGCATGAGGCTGCCTGAAGTATTTCACAAGCAAGATAATTCAGCGTACAATGCAAAAGAAATATGTAATCTGAAAAGAATAAATAGCTTGCACCTATAATATCAAATAGCATTTTAACTTCCATCGATCTATACATTCGTTTAGTACATTTTACCATTTCGGGACATTTTAGCATCAAGTATTTTATATCTCATATTATTATTATCATTAGAAAATGAATATTTCATTTATGAACGTGTATGTGTGCATGAAGCAGTGAGCTGTTAAATTGTTTGTTAAAAAAACTGCATTATGTACAAACCACTGCCCAACATCTATCAAGTAAAACTATCTGTTAATGGGGGACCTCTATAGGAATACTTTTCTGTTTCACTCCGGTTTGTTTTGTTTACTGTGAATCTCTATGTTTCATCATATTTCTCTGTGTCCATTAGGGAGCTGCTGTGCCAACAACCCAGAAAAGTTTTGGGTGAATAGCTGCGACATAAATAGTTGATGATCTGTGATCTGTTTATTTTTCCCATGACCTTATTATTACGACAGCTGAATCTTAAGAACCTTCTAAGCGTGAGGTCACATGGCCATGAGAGCCCCAGTGACTGTGAGGGCCTGATTACTGTGAATACCTGAGGACCTGATCACTGCTGAGATGATTGAGTCTGCTCAATGGAGCAATTATAAATCCACGTATGGGATCAGAATCTAAAAAACAATATAACCAACCTGGTACCAGTGTCAGAGATTTATGTTTTATTTTTGCCCCTTTCACTCTAAAAAAATGGTGGGTTAAAAACAACCCAAGTTGGGTTGAAAATGGACAAATCCAGTGATTGGGTTGTTTTGACCCAGCGGTAATTTTATTTAACCCAACTATTGTTTAGAAATTACTATATGGCTGGCTTAAAATGAATCCAAAATAGGTTGGAAATTAAAAATCAGACACATAATTACTAGAAGCAACAATAATAATCAAAAGATGAACATTTATTAATAAGCAATTTAAAGGGTCAGTTCACCCAAAAATGAAAATTCTGTCATTAATTACTCACCCTCATGTCATTCTACATCCGTAAGATCTTCATTCATCTTCGGAGCACAAATTAAGATATTTTTGATAAAATCCGATGGCTCAGTGAGGTCTGCATTGACAGCAAGATAATTCACACTTTCAGATGCCCAGAAAGCTACTAAAGATGTATTTAAAACAGTTCATGTGACTACAGTGGTTCAACCTTAATGTTATGAAGCGACGAGAATACTTTTTGTGCACCAAAAAAACTAAATAACTTTTCAACAATATCTAGCGATGGGTGATTTCAAAACACTGCTTCATGAAGCTTCGAAGCTTTACGAATCTTTTGTTTCGAATCAGTGGTTTGGAGCGCCAAAGTCACGTGATTTCAGTAAACAAGGCTTCGTTACGTCATAAGTGTTTCGAAATTTCAGTGGTTCACCACTGGGGGGCGTGACTTTGGCAGTTTTTTTTTTTTTTTTTTTTTTTTTTTATTATGCAAACAGACAATTACAATATTTACAGAAAATAAATTAAATGCAAAATACAAATACAAAGACCAACAAAACATACATAACAGCCAGTATGATTTGGGTATGTGTGTGTGTGTGTGTGTGTGTGTGTGTGTGTGTGTGTGTGTGTGTGTATAACTAAGTGTAACTGAGTGTGGAAGTGGAAATATATGAATAAAGGAGCATGTAGGAAAGTACAACAGACATAACCAGAGTTAAGAAAAAATATATATCAAAGAGGAGGGAAAAAAAAAAAAAAACTGACAATAATAATGATGAAGATAATAATAGTATCACACGCAAAAAATGAGGAAGGTGACAATAGCAACAGTATTAATAATAAATAATAATAATAATAACAATAATAATAACAATAATAGTAATAATAATAATAATGATAAATCCAATTAATAAGAAATGACAAATAGTAATAATAGTATTAGCAGTAGTAGTAATGATAAATATTAAGAAAAATACTCATTTCATCCGGAATGAGGGGGAGGTTAAACGATCAGGAAGAGGAAAAATAAAGATAACAGTAATAGCAATAATGATAATAATATTAATAATGGTAATATTGATACAGCCATTAATAGTAATGATAATAGTAGTAGTTGCAATGGCAGTGATAATAATAATAATAATAGTATTAATAATGGTAATATTGATACAGCTATTAATAATAAGATATTATAAAGCTGCCTCTATTCCCCTCATGGCCATGGCATAGGATAGACCCCCGTCAGTGTCATGTTGCAACGAGCTATCAAGGTGCGGTGCTGCGGGGCCGAGGGTCCCAAAATCCATCCCCATCCCCAGCCGTCCCACACATGCCACGCTTACCCTGTCTGTGTTTTTTTTTTTTTTTCTTTTTAATAAATATGGCTGCTTTCATTGTTATACTCATAATATGTTTGTCAACTAGTGTATAATGCATTAAAAAAGCATGGCGTGCAGCATGGAACCAGCCCAGTGCAAAGCCCAGGCCGCCACGCCCACGCCACACTTACCCTATGTGTGTGCATTTTTTTTTTTTTTTCCCTTTTTTTCCCCTTCTCTCTTTTTTTTTTTCCTTTTCCCTTTCCTGCTTTAAACTTATTTTATGCTCCAAATGAATGTGTGTGTGCACCTCATCTAATATGTGAAGCATTAAAACAGCGAGACAAGTGCTGAGCCAGCCAGAGACAAGAAATCCCAGGTGAAAGTACAAGCTGGAGGGCGAAAGCCCAAGGCCCCCGGCCCCACATCACACCCACCCACACCTAATCAAAACCGCACATGTCAGGGACTTTGGCAGTTTGATACACGCTCCAATCTTACGAGTGTGGAACGACATGAGGGTGAGTAATTAATGACTGATTTTTCATTTTTGGGTGAACTAACCCTTTAACTAGATGCTTATCATCATGCATATTACTAGGAAATTGGCTGTTTATTAGTACTTATAAAGCAAATATTAATGTCTTATTCTGCATGACCATATTCTACATTCCTTAATAATACCCAATACCTAAACTTAACAACTACCTAACTAACTATTAATAAGCAGTATTAGGAGTTTATTGAGGCAAAAGTCCTAGTTAATAGTGAGAATTGGACCCTAATCTAAAGTGTGACCCAGAATTTTGTTTGAGGCACTTAATAGCAAGTTAACTAGATGTCCACGGGCAGAATTGTATATTCCTCTCATAAAAACCTACTGCTAAATGTAGAGCCAAAATAAACTGTGAAGAACCACTGTGATTGGCTCTTCCTGTCTAAGTAGGCGGTTCTTGGCCAGAACAAACAGTTATGTGGACTTGACCATATGCGAATCAGTTGAAATTCTGGCTACATGAGACTAAGTAGGTTATAACTTCTCCTGTGTCCTGAAATATATTTACACTGAGACCAGATGTTCATAAGAATATTGTGCCAGTAGCTCAGTTAATATCAAAACTCTAGTTTTCCCTCTCAGAGAGAAAAACACATAAATTTATAACAAAAAAGAGAGAGAGATTCTAGCCAGAGTTTCGATCCCCATGTTATTATATATAAATTTTCCATTGAATTTTGATCGTTTTGTCTGTCAATATTTCAGTGTCTATTGATAGCAGACAAGCGTAGGAGAGCGAAGCCTGGGTTGCTAATAATTTCATAACAGTTACAGAGCCATTTTTGTCTTATTATTGTGGCATGAATACTGTATATGCTGAGCAGATGTGCTGAAAATTATGAATATTTCCACTTGGGAGAATTTTAGAAACAGAGCATTTAGAAGCATGTTTAGAAATAGTGATGTTAATGGAATCTCGCATAACCGATGGTGATTCAATATTTCAGTGCATTTCTTTTCTTTTCTTTTTTTTTCAGGAGTCTGAGAATCCCTGGTTTGTTAATTATCTATTTTTTCAATGTCTGTGTGCCTGGAAACTGGTGTTTGCATTTACAGTGAGCAGAATATATATGGATATGCAAATAAGGCCATCATCATCAGGACTTCAGCACGCTGTTATCATGTTTCTGTTTTTATTATGAATCCGCTAGAGTATGGGAATGATGATCAAATGATAGAGGCATGAGAGTGTCTGGATAACCTCTGTATTTAATCTGTCCACAGCTGATCCACTGTGAGTCTGATAACTGAGTAGATTACCACTGACCAGGGGCTAAATGTGTAGAGACGCTGAGCATATTGTCTTTGTAAATGGTATGTAATCCCTCTTTTTCACTATCGCTCTCTCTCTCTTCATGAGCAAACATGCACAAACACAGAAGATATATTTAACGCTGATGTACTGTTTGGTGTCTGAGAGGCCCTGAGGCTGCTTTAATAGCTCAAAAAACATAATTTAACACTGAACTTTAGTGTTTAATTTTTCATCATCTTCCTGAAGACGACTTATTAGAAACAACTTTTCTTAATTACATGGATGAAATGTCCTACATCAGAAATAATTATTCATTTATTTTAAAATAAATTACTTTTTAATACATTTATTTTCACATGCTATATTTTCTGATAAGTACACACTTAAAGGGTTAGTTCACCCAAAAATGAAAATTCTGTCATTAATTACTAACCCTGATGTCGTTCCACACCCGTAAGACCTTCGTTCATCTTCAGAACACAAATTAAGATATTTTTGATGAAATCCGAGAGGTATACGACTCGTCCATAGACAGCATTATAATCAACACTTTCAAGGTCCAGAAAGGTACTAAAGACATCGTTAAAACAGTCGTCGTGACTGCAGTGGTTCAACCTTAATGTTATGAAGCGACGAGAATACTTTTTGTGTGCAAAAACAATTAAGTATTAAAGATGCAATATGTAAAATGTTCTGTCCGCTAGAGGTCACTAGAGGCCTATTCAAAGGCGTAGCTTGATGACGCCAAGTTTGAGCGCGGAATCTTGGGACATGTAGTCTTCACCTCACAGCCAGTGGAAAATAATCAGGATAGGACTAAAGAAATCATGTTCATGGATGAGATTATTAACGTTACTGTAGTATGAAGCAGAGCAGGACCGAGGTGAACGAGGCTGCTGGAGCGATTGCGCAACACATGCCGCGAGCAGCGGAACTTTTATTATGCCACAGTCGCCGGCGCTGCTTCTGCTTTTCCGGTCATGAGTATGAGGAAACGCAGCTCTGTTTATCAGATACATTTGAGTGTGTTGAAAATGATGTTATAACGTTACTCTGTGCTGTTCGCTCGGCGGCTGCTGTGAGACACTGCAGTAAGCTAGATCGATTTTAGAATATCATAATAATAAATGCTTGGTGGCTTGTGTCGATAAATGGCATGGAATTAATTTTAAAACGAATTGTATGATGGAGAAAATTCTGTATTACTGTTACTAAAAATAAAGCTGCATCTCATTATGCTATGTTAGTTACTTCACAAAATAGTGTTTTTCTCTGAGGCATGGTAAAGCATGGTACTCACAAAAAATCAAGAAAATTAGATTTAAACAATAAGACCAAACATGTTGAGATATAACAACAATTAGTTTTCTGTCTATAAATGTAACCAAACAGTTGTTCCCTTGTCTATTAAAACATGCAAATATTAAAGCGTCTTTAGTGTTTCCATGGTTTCTACAAAATAAAACCGGAAACCGAGGGTAACGCGGGTATGACGCAACTGACAGGCGACTCCTCACACGTCCCGGAGCCTTGGTTAAAATTGCAATTTTCTCACAATTTACAAATAGTTGGAAACATTTGGGATATTGTAAGTACTCAAGTGTACAAAATATATAACACTGGCCTAGTGGTTTTTGGATATTGTACTGCAAAATTCTTACATATTGCACCTTTAAGTATTCTAGTCACTTCATAACATTAAGGTTGAACCACTGCAGTCACGTCGACTGTTTTAAAAACGTTTTTACTACTTTTCTCGACTTTGAATGACGGTAATTATGTTCCTTTCTATGGGGGATAAAAAACCTCCCAGATTTAATCAAAAATATCTTAATTTGTGTTCTGAAGATGAACAAGTCTCATGGGTGTGGAACGACATCAGGGTTAGTAATTAATGACAGAAATTTCATTTTTGGGTGAACTAACCCTTTAAAAATAAAGGTTCTTCATTGGCATCTGTGGTTCCATGAAGAACTATGGAATTTTTCCATCGCACTAAAGATTCTTTAGATTATTAAAATGTTCTTCACACTAAGAAAAAAAATGGTTCTTTTATGAACTGCTAACTAAAAGTTTCTTTGGGAAATCAGAAATGGTTCTTCTATAACATCACTACGAAAACTTCCTTTTGGAACCTTTATTTTTAAGAGTGGATTTTGAAGGTTCTTTATGGAACCATCAATGCCAATAAAGAACTTTTGTTTTTAAGAGTGTATTGTAGACTGACAGTCTCTTTTTGGATCTGTTTTATTGTATTTTTCACATACTGTACATAAACAACTATATTAAATTGCTATTTTCGATGCCAGTCAAATATCTGAAAAGTACATGTCTGCTTATCTACACCACAGAGGGATAAAACTTATGAACTATATAATATCTGCCTACTGTTAAGGTTGGGGAATTTAAAGCAACTAACAGAGGTTTGTTTCAAAACTATTTTTGACATTATTGGGATCTCTGGATCCTCAAACGTACAGACAGTAAAATCATTTTCAACAACATGATAGTTAATCATTTCTGTTCAAATGACAACGACGAGAGCTTATAGCAAACATATGGTTCTCTCTTTACCGTAGCTAATAGCTTTATTGTCCAGTATAGCATGTGTTTCCTGGATGCCTGTGACCTCTTGTTCTCTATATCACGAGAGAGCACAGTCGTTTCTCATCCCAAGTGACCAACTGCAAAAACATTCCCAGTGGAGTAACCTGAGGTTAAGAGACTCACAGCGGATGGACATGATGGAAAACAGGAGCAGATAGTGACAGGACTGTGATATAATTAGCTCTCCTAGGGTCACCAGTACTTGTTATTGAACCTTTAACCTTAGCAGCACAGATCATTAATCATCAGGCTACACTGTATTCAACAGAATTTAATAAAAGCAGATAGATTATTAGCATATACGATTAATTTATGGATTGTGTTACAGCTTCTCTGATGATAAATATCCACCATTCAAAAGGTTTAACTTGTTTATTTGTTTCAGAAGTGCTGAAAGCAAAAAAAATGATTGCTTATCCCTTTACAATCATTGGTAATTTCATTGGCGGAAGAGGAAAGAGGCAAAAGAATGAGAGAAATGTTGACTGTCTTTATTGTTTTCTTTTCTAACATTGATATACTGTATATACCGTACATAACTGATAACAAAATACTAAGAAGAAACATAATTATTAAAATTAAAAACCATCAGATATGAAGTGTCACACAGGGTATTCTAGGTATGTCAGTTTTACGACTTTTCACTCTAAAGTATAAGATATGTTTGTTTTTTCTTCTAAAAATGGTACATTTAACAGTATTTTACTGTAGAAATTACATAAAATGTAAGGATAGATATATAACAGTTAAACTTACACTCTAAAAAATGCTACAGTAAAAACTGTTATATATCTAACCTTACATTTCATGTAATTTCTACAGTAAAATACTGTTAAATGTACCATTTGTGGAAGAAAAACAAACCATCTTACACTGGGTTGAAAACAACCCAAGTTGGGTTGAAAATGGACAAACTCAGCAATTGGGTTGTTTTAACCCAGCGGTTGGGTTAAATGTTTGCCCAACCTGCTGGGTAGTTTTATTTAACTCAAGTATTGTTTAAAAATCACTGTATTGCTTGCTTAAAACGAACCCAAAGTATGAAAAATTGTCATTATTATGTGTCTGATTTTTAATTTCCAACCTATTTTGGGTTCATTTTAAGCCAGCCATATAGTAATTTTTAAACAATAGTTGAGTTAAATAAAACATTTAACCCAACTGCTGGGTTAAAACAACCCAATTGCTGGGTTTGTCCATTTTCAACCCAACTTGTGTTGTTTTTAACTCAGCGTAAGATGGTTTGTTTGTTTTGTCTTCCACAAATGGTACATTTAACAGTATTTTACTGTAGAAATTACATGAAATGTAAGGTTAGATATATTACAGTTTTTAACTTAGTGTTAACCAATTTTTGGCATTTTTTACCGTTTTTACAGTTAAAATTACAATAATTTTTTACAGTGTGTGTTGTCTTTATGTTTGTGTGTGTATGTATATATACAGTCTTTCATGAAAGAAAAGTAAAATCAACATTTTTAACATTGCTTCATAATGCATGCAGTTAAGCTGTGGTAAGAGAACAGGGTCAAAACAGTGGTAAGAGAACATGATTTAATAATATAAATGATTGAATTTGATTTGAGAGAAGCAGGTTCAGAACCATATGTAATATTAATAAACGGGTGGATTGTATAGAGCCAACTCTTGCCCTACAGATAGGAAGAGAATAGGAGAACAAACATGAGAAAAGGCCAGCTTTAAGACAGTGTGATTTCTACACCTCAGAATAGCCTTTTCATGCTCCGTTTGTGCCGGGTAATAGCACTACTGTGATAGACTGGAGCTGTGATTGACACTTGATACTTTCATAAAAGTAGTTAAAAAACCATAAGCAAATAAGTTAAGTGAGCTGTGTAGGTGTGATGTACTTGTTTCATCAAAGCACACACACATGCGTTCTTCACACAAAACCCCTCAGGTGACGAGAAGTCACGGTAATTAAGTTGTTCAAGCAGTGAGCTGTGAAAGAAGGAAAAGTTCTTGTTTCTTCTTTCATCTCAATTTTAACGCCAGGTCCTTTTGACACAATTCCACAATCCTGCTGCCCTCTAGTGCCAAATCTCTGGGATTATTTTCCTCTGCTGCTCTATTCCACTGACGGATGTGTCACAAAATGTTTGTTTGCTGCTTTTTTTTTTTTTTTTTTTTTTTTTTTTTTTTGGATGATGATGTCAGATTCTCAGTATGGGCTCCACTATTAGTCTTGCTGAATAAAGTAAAGTGCGTACTGTGATCATAATCATGCACTCTGAATGCTCTGTTACTGTAAGTTCATGTTCTGTTTAAATGAGACCCCATTTCAAGTACATTTGGTTCATGAAAGTCATAGATTTTCCCCAGTTACAGAATCCCAAATAAATGTTAAAATAATTCTTACACTGCTTTCTGGATTTTTATTTGTCAATCACAGAATTCTGCAGCAGCCTAAACGGTAAAATATTTGGTAACACTTTATTTTAAGGTGACATAGTTACACGTTACTACATGTATTTACTATAGTAATAACAATAAATTATGCATTACTACAAGTAACTAACCCTAAACCAAACCCTAACTCTATAGTAAGTGCATGTAGTTAATTAATATTACTCAGTACTTATTTGAGTAAGTACAATGTAATTACGTCCCCTTAAAAGTGTAACCAAATATTTGCACACAAACTAGTGTGTTTATGATTATGATAGCCTAATCAATTTCAATAATATGATAACAAATACTAGTTTGCAATATCAAGCAGCATAACTAACTGTTTTTATAGACCTTATGTAGCCCCGCCCCTTTTCAGCGCTGCGCTCGTTGTCTTTTGACTTCCGGTTTGTATTTCCACAGCGATCTTACGTATTTATGAATGAACTGCTCGTTTTAAAATCTTCCCGGTCTGACATTTGTTAAGACATCTGCTTTAAACATTTAATGCTCATGATAACTTTCATTAACTCTACAACAAGTAAATCCACTTCACCAGCTAGTTATTCTTTGACAGCGATGCCATAGAAATATACAGAGCTACCGCAAAAACGGAAGTTCAAAGACAATATTATAAAGATGGCGGCACACTTGTTTCTCTGGCACATAAGGTCTATAGGCTACAGCTAAAATAACTAGAAGTGGATGGCACCGGAAGCATCGCACCTTCAGCGTGAAATGAAAGCTGCCTTTTCTTCCTTCTGATGTATGTGAGTGAAACAGATTCTCAAACAAGAACAAATGTAGGGCGGGACTTGATTTTGTCCATCGCTAATTGATTGGAGGTTTGTGGTTTGCTCCTGTGATGTCATGTGAGTGACAGGTTGCCCCGCCCATGTGATCAGAGAGAAGAGGAGACATGTCGTTTTAAGAGGGAGGGTAAGTGTTTTTGTTTGAAGATTATGGTGGCACATTTTTAAAATGATGGATAAATCATTTATAATTATCATTTAAACAGAGTTTTTGTCCTAACGAACTGTGACGGTGACACGTGATGATGCTATTTTAGAAACGGTTTCTATTTCTCCGCGACGTCGCGGCTTCAACAACAACACAAAGTATGGCAATGATTATCTCAGGTACTGTGTATGTGCTTAATTTATTGTTAAAAGCGTCTAATGTCCGTTTGAATATAATTTTGTGTTCCCAACTTTGTAACTGTTAGCCGTACTGAAAGGATAATTTACCTCAGATTGTGAAAATAAATAAATGGGCACAAGAACGTTCAAACTGTCAATTCATTGTGAACAAACAAGTGTATCCTATGACAAAGATTGATTCAGTCACTCAGGATGTACTTTAAATTATGTTTAAATTGTGTAATACGTATGAATTTAAATTATGTACTCGTCTATTTCATTGTGACTGCTCCCAATAGAGCCCGCCCTAACGCTCTTCTGATTGGCTGTGATTTTTGATTGATTTTGTCGCGTCTCGCAGTCGCATCGCGTCCGGTGTGGACAGACAAAATACTTGTTGCTGGAATCTTATCGCATGTTCGTTTCTAGGCTGATTGTTTTGTACATTGTCATGGACATTTCTTTTCTTAGTGTAAGCTTTAAAGGGATAATTCACCCAAAAATGAAAATTCTGTCATTAATTACTCACCCTCATGTCATTCCAAACCCCCAAGAACTTTGTTAATCTTCAGAACACAAATTAAGATATTTTTGATGAAATCTGAGAGGTAGATATGACTCGTCCATAGACAGAAATATAATCAACACTTTCAAGGTCCAGAAAGGTACTAAAGACATTGTTAAAACAGTCGACGTGACTGCAGTGGTTCAAACTTAATGTTATAAAGCAATGAGAATACTTTTTGTGCGCAAAAACAAAACAAAAATAACGACTTTATTCAACAATATCTTCTCTTCCCTGTCATTATCCTTGCGCAGGTGACGCAGTAAGCACAGTGAAGGCTTCCGTGTTTACGTCCGAATGCCGGCTCAGTGTTGGCCAAAGCTGATCACATGATCAGCACGATGCATGTGTGTGGTGCCGACGCAGGAGCCAACCAATAATGAGTCAGAGTTCTGACGTAGAACCTGGAAGCGCTGGATGTAAACAACGTATGAGAATGACACAGAAGAGAAGAGATTGTTGAAAAAAAGTCGTTATTTTTGTTTTGTTTTTGCGCACAAAAAAGTATGAAGCGACAAAAACTCGTCGCTTCATAACATTAAGGTTGAACCACTGCAGTCACGTCGACGATGTCTTTAGTACATTTCTGGACCTTGTTGATTATATTGCTGTCTATGGATGAGTCATACACCTCTCAGATTTCATCAAAAATATCTTAATTTGTGTTCTGAAGATGAACGAAGGTCTTATGGGTGTGGAAAAACATCTAAAAGAATGACAGAGTTTTCATTTTTAGGTGAAATAACCCTTTAAGATATACAGGTAAGATAACTTCTAATCAATCTTTCATGTCCATCTATTTATTTATCTCTTTAGCGAGTAGCCCTGTTGTGAAAAGCAGAAATATATAGGCTACAGTACAGTCAGATGTTCATTATCGTGAAACAAACTCCTTTATGATATTGTACAATAATGACTGACTGTATCTAAAGCTGTTCCAGGAGCAATCCATATGTTTTGATTTATTTTTACTCCAGAATAAAGGTTTTAATTAGCCGCGCTGGATTTTCAGAGGTTGTGTCAAGGGTGTTTCCAGTGTGGCATTAAAAAAAATTTTTTCCGTATTTTTTTCTCCAACACAAAAGCGCTCCCTGAAGGGACTGACATTTCAAATGCCCATGTGTTTGTGTGGCTCTTGTGTGTGCGTCTTAGATGCATAATAGAGATTACAGGAGCGGTGTTTACGGGGTACTGTATACACATATGTGTTGCGCTCGCAGGTGTTTGCATGCCGCCCTGTGGGTGGAATATTTACCTCCTTCCCTGCGGGTGAGAAGTTCAGTACAAATCACTCTGCTTTCTGATTGGTTTGAGTGACTTCTGCAAAATACAATCTGACCTCAATAATGGTGCAGACCGTTGCTTATAAACAAAACTAATGGAGTATTGAACTTTGATACAGCACCGGCCAGGTCTAATCAAACATACAGTCACACAGTATTAATCGAGCAGCCCGGTTTGGCCCAGTCAGCCCTACCGAAGAGAATGTATTCATGCCTCCTCCTCTGTCTCATCAAAAGCTATCAGCATAAAATCAGTTCCCTTTCCACAGCTCTGCAAACACACTGTAAATCTAAGATGAATAAAACATCAGACACGCCAACAAACACCCTGATCAATGAGGGTGGGGGGCGGCTGAGCCCAGGATAGCTGGACAGGGTCCTGTATGTGTGTGTGTGACAGATAATGAGTCCTAGATAAAAGTGTGTGAGGACGGGTCATTTGGTCCAGTGTGTTTACGGGACTAATTTTGTCACAAACACACACACACACACTGAGAGATATCACAGGACGCCAGAGATAAGCAGCTCCCTGTGCTGAAACACACACAAGCACACACACACACACGACTGCCTGGAGAGGGGGATAAAAGGAAAGGAGTGCAATATCACATAAGAGAATGTGGCTTTGATAAACGAATGAATCTCTTTTTTTTCTCTCAACAGTGTTCAGACAGAGGGACAGTTCGGGGAAAATCATGCAGAGAGTCTGAGGATATGGGTGTGTGAGCGGAAGATGGTTAAAAGAAAGTTTGTGAGTGGTACTTTGTTCTTTAAAGCAAACTGCCAAGTAAATAGCTGACTGATTGATCAAACACTAAAAAAAATGGCTTGTAAATCAATTGCATATACAGTAGGTGATGAAAATTTAATTATTCAGTTAATTTGCCATTCATAAAGAATAGAGGGTATGCATGTGACGTCACGGTTGGTCGTTGTGACCGCGGTTACGCCCACTGAGTGGCAAAAAGACCGCCAGCATTGGTTTTCAGCATGAATACCACAAAAAACACAGAAAACACATTTCAAAATGGCAAAGAGCTTTGTGATTAACTGTACAAATAGATTTGAAAAAAATCTGAGGTATATTTTTGCCAAAAGCTAAAGAAAAGAGGAGCAAAATTCACTGGATCACTGCAATTCACAGAAACAACTGGACTCCAGGCAAAGAAATGTGGATCTGGAGTTGTCAATATGTTGAATTTTGGGGTAAAATCATACCCTATATATTGTATTGACAACTCATCAGTTCAATATTTACCATCTTATATTCAGTGTTTTTAAATAAACACTGACAAAAACTATACAAGTTTTAGGACTCGATGATAGATATATATATATATATATATATATATATATATATATAACATTGATATAAGTATATGATTTCAATCTACATATATTGTATTTATATAAAGTGTTCACAGGCAAATTTGCTTTATGTATTTCCCCGGCGTCGAAATCAGGCACATATAAATGTCTGGAAACACGTTCCTGGCTGCATGTCAATATCCATGGATTACTGGATCTTTGGTAAGTTGTACTAGGAACACTATCGAGTCCATCATTTAGTTTAATCTTTGTTTACTCACGTTTTCGCAGTTTTCCCTATTAAATCCAGTCACGCAGCAGACTCTTTTGCCACCCAGTCTGGCTGAGGGGGCGTGTTCCGGCGGGAAAGTGACGTCAAAATTAATTACAAAGATTTCCAAAACACTAAATTAAATTAAATTAAATTAAATTAAATTAAGTTAAATTAAAAATTAATTAATTTACATTAAATATTTTAATTAAATTAAAACTAACCCTTTGGTGTTCTTCACGTAGTGGTCAAAAATGATCTCTTTTTTTTTCCCAATGAAATTAATGTACTATATTTTAGTTCAGTAATGTGTTTTATTTAATATTTTGCTTTTTAACAGGATTTTATGGTACATTTTCAGCTGGTTAAACTTAGAAATGAAAGTTCACCTGCTGCCTTAAAAATGTGAGTTAACTGAACTTGAAGATAACCTTTGTTTCAATTGACAAATAGTCAAGACACTGGAATATTTTAAGTTAAAGTTAATTAAAAAGTTATGCATTGTCTTGACTATTTGTGAGTTGAAACAAAGGTTATCTTCAAGTTGAGTTAACTTATGTTTAGTTGAGTTAACTCACATTTTTAAGGCAGCAGGTGAACTTTCATTTCTATGTTTAACCAGCTGAAAATGTTTTACAGTTAGAATCCATTTATTCACTTTTTGAGCAAATTTCCAACTTAAACTGTCATCAATCTTGAGTGCTTTGGAGCACAGACATGTTTGGTCTCTTTTTGAAGATGACACTTAAACGTATAACTTAAAAAATTATAGAATCTTAAGATTATTGTTACGAAAAATGTACTATTTTCAATTTTTATATGAAAAATGTATTTTTTAAAAACACATTTTACTCTAGAACTATAAGAAAATCAAAGCCATAAATCTAAACAAGTTGTGTTCCAAATTTGAGGATGATATATCAAAAAATGAGCTTTTAGTAATACTTTGTTTTGGCACAATACCAAAAGTTTCCACTGGATGAAATTTGTTTCCCGTTCATTTCCGATGCAGCCATTTTTAACTGTGAACAGTACAAGTGTGACTATTTTTTCAGGATCATTTAAATTTTTTTAATCATGTCCAGGATTTTTTGTCTGTGTGTTCACATAGCAAGTGTCAAAACCTTTACCAAGTTTCATACCATTCAGATGAAGTAAAAAATTCAAAAAGGCAGTCTAGGCAGTTAATGCATAGACAGACAGACGGACGGATGGAAAATCCTGTAGAAAGTACAGTGATGTAAGTGTGTTGGGTTAGAATAGGTAAAAGAACGTTTCAGTGCAGACTTTCTGCCAAATATATGTCTGACTGATTACTCAAACACTTTTGTAGTGTCTGTACATACAAAATGTCTAATCACACAAAATTGCATAGGTGATGAAAATTTAATTATTCCCATTAATCTGCCATTCATCAAGAATAATCACTTAATCCTGATGATTTGAATTCTAATTTTCTAATTGGATTATCTAATTGTGCCCAAACATTCTAAATTATTTAATTCATGAATAGTGAGCCAATGAGGAGTCATCCAGGCTGAATTAATGAGCTGTAAATATCACACATTCCAGCAGACAGACCGTATAGCCAAGAGCTCCCCATGCTGTTCTAGATTCATACGCCATGTTCTTTTACTTTTTATCTGTCATCTCATTCCAAAGTTTTTATCCAAAGAGTAATGGAAAAAGCAAATGTTGCATAAAATAGGCTAATATTGACAAAACATTTATAGCCCACATTCGATAAGGCTGGATTCTCTATATGCCGATTAATAACTGATGCAGTAAATTGTGATAAAAACTATTCACTGTGTGAATCCTTAAGGAGTGAAGTTCTAATCACAAGCCTACACACTTTGGGTGAATGCACAGGGAAGTTATTTGTATTCATTATGAGTTAATTGTTCCTTTTGTCATTATTTTTATCTGGTTTATATGTGCATCAGCACGTTCCGTCACTCTGGGGCAGACGGCTTGCGTAACAATTGTGAGTTGAATAAGATTTAAGCAAAAGCCCGACAGGCAGATGTGTGCTCTCTCCGAAATTCTCATCAGTAAAACCAACAAAACATCTCTCAGTAGACCAAGCCCAAAATCCTCGGTCGTAGAGCAGATTAGTGCTTATAATCATGTCAGTTTTGAAATGTGTCCAAGTCTGAGTAAATGAAGTTGTGAAATTCACTGAAGACTTAGTAGCGAGAAGCTTGTTTGACAGTTTTGATTCGGTCTTGGGTTGATTGATCAAAGCTGTGGCAGTTGTTGTTCTGCCTCTTAGTGATGTAACGGCTTAGGCTCTGTATTTTTCTGAAAGAGTATCTTCAATAAAGTTCCAGCAGGCATTGGTTCAATACTTTAACTAAGACTCAAGAAAGCACAATAGTGAACTTCTAATCAATAATAATTATGTGCTGAGTACTAAAGTACCTCAAATAATGCTGCACAGTACAGTACAGATGATGGACACACATAGCAAAATGTTTTGAATCTTGCGTTTACACAACAACAATAACGGAAAACTTTTTCCTTTGCCTTTTTCACGTACAGACATCATTTGCCAGGTTTCCATCCAAGGATTTTTTTGCGAAAAAAGGTTTAGCGCTTTAAAATGTTTAGCGATATAGCTGATGGAAATGCCATTTGTCGATAAAATTTCTCAAATGTCGATCTTTTTCCGTTTATTTTTAGTGCATAAAATCTATATTGATAGTTCAAATGTCGGAAGAATGAGTTTGGAAACACTTTTTGTCAAGAAAAGGGGCTTTAACGCAAATAAATGTGGTGTCACATGACAGAATTGGCCTATACCTGCAGTGTCTGTGTTCGTGGTGTTGCTCCCGTAAGCACCGTTTCTCCATAGTAGTGCATCAAAGATGAGGAAAATACAGTCCTGAAAATCGCTGCAGCATGACAAAAAAGGGTGTCTGTTAAATTAAGGAAGACTGTTGTTTTCAACGCTGACAAAAGAAAGGTAAAATAAAATACAGAACTTCTGTATCTGAATAAATAAAAGTAATATCATAAAATGGGGATTTAATGTATTTGGATTTAATGATTTTTGATTTAATGTTTAGAAACGGTTCTAGGCTACATGACAAATGAAAACCTCAAACATGACACTTGTAAAAGCTCTAATATAATTTTAGAAATGTTATTTGAGAATAAGCCTCAGTTAAGCTAATGCAGACCACTTAAAAAAAAAGTTAAATACACAAATAAAATGTTTTGGTACACAGCTGCGCATATTTGCTTTGTCAATAACAAAACAGCGCAAAAACTGGATGGAAACTTGGCTATTGTCAAAATGATCCCCGTTCACACAGAAAACGACAAAAAATGCTATATTCTGCTGCCAGGCCAGTAGATGGCGATGTCACTTTGTAAAGAAACACTATGCGCCTATAGACTGAACGCGTAATACGTATGCGCGTGACGTCACCGTTTTCACACGTTTTCATGTTTTTGTAGTTTACACCAAGACAAAAGCGGGACCGTTTTCAAATGTTTGCATTTTCAGGCCACCAAAACGCATTTCTCATGTAAATTAACGGCCAAAACACATAAAAAGTTTTCTGTTTTTAGTTGAAAAAGGTGTCAAGTAAATAGCCCCTTAAATGTCAGGTTCTTGTCACAATGTTGTATTGCAGCCAGGGCCGGTTCTAGACATTTGGCAGATAACTCTTCTAATAAAAAGCACTTGAAACAAATATGATTCCTAACCTTTTGTACTTACTACCTACTTATATGTCCATATTAATCAATTGCCAGTGATTTGTTTCATAATTTATTTACAGTTCCTGGACCCCACTTCAGTAATGAGCTAGTGCTTTATGAGGGTCAATTCAACGCTGGATTTGCACAAAAGATTAACATGACGGCACATGCTAGTAGATGAGTTGAATCAACTCCAAAGCAACTACATAAATTTATCCACTAACCATTCAGAAATGTCCAGTTTCATTCTAAAAGTTGTAACTTCTTCCTGAGTCTCTCCATCAGTGTCCGACTCCGGTTTGAACAATGTAAGGCTGAACACCGTTACTGACAATCCTCATTTTGGCTGCGTGAGATTCTCCAGCTTTGTTGTTGTTGAGCAACCGAAGCGTGAGCTGTTAAAGCTCCGCCCTCTTCTGGAAAGGGGGCCGGGAGCAGCAGCTCATTTGCATTTAAAGGGACACACACGAAAACGGCGTGTTTTTGCTCACACCCAAATAGGGGCAAATTTGACAAGCTATAATAAATGATCTGTGGGGTATTTTGAGCTGAAACTTCACAGACACATTCTGGGGACACCAGAGACTTATATTACATTTTGTGAAAAGGGGCATTAAAGGTCCCCTTTAATTACAAATAAAAAATATTAATCACAAAAAACGACACTTACGACATCACAATGGGGCAACAACAACAACAAAAAACGTACCAATTGTACATTCGAAGTATTATCATCATATCATATGAGGCGATCAAACTGTTATATTAAATCTCAATAGATATTTATAAACCCACATGTCACTCACCTATCTGAAACATCTCTCCTGATTGATATATCATGATTCATCTATCTTAGCCATATGTCGTATGTGGGTGTAAATTGACAGCTGTTGTCCGAGCATGTTTTTGTGTGTCAGTCAGAAAAGATTTTTCACAGAATGCTGGCAGATTGGCTAGTGTTTACAACAACACAGGACCTGTCTACCTATCATTTTATAGTTGGAAAGATTGAGGGGAAAGGGGTGAAAAGGAGGAGAAATGAGGGTGGAGGACAGAGACGCAGAGCCAGAATAGAGGCAAGCGAGAGAATTTGAGGTGAGGGTGCAATGAAGTTAGTGACGGGTGTGCCTGTTACCTGTCAACAGCTTGTCTTGGCTGCCAGAGCCGGAAAGGCGTGCATGCGAAGTGTGTGTATGTATACATGTGTGTGGGGGTGTGTGAGTGATGGGTCCAGTCTGTGTGTGTGGCAGTATGGCCATCTCCATCTGAAAGTCTCTTTCTTATACCATACTGGACCGGAAGGACGGAGAGTTGTGCTCAATTTCGACTTGTCCCTCATTAAACAAAAAAGCAAAAATGGAGGTTATGGTGAAAGCATGTGGGAAACAGGCTATTTAGATCCTATACAATTTTGATAGCATAACACCAAAAACACTGTTTGAAGATGGTTTTAAGATTAGTCGTTTAAGATATGTATGTATAGTTTGGGGTCTGTAAGATTTTTTTGAAATAAGTCTTCTATATGTCCACCAAGGCTGCATTTATTTGATCAAATGTTTTCTATTTGAATTTATTAATGTGATTTATTCCTGTGATGCAAAGCTGAATTTTCAGCATCATTACTCCAATCTTCAGTGTCACATGATCCTGATTTGGTGCTCAAGAAACATTTCCTTCCTCCACTTAAGACCAGAAACAGCAGGGAAGGAGAGTTGTGCTCAATTATGACTCAAAAAATAGAGGTTATGGTGAGGCATTTACAATGAAAGTAAACAGAGGCGATTTTGGAGCATTTAAAAGCAGAAATGTGAAGCTTATAATTTGATAAAATCATTAATTATGATAAAATTCTGTGTATTATTTGAGCTGTAAAGTCGTAATTTTATGGTCGTTTTAGCTGTTGTGTTGCCATGGCAACAAAGTTGTGAAATTAAATGTATCTGCACAAAAAGGGAGATGTTTTTCACACTAAAATCATGTTAACAAGCATATTGTTTGTCTTGTGGCTTTACTGATGAAACAGTATTTTAAAATGCCTATGTGCCTCACTGTAACCCAGATTTTTTTTTGTTTTAAAGAATTACATTTTTGTTGTAATCAACATTATACCACAAATGCTGTCGATTGAGCTTAGCTTGTACTGAACCAAGAATATTTTTTCAAATGGAAGTTCTTGTTGCATTTACACAGCATAACCAGCAGATGTCCTCAGCATGTTATATTTCGAGTGAATAGCTAGCGTAATCGATCTAACAGTGAATTTAGCTGACGAAGTCACTATAGTGGAATAAAAACAACGCCGTTTTTTTCTCTGCAACTTCAAAGGAAGCAAGACAATGTTGTCCAAACTAGCGCTGGAAACCTGAGGTAATTTTATGTTAAACTGTTTGCTAGCCTAGCATAATGCATAATACTTCTCACAATGTATTATTGTCAAACAGTGGTGGATATTTCTGGACCTCGGCGATTAACTTCTCCGCAATGTCGTCCACCATTTTAATTGCGCGAGCCCTTGAATTAGAATGGATTCTGATTGGCTGTCAGTATTTTATCGTTCAGCAGCTGGATAAAATCGTTCTGAAAGCGATTTATATTGTTATCGCTATGGCTGTGGTGTGAAGTCTGCTATTCTTTTATATTTAGAACAATTTTTAGAACTAGATATCGTTATCTTTATAGTTATCGTTCTTGGTGTGAACGGGCTTTAAAGTTGGCATTAAGAAGTTGCAATAGACTTTTCTTTTCTGTTATGACATAACAGAAAAGAATGGATCAGTGAAACGGCTTCTCGAGCAAGAAAAAATGTAGGGCGGGACTTGATTTTGACAATCAGGAATTGGTTTGATTAGATGGTTGTGGTTTGCTATTGCTGTGATGTCATGTGGGTGACAGGTTGCCCCGCCCTCGCGCCAGGAAACACGTAATCAGAGAAGAGATGATGCTGCAAGATGAAGGGGAAGATATTTTGATTAAAAATCACTAATTGAATTAAATTGAATTAAAAAGTAATGATGTGAACGGATAAATCATTTATAATAAGTACTGCAATATTCCATAAAAAATAAGAATTGTCAATTTTGATTTCATGGTGGCTTTAAGTGTAGATGAATGTTGCTGGAGAGTGTGCAGATGTTTGCAGGTCTGTTAAGGGATAGAGAGTGGCATAAATCAGAAGAGATGTGTATTGTTATGCTCGGAGTTGTCTCTGCTTTAGGACTGAGCTCGCTCTCAGAGCTGCTGGCAGATTTATACACGCACACACACAATTTATTTTACATTGACAGATTGAGCTGAAATATGAAATCATTCTAGACATGGGCTGCACTGTTGGCAGGAGCCGTGTGTGTGTGTGTGTGTGTGTTGATTTTGGCGGGAAAGTGAGTGGATTGAAGAGGAAAGGATCAAAACAGGGAGACGGAGAGGTTTATAGGATGCGGACGAAAGAAGGAACAAAACAATACAACAGAAAAGAGACCAAAACAGCAGACAATGAAGATATCGAGAATAAACAAAAAGAGGTTGTTCATTTCTGATTCATAGCTGTTAGCACCAGGGTTATTATTGTATACTAAAACCCATATCTGATGGAAAGACATGGTCTAAAAGCATGACTGTAAACATAAATCAATTTAAAAATATCATTTTAGCAGTCATCAAGCACTCATCAAATGGCAGAATAATATAACCTGAGTGGGAGAAGACGTCTCATCTGCGGGTGGTGGTATGATGATGGATAAACAAGAAAACAAAGCAAGTAAAAGTTTGAATGCGTGAGCAAATGCATTTAATGTTTTAGATTACAACTTTTTTCTTCTTGTTAAATGAAGGTCATATTAAAAGTAAAAACTTTTTTTTTACCATGCCTTCATTATTTATTTTTGCTACTTTCCAAGTGCCTTTTAACTTTATTGTTTTAGACTTGCATCAAATCGAGACTTTCTTAGTATTAAACCATCAAAATCCATTATATAAAATATTAATTACATTTTTAAAAATTTGATGATCTAAATAAGAGAGATAAACATAAACAACTTAAGTATTTATTATATGAAAATTGCAGTTGTCCTTGTGACATCATTTCAACAACTTTGCCAAAGTAAAGTTCTATAAATAAAGTTTTATTAATAAAATTAAAGTACTGTTATCAAGGAGTCACTGAAGATCTTGAAATATGTTGAAGTGTGATGCGTGAAGAAAACAAAGAAATATAACGTTTAATTCATTTTTTTATAGACCATTTGTCAAATTAAATTAACTGTGTGTAGTCCTATTTATACTACATTAAATGTTATTTATGAAATTAGACAAATTAGTTTTATTTTAAAAAAATAAATAAATAAAATGTTTAAAATGTCATTTCCATCACAGAATGTTACTAAACACAATACTTGATATTTTATATGGTGGAAGTGTTCATGACTTTCAGAAAAATGACAGAATTATAATGTGACGCATGTTTGTCCATTGCTGGACATTGTTTGTTGATAAATTCAATTAAATGTTGAAGAAACTATGGATAAAAAATAAAAAAAGGTAATTGGAACTTTTTATCTCACAGTTTCGACATTTTTTCTCGCAATTGCGAATTTAAATTTCACAATTCTGACTTTTTTTTCTCAGAATTGCGTGATTTATGAGTTATAGTCAAAATTGCATGATATAAAGTCACAATTGTGAGTTATAGTCAAAATTATGTGATATAAAGTCAGAATTGTGAGTTATAAAGTCAAAATTGTGTGATGTAAAGTCAGAATTGTGAGTTATAAAGTCAATATTGCGTGATATAAAGTCGCAATTATGTTATAGTCAAAATTGCGTAATATAAAGTCTATTGTGTTATAAAGTCAAAATTGTGTGATATAAAGTCACAATTATGTTATATTCAAAATTGCGTAATATAAAGTCGCAATTGTGTTATAAAGTCAAAATTGCGTAATATAAAGTCGCAATTATGTTATAGTCAAAATTGCGTAATATAAAGTCGCAATTGTGTTATAAAGTCAAAATTGTGTGATATAAAGTCACAATTATGTTATAGTCAAAATTGCGTAATATAAACTCGCAATTGTGTTATAAAGTCAAAATTGTGTGATATAAAGTCGCAATTGCGAGCTTTAGTCAAAATTGCAAAATATAAACTTGCAATTCTGAGAAAAAAGTGTCTTTTTTTCCCTCAGAATTGAACTTTACAAGTCGCAAAATTTTGACTTAATAACTCACAATTGCAAGTTTATATCTCACAATTGCAAGAGAAAAAGTCAGATTTTTTTTATTCCCCATAAAACCCCATAAATGTCAATGTAATGAAAACAAGTGAAAGCCGTAACAATGTTAAAGCACAATCCAATCTAAACCGTTCATCACTTGTGGTCATGTTGTACTTTTGTAAATGATCATGTGTAATTATGCCACCCATGAGGCATGCTGGGTAATAGTGACTCTCATTAAGCTCGCTCACCAATCACATGCACCGGTGAGAGCTGTGGTCTCTCATTAGATCTCTTAATGTCTCCCCATATTTCATTTAGCTGCCGTTTACATTAGACGTCTTTCATTTACATGTCGAACACAAGCAGGGAAGGGAGCCTTCAATTCAGCTCCAGCTTCCTGTTCATCCTCTCCTTCCCTGTGTTTTATCTCCATCCTCCCACTCTCCCGATCCTTTCTCTTTAGACGCCTGTCTCTTTTACTTAAAGTCATTATAGTTCAGTCAAAATCTCTCTTTCTCCCTCTGTCTCTCTCTCTCGCTCTCGTTATCTCTGGCCCTCCTACAGACTTCCTCTTCCTTTCCTATTAGTGTCGCTCTGTAACCTAGCAACGGACAGACTGTTTAATCAACAGACAGATTCAATGATGATGAAACTCTAAAATAGGACAGGCTCCGTCAAAATGTCTCTCTGTCTCTATACAGATATGAGCGCACTTTTTTTGCCCTGGTTAAACATTTATATGTGTTGTGAGAGCAGAAAGAGGACCGCGTAATAAGCAAACAAACGAAAACAACATAAACGTTGCACTTTTTGTGTGATTTTTGTCATATCCAGTAGCAAAAATCAGCGGCATGAGCCCTTTGTGATTGTGCAACAATCACACATAGACTAGCCTGTGTTTTTCTGAGAGGATGTGCCGTTCTTTCTGGGCAGCAATTTATGTTGTTCCCGAAAATAAACCTCTGCACATATTTTCCTTGAATAAGATTTAACCTTAACTGCCTGTTCTCCGTCTCACCTCCATGAACAATCTCGCTCACTCCCGCTCGCTCTGTGAAGGAAAGCTCAAGAGTAAATGGTTATCATTTAATTGAGGCTGTTTCTCTTTATTTTCCCTCCTCTCTCCACCTCTCTATCGCTCTTTCTGTCCTCTGTGAGCTTGACTGCAACAAATCAGGCTAGACGAGAGGAACATCAGTCCTGCCTGACACTCACATAAACACACACAGGCACGGCTGGGTAAAATACAGAGTTTAAAGACCTCTTTTTTAGCTACACATTTAATTATTGCTGTTATGTCTAAACATTGACTCATCCTGCACTGCACTCTCATTTAAAGCCAGTTGGCCCTTTAATATGTCCATTTATTTATAAAACAGATACTTTTATTTTAAATAATATTTAGTTATGAAACAGAGTAGTCTTAATACTGTCAAATCAATTAACACAAGACGTCAACAGATTTTAATTTCACAATATACCATAAAGTCGTCAAAAACACCGGGTTAAAAAATACCCAATCTGGGTTGTTTTTAACCCAAGGGCTGGGTAAATATAGAACAGAACACATGTTGGGTTAATTTTACCCAGAAAATTGTGTTATTTAACCCAGCATAATGGATTGATTAATTTTTACTATAATACTAGCACTAGCTTATTTTTTTTACTTCATACATGAATTAATGTTTACAGATTAACTTGTTTTTAAATACTCCACACAACCACTGTTTGATAATATAATTACTTTATTTTCAATCATATTTTACAGTATAGAATATTTTATATCATTTTTAATACATATTCCCTGCATTTAAGCTTGTTTAACACATATTAGAAGTAAAAATTAAACATTTAGAAGTAATTCAAGTGTAATCAGCCAGTCTCTGTAACGGCGCTGGATCTCGTGCCGGAGATGACTCTCGTTCGGTGGGGGAACTGCTAACTTCACACCGCCGCCCTGCGTTTCACTCGTAGCCGAAAAATGCTGTGACTGACTCCATAACCTGTCCATAAAAAATCAGCGTATAATTCTGAGAACATGTTTTAGCATCCTAAATATTTATATTCTGTATCTTATTGAATAAAATCCTAACATTTTATGCAAACCATCAGGCTTTTCCATCACGCGAAAAGACAGACGCGACACTCCTTTGAGTGATTCACATCGCCCCTGTATGTTGCTTTGCATAAAATTAAACAATATACAGAACAATAACACATTTTTAGATAAAATAAAACACACACAAACTTGACGGAGCCGCACTGCTCTCTCCTGAAGAGGGCTCAAAAAAATAACTCAACCCCTGGGTTGTTATGTCTGACCCAGGATCTGGGGAAAACAAAATCTACCCAAACACTGGGTTGTTCCGTCTGACCCAGGATCTGGGTAGCACAAAACCTACCCAAACACTGGGTTGTTCCATCTGACCCAGGATCTGGGTAGCACAAAACCTACCCAAACACTGGGCTGTTGCGTCTGACCCAGGATCTGGGGGAAACAAAACCTACCCAAACACTGGGTTGTTGCGTCTGACCCAGGATCTGGGGAACACAAAAACTACCCAAACACTGGGTTGTTACGTCTGACCCAGGATCTGGGTAACACAAAAACTACACAAACACTGGGTTATTATGTCTGACCCAGGAGCTGCAAACACTGGAAAAAAATAACCCCCCAAAAAAATGACCCAAAAGGCTCAACTCAGGATTTGGCCACTTCAAAATTGACACTATTTACTTTGCCCGCACACATTACAAGTCTTGTGATGAACAATTAATCCGTGCAAATTGTTTGTTGTGGTAATCTTTAATCAAAATCTGAAAATTTGCTTTTGCTCTGGAATGGCGTTTCTTCTCTGATGACGTCAGTTTGACGGCTTGGGTTGAATATATTTAACTCCCCTCCAACCATCAGTCTGCTAGTGAGGGATAGAGTGGAGGTTTTTATTTTATTTTTTTTTATTTTTTTTTGTGCGTTTTGCTATGTTTAATAATTGTGAATGGATCTGTATATATTAGGGGTGTAATGGTACATGTATTCGTCCCGAACTGAACGGTACGGACATCACGGTTCGGTGCATATAGTCACACGACGAATACAGTCAGTCACAGGCGATCCACACTCCAATCCAGAAGGGGGCGCACACGGTAATACAATGCTGTTTTCTACCAGAAAAAAGCGCAGAAGATCGATATGTTTACGTGTAATCTCTCAACCAGTGTTTTAACCACAGAAAGACATCAATGAAACAGCTTGAGAATAATATCTCACATAGCATTACATTTACCTCAGGCAAGTCATTCAGTGCCCACAGCATGTTAGTTCACTAGAGAAATGAACTCTAGAGGGAGCATCTCACTAAATATATGCACTATATTAGCTTATATATTCATTATACTTACTTCACCTGTTAGTAATGTCTTAATATGTTTAAATAAATTTGCCATGAAAACCAGTTATGACAGTAACTGTGTAAATGATTATATTTCAACAACGAATTGGAGTAGAAAATTAACTTTATAATTAGATTAGAAGTTAATGCAAAACCTGTTTTATGTGCAATTTACATGTTTTTTTTTGTTTTGCCTTTTTTTTTTTTATTATAGCAACTGAATTTAATAGGTTGGGCTCTGTTGTTAATTGTAACCTTTAATATTATAGTAATGTGCAAGTAAGGGCTCCCTATATAGTTTACAGCATTAGCTGAGAGAGATTTTTTTTATCCTTAAGAAATTTTTAATTATAACTGAATTTATTTAAACAGAGGCATTTGTTCAAAAAACACACAAAAAAAGCAATTTTATGTTTAGTTTTCTCCCCCTGCTGTACCGAACCCGTACCGAACTGTGACTTCAATACTGAGGTACGTACCAAACTGTCATGTTTGTGTACTGTTACACCTCTAGTATATATCTATATGGTAAATATAAAGTGGTCTGTTGGCATCTCCATGTGTGTTGGTCCTGTTTGGACTTGTAGTAGCCTATATATAAAGCTCTAAACAAATGTAACATTTATGCATAAATTGTTAATTATGAAAATGAAAAAGTGTTTTTAATTTACTTTGAAAAAGCTTGCAGAAAATACAGTTTTGTGAGAATCATCCTCAAACCTAATCCTGAACTTGGTAAAACAATTATCTTTATTTAAAATATGTTTCGAGTCTTCAAAATATGTTTTAAGCCTTAATATGTTTTTCTTCTGTTAACTTTTTCTTAAACACAGCCCTACCTAGGAAATTTTCAACCAACCGCCACTGGTTCAGACTGAGCTGTTTATTTACTCAATTTTAACATGATAGATTTTTATTTTTATTTTTATTAAGGTTATTAAAAGTGTATGCATCACAGTGGAGCTGCTTTGTGTCTACATTTAACACACACAAAACATTTCTCTGCAACCCAGAGGACGTAGATTTTATTTATGTAGCTTTCACCCACTGACTCTAGAATACACACACAGAAATGCAGACGCACACACAGGCCTCTTCTATAATGTATTGTGCCATTTGTTTATTATTCAGAGATTGGTCTTGACTCCGAAATGTTTTAGCCCTTATCTCGAAAGGTCCCTGGATCGTTTGAGGAATGTGTACACTGTGAGCTCCATGTGTATCTGTGCCTGTCAGTGTGTTTGTGTAGGATTGTGCGCTGTATGTGTGTGTGTGTCAGCTCTCTGTGTCAGTGTTAAAGTGTGCTGCTGCTCTCTGGAGGTTGCTGTGAGCAGTTCTGACTGAAGTCTTTATACAAAGAGTGCTTTATACTCTGTTGTCACTAGGGGCCGCTGTGGAGCATCATTAAGGCATTTCTTGCTTTGTTTGTGGGCTTTTTTGCAGGAAAGAAAGTGTGTCACTTTATGTCATTGTGAAAAATCATTAGTACTGCCTTTTCAAAGCACAGAAAGAATCTCACATTTATTAGTGTTCTTTCTCTTCCTTTGAAACAGACTCTTTCAGTCCTCTGTCCTACTTCACATTTAAACCCCGAGGAGAGACGCTACTGCTTATTGTCCCAATAGAGACGCTACTGCTTATTGTCTCTGCGTCCCCTGCTGTGGCTCATTGTGTGGCATTCTCAACAAATCAGAGCGTTGTCATCCTTCACTTCCTGTGCATGCATGAACGCACAAATGCATGGCAAACACATTTCATGTCAGGAGCCCTGCTGAGAAACACATCTTAAAAAAAAGCTGGTTTGTTGGTCTGTTGGCTGGTTTTAGGGGCGTGTTTATTTAATGTGCACTTGTAGTGTACTGCAAACCTTAAAAGCTATTAATAAAAAAACTGTACTGTACTGCAGACATGATAATTATGAAATAAAAAGCCACTTCAGTGTACAGAGTACACTTTCATGACTACTTTGTAGCTCACTTAAGTAGGCTACACTGTAAAAGAAAAGCTCACTTTGTAATAATGTCAAATTAAATGTTTTACTTTAAATCATTATGTTTTAATAATCTTTTGTCATGTTTTAAAGAAGTACACTTATTTTGATGTATTGACTAACATACTTAAATCTATGGAAGCTTGTTTCCGCCATGAAATAAAAAAGGTAATTGCGATTTTTATTTTTTTTTATCTCACAATTCTAACTTTTTTTTTCTCACAATTGCGTGATGTAAAGTCAGAATTGCGAGTTTATATCTTCAATTCCGACTTTATATCACGCAACTGTGAATTTAAATCTGGCAATTCTGACTTTTTTTTCTCAGAATTATGAGATATACACCGATCAGGCATAACATTATGACCACCTTCCTAATATTGTGATGGTTCCCCTTTTGCTGCCAAAACAGCCCTGACCCGTCGAGTCATGGACTCCACTAGACCCCTGAAGTTGCTGTGGTATCTGCACCAAGATGTTAGCAGCAGATCCTTTAAGTCCTTTAAGTTGCGAGGTGGAGCCTCCATGGATCGGACTTGTTTGTTCAGCACATCCCACAGATGCTCCATTGGATTGAGATCTGGGGAATTTGGAGGCCAAGTCAACACCTCAAACTCGTTGTTGTGCTCCTCAAACCATTCCTGAACCATTTTTCGGTTTGTGGCAGGAGCATTATCCTGCTGAAAGAGGCACCAGCCACCAGAGAATACCGTTTCCATGAAAGGGTGTACATGGTCTGCAACAATGCTTAGGTAGGTGGTACGTGTCAAAGTAACATCCACATGGATGGCAGGACCCAAGGTTTTCCAGCAGAACATTGCCCAAAGCATCACACTGCCTCCGCCGGCTTGCCTTCTTCCCATAGTGCATCCTGGTGCCATGTGTTCCCCAGGTAAGCGACGCACACGCACTCCACGTTATGTAAAAGAAAACGTGATTCATCAGACCAGGCCACCTTGTTCCATTGCTCCGTGGTCCAGTTCTGATGCTCACGTGTCCACTGTTGGCTCTTTCAGCGGTGGACAGGGGTCAGCATGGGCACCCTGTCTGGTCTGTGTCTGTGCAGCCCCATACGCAACAAACTGTGATGCACTGTGTATTCTGACACCTTTCTATCAGAACCAGCATTAACTTCTTGAGTAATTTGATCTACAGTAGCTCGTCTGTTGGATCGGACCACACGGGCCAGCCTTTGCTCCCCACGTGCATCAATGAGCCATGGCCGCCCATGACCCTGTCGCCAGTTCACCACTGTTCCTTCCTTGGACCACTTTTAAAATTTTGCTAAAGTGCACTTCTTTGTCACAAGAGTAAGCTGTTTTAAGATGCCTTTTTTGGCCGTGTTCCTGACTCAAAATGTGTTCGCTTTGTGTGTTTCATCGCTTTGTTATATCCGTGACACAGTGGTGCTGAAATATAAAAGTGATTTAATTAGTGAGTTTGGTTTCAGTGCATCAACTGAATTGATATGGAATGGATCCCAACTCCGCAATCTGCTCAGACATCTTGTTTTGAAATCTGTGAGATGAACACAAAGAGTGAGACAGAGAGAGTGTTGATTGAGTGGATCAGATGAGCTGTGTTGTGGCAGTTATAGCTGGCTACTTCCAGCCAGGTGGTCTTCTGGTGGATACGACACCCCCTACAGAGTGCCAACCTACCTCTGTGTCTAAAAATAATGTTGCTGCAGATGAAATTCAGATCTGGACATCATGTTAAAAATAATCTGCGGCAGAGGTGAAGAGTTCAGAGTGCTCTTCAGACACTTTTAAAGGCTTAGTTCCTTCAAATATCTTTGGTTATTAGCAGAGGATGCATTAACGTGTTCTTAACCAAATTTTTTACTCATTAGAATTAAATATGTTAAATTACAAAAATATACTTTATGTATTTAATCTCACTTTATTAACCAGTGTCTTTGCTGCTGACATTTGATGATCCAATTCAACTGTACCAACAAGCAAAAATTACTTTAGATAAACATTACATTTGTTTTTTTGTTTTTTGTTTTTTGAAGTAAGGTGCTGCATCCCAATTCAGAGGCCACATCCATCAAAGGACATGGACTTCAAAGGCCACGAAGGTCGGAACGAGGCATGCAATGAATTCTGGAGTTGGCAAGGCAGCAAAAGATCATCTGTTTTATCTTTCATTGCACAGGAAACAAAGGATGCATTTGGAAGAGCTAATGTTGGGCGATATAGGAAAAAAATAAAATCTCGATTTTTTTCAGAATGATTAATCAATTCACGATTTGGATTTTGATTTAACTTAAAAACATAACAAAAAATATGATTCAAGTAACATTCTCTTTATTAACAATCTGGTTAAAAAAAAAGGTCTATTCCAACTGCACCACACCTGATCAACATGGTATAAATGTACAACAAATGACTTATTTGTTAAATGTCTTTGCAGAAAATATGCATGAAATATGAAGGCAAATATAGTACAAAAATATCTTAAACATATCCTATTTTCTCAGAAATAATATAAAATAAAAAAAAATGCTAAATATTTCTTAGCCAAAAAGAAATAGCAATAAATAACACCAGTAATAGGCTATTATTAACAGCAAATGCTTTGTAAAAACAGAAAATAACAGCAAATTTCATGCAAACATGAAATATCAAACATACATTAGTAGTTCTTTACAGGTTTTTGCATTCCATTGTGCGATTTTTGCTATTGTTTTTATGTTTGGCGGACGTGTTTGACTGATGCACTCGTGTCTTTTGCAGCGTCTCGCCCATGAAACGGCATTCTAAAAACTCGGAGCTCAAGTTAAAAACAAAGTTCAACTCACGTCTAATAACTTTGCTTTATTACCATTACACTTTTCAGCGCAATAACGCATTTCTGAGTGAACAGCCGCTTAAGACTAGCGATGTGTTCTGCGTTCATAGAGCGGTCAATCGGCCGTGCCATCATGTGGTTGGATCATTTTCTTGTCTTAACTGTTATCATTGCTGAAGTGTCAACATGTCTATTTGTTACGTTAGCTAACATTTTTATTCAAAAACATAATTTCTCGATTTAAAAATAATAAAATCTAGCAAAACATTAAATTCGAATTAAACGGGAAAATCGCCCAGCTTTAGGAGGAGCCTTCGAATTGGGACAGCCTTTGTCGCACCACTGTGACACAATTGGCCTTCGAATGTAACCTTCGAAGAATGGAGCCTCTGAATTGGGACACAGCTAGAGTGTTGAACTTTTCTCCTGTGTCCTATTCTTCTGTATTCCAGAATTCCAGAATATTCCAGCACAGCTGAAAGGTTTGTTTGAGCTGCGCCCTCTACTGTACAGGTGTGAATCTGCATTTCCTTCAGCCTGTTATTAAAAACAAACAAGGAAACGTAATGCAAGAAAAAGAGTAACACAAACATATCACATTACTTTAAAAAGTAACGAAAGGCCCGTTCACATCAAGAACAGTAACTATAAAAATAACGATAAAGATATACTTCTAAAAATCGTTCTAAATATTAAAGAATAGCAGAGTTCACACCACAGCTATAACGATAACGATATAGAGGAACGATATCGTTGGAATCGCTTTCAGAATGATTTTTTATTTCCAGCTGATGAACTATAAAACACTGACAGCCAATCAGAATCCATTCTAATTTAAGGGTTCGCGCATTTAAAATGGTGGATGACATTGCGGAGAAGTTAATCGAAGAGGTCCAGAAATATCCACCACTGTTTGACAAGTCAAACCCCCTTTTCAAGGATACTTTAAAGAAAATGGATATATGGAAAACATTCGGTCATACCCTCAGAATAATTGGTGAGAAGTATTAACGATGAGGTCATTATGCCAGGCTAGCAAACAACTAGGCGTTGTTTTTATTGCACTATATTGACTACGTCAGGTAAATTCACTGTTAGATTAGATCGATTACACTAGCTATTCACTCAAAATATAGCATGCTGAGGACATCTGCTGGTTATGCTGTGTAAATGCAACAAGAACAGTAAAGAACAGTGTTCAATGCATGTTGTACACACTTTGAAACTGCAGCACACAAGCTTAGAATAAACAGACCATTAACTTTCCTCGACACTGGTTACTATATTGATTGTTTGTTTATTACTAATTATTTATTTTCTCTCTTTCAGGAGGGCGGTATCTTCTTGCCAGGCTGTTGTTGTTATATATAGAAAGGAGGAAGAGGGGGGAAAAAACTAATTGTAGTGTGGGAGAATGCAATTTGGTGAAATAACACCATCTCAGGCATTTAAATACCTAAACAGGCATTTAATTCTCTCAGACAGAACATTTTTATGTTTTGGAGGCCCATGTTATTTCCTTCTAATTAGTTTGCAATTCATCATCAGCCCACTGCCACTGGATCAAAGGCATTTTCTTCCATTTCCCTTAAGGCGAGAGTATTTCCTGCCAGCCTGAGCTGGTGTCTCTGGGATTCAAGTCTAATATCTCAACAATGGTTCATAATGCATTGCACCATAATGCTCCAGCCAATGGCCATTACTATGTGGGTAAAGTTGTGTGGCAGATTAGATGTTTGATGTTTCAGGCGTGTTCGCAGTGTTCGCGCCCCCCGCGTGGCTGATTGTTCTATCGCTGCTCTGGGACACTGGGAGTGAGTGAGTAAACATACACGCTTGCACACATGCTGTTCTCACAATGCTACATGTCCGTGAATAGAGCGTGATGTTCCACAAACACACAGTCTGATCCACTGTGAAGTGATACTAATGCAGACCAGAGTGGAAATGCAACCAAATATACAGGATGTAACAAAATGCTTTCTACTGCCGCATATGCAATGCGCAATTCTATTAAAATTCAAAACCCTGTCAATCTGTAGATGTTATTAGCAGACGGGCGGCGACCCCAGAACATTTGTTGAATATTTGAATATTTTTGAAAGATACGATATGATGAACAGATTTTTCCTCAGCAAGCCAATAATGCTGTGTATACTGTACTAAATAAAACTAAATAATTTCATGTGTTTTTAAGTTAATGCTATTAAAAATGTATTAATGTACATTTTTGTGTACTGAATTTCTCTCTAAATATAGGGTTTTACCTTAATGCTTTCATTTTTAATACATACAGTTCCTCTGTTAAGAAAATACACATTTGGGATGTGCTGAATTACAGAGTGCTTGACTCTTGCATTGTCAATAAAAGATCTTGACCAAAAATGATGCACCTCTTGATGGAAATAAATGTTGTGATGTTATTTCCATCAAGAGGTGCATCAATTTTTGGTCAAGATCTTGTATTGACAATGCAAAAGGTGAGCACTCTGTAAAGTCTCCTCCAGCACATCCCAAAAACTTTTAATTAATTTAAAGGGGACATATCATGAAAATCTGACTTTTTTCCGTGTTTAAGTGCTATAATCGGGTCCCCGGTGCATCTGCCAACCCAGAAAACGTGGAAAAAGGACAACCCAGTAACTTTGTTTTGGTAAGCCTTTCTCTGCAAACATGAAAAAACGAGACGTTCAGATTTTGCTCCTAGTGACGTAGGAAGGGGATCTTATTATAATATTACTGCCCCTTAATCTGCATGTTTCCACCCACGGCGCAACCATTTTGTTTTTGCAAGTGAAAATGGTGTGCCAGTTCTAACGCCATGGCAAAAATTCGAGCAAAGAATGCTAACTGTTCTGTCATTGGCTGCACAGACAAGCACAGAATACTATTTAGAGTCTCGTTAGCTTGGATAGCCTGCAAGTTGAGCCTGGCAAGCTCGATTGCTAAAAAAGGAGTGTTTCTGTTCGAGCGATATTTTGGAAAAAAATATTAGACCATTCACAGCATTTGATAGCAATCATTAATGTTAGCCTGGTGTGTATGGCTCTGTTTGGCAAACAGGTACGCTATAGTGGGCGTCCATACAGGTTTTGCACAAAAGATTAACATGACGGCACATGCTAGTCGATGAGTTGAATCAACTCCACAGCAACTACATAAATTTATCCACTAACCATTCAGAAACGTCCAGTTTCATTCTAAAAGTTGTAACTTCTTCCTGAGTCTCTCCATCAGTGTCAAACAATGTAAAGCTGAACATCGTTACTGACAATCCTCATTTTGGCTCATCTTTTCTCCAGCTTTGTTGTTGTTGAGCAACCGAAGCGCGAGCTGTTAAAGCTCCATCCTCTTCTGGAAAGGGGGCCGGGAGCAGCAGCTCATTTGCATTTAAAGGGACACACACAAAAACAGCGTGTTTTTGCTCACACTCAAATAGGGGCAATTTTAGGCAAGCTATAATAAATGATTTGTGGGGTCTTTTGAGCTGAAACTTCACAGACACATTCTGGGGACACCAGAGACTTATATTACATCTTGTAAAAAGGGGCATTATAGGTCCTCTTTAAGGTCTGGACTCAGAGGTGCCAATTCATGTGTGAAAATGATTCTTCATGCTCCCTCCCTACCATTCCTTCACAATTTGAGCCTGACGAGTCTTGACATTGTCATCCTGGAATATGGCCATGATGTGTCTTCCTACATGGTTGTTTATTCCATAAAGCAGGGTTAAAAGAACTGTTGCCAAACATATAACATGCTAGAAACATAAAAATCACTGCAATAATAATCCAATTATAGACTCTTAAGTATTTGCTTATTTAAATCCAAACAGTGACTTTTTTTTTTTTTTTGGCCGGCAGTGTATAATATGTATATATAATATACAATATTCTAAATTTATAAAGGGGAGTATGGCACCAATTTTGTTTTTCCGACATACTTTTCCAAAGCAAAAATGTTTCCACCAGGCCATTAATTCCTGATTAATTGTTCCTTTCTGATTTATTTATCTGCTATGCATAAATCCCTGAATCTACAGTGGCAGATGAAGGCAAATCTGACCATCAGAAAATAAATATTTCCACACCAAGGCTCTGTTGTGTCTTTTCCTCCACTTTCTGGAGCTCTGAATTACATCATTATTTAAGAATTGAAAGCCGTTCATTTATGTGTATGATAATAGGAGGATTTTCACATGCATAGAAAAAACAAACATACACATGTCTTCTTTACCCCTCCAGAGTCATTGTAAATTCCATCAAAACAAAGAGAGAAATCTTTATGCATTAAATACTTTATACAGTGCTTTAGCTTTTGGCTTTAGTTTAGATCAGTGGCGCTGCAATTAGATTACCAGTGTGTATTAATGTGCATTTGTTTTCTCATGACTTGGATTGAGTCTGAATATTATCAGGGATGACTTTTAATGATGTTATAATCCGTCTGCCATAATGTAAGAGAACATATGCTTGAACAGTTCAGACAGGGAATGAGAGAATGAAATGTGGAACACTGACAGCACAGTTAGTTAATTGTTCATCATTACTGCAGGACAAACATGGATCCTGGCAGAACCTGTATGGAAATTCTGTTTACACTTGTGTGACACACACAAATATACAACAAGGAATTGTTTCCGAGTCTCCTACTAATGAGCACATCAAGTTCTGAGATTATATAACACGTTCACACACTGTCCTAATATTCCATCATTTATTTAACAGATGTCCCACTGAATGTTCACGCATGTTTGTATCAAAAAACGATGGGTTATTTTTGTAACCCAAATACTGGGTTCAGAGCCTGTTGGGTCATTTTATTGGGTTATTTTAATATTTTTAGTAGTTTTTCTGTAACTCAGCTGCTTGGTCATTTTTACTGTCAATACAAATGATGAACCCCCTAAAATATCTACCCAGCGCTAGGTCAATGTAGCTCAATGTTGAGTAGTTTGTGCCAAACCGGTTAAAACTGGATTTGTCAACGGTCATTGTGTGTTCTGAGAGAAAACTTCCTGAATTAAGGTTTGTATTACATTGTATTCGTGTAAAATTATTACTGTACAAATAGGTAAACGTCTGTAGTCTCACATTACCTTTTTGTTTACATGTATGTCACAGCTAACTAACGCTAGCCTTCTACAATACACCGGATCTACAACTCAAAGCGAACGACGCCATACGGTAAAAATATATATATTTATCTGGCCAAAATATATTTTAAATATATGTTGTAAACAGTGAAGTTCAATGAAATATATTTTTGAAACTGAAAATATGTTTTGTTTTAACCTTCGTATACTTAAAATATATTTAAAAATGTATTTCAGGGGCAAGAAAATACATTTATATTTAAAAAATATATATATATTTCAGGGCGCAAGAAAATACATTTCCAATCTTACAGACGACAATGCAAATGTGGGTGGAAGAAAGCCTTGCGATCAAAACTACATTCCATTAAATGTTAGAAGAGTTTTAAACACTTGCAGAAAAAAACATGAATTTTCCACATTGACCAATTTTGTTCACATGATCTTCCCAAAAAATACAGAGTGATCATGGCACTTGATCTCGAGCCTTTATTGGAAACACCCTAACAAATGTGTATTTTAATCTATTATTTTATTTATTTATTCATTTGTTTATTTATTTGTAATTTAATGTCAGTGTAATATAGCGTTTAAATGCACATCAAATAAAAATAAATAGATGAATAAAATCGCTAGATGTACGATGTCAATAACTGATGTAATTTGAATTGGAAACCACTAGCAGCGCTGACGGACTTTTGGAGTACTGCGCATGCGCGTCACTTTGATCTGTAACGGTCGTCGGTCAACCCGGAGTTCTCGGAGGAAAAGGTGAGTTTTAACTTTATTTTTAGTCATCATTTTTCACATATGTAATGTTAATTGCTACTTTGGATGTATAATGTTTTGTATTGTCAAGGTTTTTTTTAACTTTATTTGTCAATTTAGTACCCTGTTTCATTTGTTCACATGAGGAGACGCATCTGAGATTTTTAGATTTCCGTTTTAACGTTAACGTAGTTGTTTTTAATTTGGACACTAGCGACAAACTAACGTTACACACCAAAAAAAAATGTTTAATATATTTTTTTAAATTTCAGCTGTAGAGTGTTTGGAGACTGTGCTCACGTGATCCTGTCACTGATAGTGGAGCCTGTAAGTTTTTTGCTAAAATTAAATTACTGTATGTACTTTTTATTTTCAGAAGTTGAAGCGGAGATAGTTTGTGCAACAGCAACAAGGTGAGAATGATCATGAGACACTTTAAGAAGTAAAATAATTTTTTTAATTATTTAATTATTTTATTTGTGTAATTTATGAATTTATTTGTTCTCTGCACTTGTGTCTTTGTTAATATCTATCTGTCTGGAACAGGTGCGGGTCCAAACCCATCTGTCAAGACGCTTCTTTGTCCACAGTGCTGGAGAGCCTCTGACCACAAGTCATAGGTACAGGAAAATGTTCATAGTCAAGTCATCTTCATTTCTGTAACACTTTATACAAAACAGCTGCACGGTAATAAACATGGAAGTAACAGAATTCAAAATTCAAAAGTTGAATTTAAATATAAAGGCCAAATTACAGATTTTTTATTTATTTATTTATTTTTTGGCTAAGAAAAATAAAGTTTTTGTTTCTGATAAGACTAGAAAAAGGGATACTTCACCCAAAAATGAAAATACTCTCAGAATATGACTTTCTTTCAAATTATGATTTTTAGAAAATAATCCATCTCTGTGAGTGCAAATGTAAGGTCGACGCTTTAAAAACCACACAGAGTAAAAAAAAGAACAGTAGTCAGTATGACCCTTGTTGAAGTGAAACAATAGGTGTGTTAGAAAAATACTAATATTTTAAAGTCTGTGCTTCCAAATGAATCCTCAAGCTTTAAAACACATCACAAATTACAACATGCTGACTTTGAGCCCATATTTGACAGTTGGCAAATTTGTAGTGTAACAAATCTACCATAATAGTATTTTCCTCAAACACACCTATTGTTTCACTTCAGAAGACACTGATTCGTCAACTGAGGTCATATGGATTATCATCATGTTTTTGACCTTCTTGCGTGAACTCACAGAGATGGATCATTTTTCTTAAAATCTCTGTGTTCCACAGAAAAGGGGAATGTCATAATCATCTGGAACATCATATGAGGGTAAGTAAATGATGAGATCATTTCTGTACACACACGGTGGATTATCCCTTTAAGTTAAGTTAGCTTAAATGAATGTGCCTTTGTGATATTCCACTATCCCTTCTTTTGTAAAAGTGAAAATTCAATGCAGAAGTGTAAAGAAAGGCTAATTCGACCTCTCCTCAATCATCAGTTACTTTACTGTACTGTCCAAAAATATGCCCATTAAATATCTTTAAAATCCAGTATACCTGTAATTGTTCCAGTGTAAAAAAAAATATCAGGAAATCCAAAACTAGTCAGAAGACAAAGTGCATGCCCTCTGTACCTGTACAGATGTTCAGTTATTGTGTTTTGTCTTTTGTAGCAGCAAAGATCAAAACTGACAGTGGTGGAGAAAGAAGAAGTGCCCTTGACAAGGAAACCGTGGCGGACATATATGTATGGATTGGTGAAAGGAAAATTTACTAGAAACATTTAGTTAACTAAAAAAATAACTGATTTTTGTCTCGCAGTCAAGAAGAGATTTCCAAATGTGTCCAAAGAGGCTTTGAGGATTTGAACTGGGAAAATGAGACTTCTTGAAAGCAAAAAAAGTTATATTTGTTTGAATATTTTGTAATATTGTATATTTTTTGAACATTGTATGTTCCTTGCTGATTTTTTTTCTCAAATGTTCAAGTGTTATAAACAACAAATAAAAGTTTTTCAAATGTCACATGTGAATGTATTTTCTTGGGTTGAAATATATGTAGGGCAAAATATATTTATAAATACTTTTGAAAAATATATTCTGAAAATATATTTTTTTAAAATATACAAAAAATGGCCAAAAAATATATTTTTAGAAAATATATTTATGTAAATCTATTTTGGCAAATATATTTTTTGGCCATCTTTTATATATTTGAAAATATATATTTTTTACTGTATGGACACCGGCGCCACCATTAACACATCACCTCCGTCAAACGAATGCACAACCAGGGCTGAAACACGACGCAACATCGCTGTCATATTAAACAAAGCTGCCTTTCTGTAGCCTAGTGACTACAATATGAGTGCTATTGATCTAGTGCGCTAGCGTCGCAACTGCGTTCTCGCTATGCGTTTGATGGGTTGAAACTTAAATATCTGACAGACGAGATGGGACAAGGTAAAGCTGTTTTTGATTTAACTTTTCAAACATGAATACGCATACATTGTCATTTAATGAACTGGAACTTCCCACAGATGCCCATTGGCTGCTGCTCCTGTCATGTCCTAAATGTTTACTAGATGTTTTTGAGTATTTTTAATGATTGTAAAAGACTGTCTTGCAAGGGCTAGAAATCACTTGGGGTTATCCTAGGCTGAAACTTCCCCGTCGTCGTGGAGAGTGCAGTTCATGGTTGAAACGTGGTGTAAACACAAGCATTGACTAGAGTGGCCGCGTCAGAGCCGCGCCTCATACACTTGCAGTGTATATATGGGGTAAACAAGGGGTTTTGTGGAGAGTTCAGTTCATGGTTGACGCATTTTTCCACATTTTTAGATGCAACGTGAACATGAATGAATTTGCGTTAATGTGTTATTACAGCCCTAATTTTTATATTATTTAATGCTAGAGTTGTACAAGTGAGGGTACTTTCTAACTTCTTTGCACAATCTGTCATCTGTATAGGCCTCCATTGTCACTGTAGCTTGCATGCTTTCCGGGGTTGTGCCGAATTCTGACCCCCGCCAAATTATTACCCCCCTAGTATTGATAGGTTTAGGATTAGGGGTGGGGTTAGGATTAGGCAATCAGGTAGCGACTTCAATGAGGAGGGTAATAATTTGGCAGGGAGTCAAAATTCGGCACAACAAATGTCCTGTTCTGTTTATGCAGGTTTTTTATGACTACCTTGTGACTACCGCGTACAGTACTCTTCTGATGACGAAATTCGCATCATGGGCACTGTGCGCTGACCCTTGCATATGCATAAAAAGTGAAGTATACTTTGGGCTTTACTCCGCTGAGTTGCCAAACAACCCAGAAATGGTTGTTTTTAACCCAGCATTTTTTAGAGTGTATAATCCTGCCAATCACAAAAAAAATTAAAAAAAAGGATTCAACAGCTGCTTTCCACACTACAATGACAATTGTTCTGGCAGCCCTCCAACACCCCGAATCCTTCAGCATTTTCTCCTTTGGCTTTGATTCTCTTCAAAGGATTTTCACAAACTATTTAAACAAATTCAGTCGACCTCAACCAGGAAATCTGTTGCATCCTGTCAGACAGGCAGACATCAATTTTTTTTCTGCAAATGAACAAACAACTATTCACACAAACAGTCACGTTCAGTCAGTTCAAACCCTGATGAATATGCGATGAAACTATGCTCATTTGATAAGATTTTAGCAGAAACACTCAGGTGGGAGGTATTCGTCACTTTACGCCCTGTCCAGACTGTGAGGTTACAGCACTGAGGCGTTGCGGTTTGAAATGGACTGTTGCTTTGTGTCTGAAGTGGTTACAACTGACTCTAGGCACAAGAAACAAATCTAAGAGCTTTTTTCATCCTCAGAGGACACATCTAGTATACAGTCTGCATGCGTACCGCACAATGCATTATAGGAAATCCTTGCATCATTAACGAGACTGGGTGTTATGGATGACTCAGAGGCAAAATTGCACTGGACTGAGATGTTGCAGAATCAGTTGTTTTGGGTGGGCCTCCAAAAACTCAGAAAACAGAAGTATATTGTAATAATTGACTCCTTCATTCTTTTTAGATGTGGCATGTTGTAATGTGACCTGCAGCTAACCTCATCTGTGATTGTTGAAAAGGTGCTGAATAAGTTAGAATTGTCACATACACTTCCTAACCAGGGTCAGTAAAGTTTTTTTTTTAAAGGGTTAGTTCACCCAAAAATGAAAATTATCCCATAATTTACTCACCCTCAAGCCATCCTAGGTGTATATGACTTTCTTCTTTCAGACAAACACAATCGAAGTTATATTAAAAAATATCCTGACTTTTCCAAGCTTTATAAAGGGAGTGAATGGGGGGCCCGATTTTGAAGCCAAAAAAAGTGCATCCATCCATCGTAAAAGTAATCCATACAACTCAAGGGGGTTAATAAAGGCCTTCTGAAGCAAAGCGATGGGTTTTTTAAGAAAAATAACCGTATTTAAAACTTTATTAACTATAATAACTAGCTTCCGCCAGATGACCATACACATACTCCGCAAGTCGACTTGGGCCAATTGAGTAACCTGTGACGTGATATATGATGTATGTTGGAGTATTGTAAGCTTAGATGCCTCTCGTGGTTCAAACAAATATGGCTGGGCAACAAACTCAAGCTCTTCTTCTCTTATATTAAAATCCTCTGACATATCTCTTTAAAAAATCTCCTTTTAGACTTCTAATTCTTGACCGCTGTTTTGTTTTGCACTATCATCTGCACTTCTGTGTTCATCATTACGTCATGCATCGGGTTAGAGGCCACTCTTCCACCACAAATCGATGCGTACGGCTGTCTGTCAGAAACTAGAAACTTATAATTAATAAAGTTTTAAATATGGATATTTTTCTTACAAAAACCCATTGCTTCCCTTCAGAAGGCCTTTATTAACCCCCTGGAGCCGTCTGATTGTGTTCGTCTGAAAGAAGATAGTCATATACACCCAGGATGGCTTGAGGGTGAGTAAATCATGGGATCATTTTCGTTTTTGGGTGAACTATCCCTTTAAGAATTAATACTTTATACAGCAACGATGCATTCAATTGATCAAACGTGTCAGTAAAGACATTTAGGATTTCTAATTTATATAAATGCTGTTTTTTATTAATCAAAGAATCCTGAAAAAAGAATCATGGTTTCCATGAAAATATGAAGCAGCATGACTGTTTTCAACATTGATAAAAATGTTTCTTGAGCATCAAATCATCATATCTGATTTCTGAAGGATCATGTGACACTGAAGACTGGAGTAATGATGCTGAAAATTGATTTTAAAATATATTAAAATAAAAAAAACGGTTATTTAAAATTGTAATAATATTCATAATATTACTATTTTTTCACTGTATTTAGATCAAATGTATGGTGAGCATAAGACACTTCTTTCAAAAACATTTTAAATGGTCACTTTACAGTAATTCAACCAGCTCATTAGGCTTTAGATATATAGTGCATGTGACATTTTACATGCAAAGTGTAAATTAACATATTAAATTAATTATCTCATCTCTTTAGCTGTTTGACCTTTGACAATATTTCAGATTGTAACTTTAAATATGATTAATAGGTCTACCAGTATACTTAACTATGTGATAATAACTCCCACGCTAGATAGATAGATATAAAATGCTGTGTGTGATATGAGGAGGCGTGTGTTGTGGGAGTCGTGTCACTGGTCTAGTTGATGCTGTCAGATCAGTTGTTCGACAGCCTCATATCTCTGTGCTGTGCTGTGACCATGAAGAGCCGGTAACACGACACTGAGAGAAGAGCACCCTGAGCTGACAGTCAGTCTGAGGAAGGCATGACAAGCTGTGGAGCCCTGGACAGATTCAGGTGAGTTCAGAGCAAAAGTGTTGATACTCCCATGATCTACAGATGCTACAGTTGTACATATTTTTGTTTGTCTTGTCGGTTGATTTGTATTTGTATTATGAACAGATAAAACTTTAGATGACTAAATGCTTTAAAATATATATATATATATGTTCAAATGTACAGTAAATGAATAAAATGTGCAGAATAGGCTGTACTTGGACTTGAGGAAAAAAATGTTTTATTTTTAGTTTATTAACAATAAAAAATGTTTTTATTATGAGCTCACTGATGTATGAGGTTCAAACACACTCCATAAATCAAAGATAAATAAGGATATATTAGATATAAATATACCTAGGGAGTGTGAATGTCATCTTATGAAATGTCATGTATGAATTGGGCAGACAAACACTTATAATCTGGCATTCTTGAGGCCCATCAATTCATTTTCAGCCACTATTTAAAATTATTTATTTAGAATACTTACACTCTAAAAACTGCTGGGTTAAAAACAACCCAAGTTGGGTTGAAAATGGACAAACACAACAGTTTGGGTTGTTTTAACCCATCAGTTGGGTTAAATGTTTAACCAACCTGCTGGGTAGTTTTATTTAACTCAACTATTGTTTAGAAATTACTGTATTGCTTTCATAAAATAAACCCGAAATATGTTGGAAATTAATTTATTAATATGTTTAATAAATGACCATTTATCAATGTTTCATGAATAATAATTAAACAATAAACATTTATTTAATTGCTTATTTATAACAAATGTTCACCTTTTGATTATTATTGTTGCCTTTATAGTAATTAGGCCTATGTGTCTGATATTTAATTTCCAACCTATTTTGGGTTCATTTTAAGCCAGCCATATAGTAATTTTTAAACAACAGTTGGGTCAAACATTTAACCCAATCGCTGAGTTTGTCCATTTTCAACCCAACTTGGGTTGTTTTTAACCCGGCATTTTTAGAGTGTACTTACTTTATATTGCTGTATTGTTGTAGTATTTATACTATAGTTTATATTTATAAATTATTACAAATATTTAAGATTTATTGCGTTAGTTTCCCCTCAGGTGGATGGAGGTAAAGCGTATTGTCGTTATATAAACACGACTAGCATACCAGCTGGGCTAGTAGTTAATATGCGCTCGTGTTTAATTGAACTTAATAGTTTTAATCGGTGCACCGCGCGCGTGTGTGTATCAGAGGGAGGAGATGCTGAACAACACACACACACACACACTCACACACATATTGATCACTAAAACAGACAGCGCTGTTACAGCGCGATCCTGTGCTTCAGATGTCTTGTTTGAGGTAGACTTCTCCCACTGAGAGGATGCTTGTTCAGGGATGAGAAGAGCGTTTTCGCAGGTCTCGGTTCCGAACAGAAGTTCTGGCTTTCTTCGGTGAGTTTGTCGATTTTCCATAGTAAGAAGTTTTGGCTCGTAAAGTGATGTTTCTGTTCTTTGAGCACACGCCTTAAATGTTCACATGACGTTCAGTTGGGTTCACCTGCCAGACAACATCCCTGATTCACGAAATGATCGATTAAAATCATCCAATCATCGTCGTCTTATTTCAAAGAGAGTAGTTTAAAGTAGGCCTAAACTTAAAAACTTAGAACCATAGAATTGTTTATCATAATTTCCGCCAGAATGCCATAGTTATTAGCCTATTTGCAGTCCTACTGTATTTATTGCATATAGCCCACTATATTTTAAACCAGTCTAAGCTGGTTTGTTGGTCTTAGCTGGTCTTTCCCAGAGGGTTTTGGGTACTTTTTAGTTGATCAGGCTGGTTTAAGCAGGTTTTTTCCCCCCACAGGGATGAAAAAGCATAATTAATATGCGATAGTCTAAATTTTCTGCAGTATGCCTATGGTTAAATTAATGTTGATGACAGTAAACATAATACAAAGATATCAAAGTTTACAGTAAGAAGTGTAGATCTTGTTAGATACTCTGATTACCATGGTAATTTTTTGTACCACATAATTTAAATGTATCTCCCACAGCACTTTTCACCGCACTTTAGGCCTAGTTTTTCTGTCCTCATGATGTTTTCAGTGTAATTATTAGTGTTGCTAATGATGTGTACATATGCATTTTGCTGATGTATACTGAATAGTTGCTGTTTGGTTAATAATAGATCCATTTTGTTATTGGGATTTTTCCGTTCCTGTGCTCTATGGAATTTTTGAAAGGAAGCTGAGGCCACTCTAATTGGATGAATTTCCACTTGGACAGAGCGCACAGATTAACTGCATGAGGAGACACTTTAAAACCATACAGAAAGAGATAAAGACACTATAACAGTCTTTTATACTATAGGACACTTGAAAATAGTTTATATATAGTATATATATACTTCTCTCTCACTATATTCTCACTCATTGTTTTGTTGTCAGTAAATGCAATATTCTTCTGTCCTCCACAGTGTAACAATTTCAGTATAGGGTCCAAATGTTCACAAATCTGGAAAAAAAAAAAAAAAAAGTTTTAGGATTTTTAATTAACATTATGACATTAAAAGTAGAAAAATTATGTAAGATACTGCACTGTTCTTAGGTCAAATAAGCAAATCTGTGACCTTGACCAAGCGACTGTACAGATGGTCAAAAATCTCAAATCATGCTGGATCACATGATCATCAGGTTTATACAAACTTGTGGAGTTTATGTGGCTCAAATGCTTTCGTTAAAGCGGTCATGACATGAGAAATTAAATATGCCTTGATCTTTTGACATATAAGAGGTCTTTGTACCATTAAAAAGATTCATGACTTAAAACGTCCTCCTTATTATTAACAAAGCATTTATTTAATCACGCTCCAAAAAAACGCTAATTTTGATATTGAGGGATCTGTAACGTCACATGGGCAAATACATTTGCATATGACTGCCTTCATAGCAAGACATCGACGAACAGTTATACATCATCGCACCATAGGCTCCGCCCACTGGCGTTCAGCCGCTTGACGACCAACATTTGCCTACACTGGATGTGAGCGTTGTGTCAAAAGCAAATAGAAGCCAGTATAATCACTGACGCTGTCTACACTGGATACACTATATCCAGTATACACTATATGAGTCTGTCAACAAAAGAACAAATGGAAGAGTGAAAGAACTTCAGAAGGGATCCTAGCGTGGATAGTTTAATGGCATCCCAGATCACGTGATAGGATAATATATTTGTTCGGAGCATTTTGTTTTGTCAGCAAGGCACAGTGTAATGGAGAGTTTGCAAAGAAACATTTGTTGACAGATGAAACAGCCAACTGTATTGGATCTGACAGCAGCTGCATCACAAACTGTGAGTAAATGATTTCATAATGCTTTGTCTGTAAATGACAGTTTCATATAGATAATGTTTTCAAAACACTTTCTTGCGTGCAATAGCGAGTGGGTATTGATACTGTTTCGTATGCAGTGACGTTAGCCAATCATATCAGTGGTCGTTCACTGACAAGTTAAAGGAGCCGGCCCTTAAAAATGGATCATTCCAGACAGAACGAAAGATGAGATAAAGTTTATCTGCATATATACTGTATATACTTTTTTTTGCAAAAAGACTTTATTAACATTATAATAAAAAAATATAGCTGCGAGCAGCAATTATCGGGGTTCAAGCTCTTTAAGGCCTTTAAGCACAAATATTAAAAGGTATAATGTAAAGTTGCTCAGAATGAGGAGTTCTACCATGTGGTACGAATGTTGTGGGCGTGTGTGAAAAATCACGTGATATACAATCCGTTACGCACATGAAAAACGCGAAGGCAGAACCCAGTGGCCGATTTCTTTTGAATATCTCACAGACCGTGAGTCAAACAAGCCCAGCGAGTTTCGTTCCAATCGGCCTCCGTTAACCCTGTCTGATAGCTGCTCGAAATTCATTGGCCACCTTTGGCCGCGTTTTTCAAGATACGCTAATGTCCTCAAAGGCAGTCTTGGCACCTTGGACAAAGACGCCACATGCCAATTTTCAAGTCAATCAGACTTGGGGTTGTGCAGTTATAGCCATTTTCAAGTTATTTCCTTGTTATAGCGCCACCAAGTGGCCAGTCGCTGCATCCTTTTTCACGCAACCACAGAATGGTTGGTGTATAGTTTGGTGAAAATATCTCATTCCATTCATGAGTAGTTCCATTTTAGTAGCTCCGCCCACTTCAAACGTTTTGGCGACCGTCAGGGACCGTAAATCGAAATTACAACATTTTTTGATAATTATTGACAATTAGACTGCATTTGTTCAGGCCAAAAACCTAGGACTAGTTCGCAAAAAAGTAGGTTTTTCAAAAAAAATCCATAATACCTGAAAAAGGCATTTTGTCCGTCTTGAGCCAAGGATTTCAAAGATATAAGACAGTGCTTTAGTCTGTGCCTAACGGTTTAGGAGTTATGAGACATTTCATACTTTTGTAGCGCCCCCGTCAGGCCGATCAGGGTGAGCCTTGGTGACGTTGTACTACCAGCCCTCAAAGTTTGAAGTCTCTACGACTTCCGGTTTGGTCTGCCTGATCACTTTTAGGGGAGAATGCTGATCCTTGGAAATTTAAACAATTACAATAGGGTTTCACTTGAACCCCTAAAAATCCATGTCATGACCCCTTTAAAGCAAAAGAGGGACAAACCAAATCCTAATTCTGAAATTCAGTGTTTAATTGAAATTGTTATGCAGATAATATAATTTGTTATAAAAATTTGCATTAAAAATACAAAACAGAAGCATTTTCACTCGTGATCTTATGGTATGAATGGGTATGAATCACAAATAAATTTTTTATCTCTCATTTTATTTCTTTAAGGAGGTGTGTGTCGTCTTGTTCATGCAATAACCGTGTCATGGCAGCCTTCAAAGGTGTGTGGACTCAGGAGTTCTGGCGAGCGGTTTCGGGGGAGTTCTTAGCCATGATAATATTCGTGCTGCTTAGTCTGGGATCCACCATCAACTGGACAGCAAAACAGGAGAACCCTCCACCTGCCGACCTCGTCCTCATCTCTCTCTGCTTCGGCTTATCCATAGCAACCCTCGCCCAATGTTTCGGGCACATCAGCGGTGCCCACATCAACCCGGCCGTGACTGCGGCGATGGTTGCCACACGGAAGCTGAGCCTGGCAAAGGGTGTTTTTTATTTGGTGGCACAGTGTCTGGGGGCAGTGGTGGGGGCGGCCATCTTGTACGGAGTGACACCAGCATCAGTGAGAGGAGGACTGGGAGTGACTTCTGTGAGTATTTTTAATTAAAGGGATGGTTCACCCATAAACCTTGAACACAAAATAAGATATTTTGATTTTTTTTTTTTTTTTTTGCGATGTAAGTCGATGGAGTCGTGTTTTGTTTTGGACCCCATTGACTTTCATTGTATGAGCAAAAAGCACGAGTCATTCTTCAAAATATCTTCAGCTAGAATTTTTGGTTTTTGGGTGATAATTTTAAGGTTAACGATTAATTCATTTTAACGATTCCAATTCTGCTTATCGATTCTGATTCTCATCGACTCTAATTTCGATTCCAATACGGTAAAGAGGTAAGACTTTACAATAAGGTTCATTAGTTAACTACATTAGTTAACATGAACTAATAATGAACTGCACTTCTACAGCATTTATTAATCTTTGTTAATGTTAATTTCAACATTTACTAATACATTATTAAAATCTTGTTAACATTAGTTAATGCACTGTGAGCTGACATGAACAAACAATGAACAACTGTATTTTCATTAACTAATGTTAACGAAGATTAGTAAATACAGTAACAAATGTATTGCTCATGGTTAGTTCATGTTAGTTAATACATTAACTAATGTTTAATTAATGAACCTTATTGTAAAGTGTTACCGGTAAAGAAAACGTAGATATCATTTACATTTATTCTAAGTCTTACTGCAAAACATTGTAGCTTAATACCATGAACAAAAATCAACAGGCTACTTTTGCCTATATGGTTTAAAAATACCATAGCAAAAACAACTAGCCTAACTGATATAAATTTCAACACTCAGTAATTAAAAAAGAACAAACAAACAAATTAGAAATTGCACAAATAAATACAACTGGACAAAGATACAATTGAAATAAACAGTGTTTTATGTATGATGAACGTTATTATAGAGACGGCAGCAGGTTTATTAGGCTGCTGTCACTTTAAGAGCTGCACTGGTCCATTATACTGTTACACGTGCGTTTTCTTTCTCAACTGTTTACATTCACTTAAAACATAACCAACTGTGTTTACAAGGGTATTTTGACGTATTTTGTGTGTATTTGTCCGTTTGAGTGCAAAAAGACGTGGTAGTGAACTTTGTTCAGTATCACACGCTATTTAGTATGAGAGGCGGCTTTCTGTGCGCTCGTTTTGGGTGCGTGGGCTGCACAGAAAACAGTGCGCGAGTCTTCTTCATGCTTGAATGGTTTAAAATCACTTTTTCTGTGCGCACGCTTTGAATGTGTGCAGAGCACAGAAAACACCACGCGAGTATTCTCGCATTATGGTTTAAAATGGTTTCAAATCACATTAAAATGCGCACACAAGAACCGATAAGCAGAATCAAAAGGCGTGTTTCTTATCGAATCACCTGTTTTTAGAAATTTGAAACCGGTTCTAAAATGGAACCATTTCTCGGTACTTATCAGTCATTAGTAAAGCACTCAATAACTAATTAAGCTTGTCTCATTAGTGTGAGCCCTAAAATGTGTAAGTGGTAAGGGCCTCCAGGAGAATGATTGAAAAAAAAAAAACGATGTGGAGCAAGTAGTCGATGAAGTTCACATTATACAAATAACTCACTATCGCCCCCTGCAGGTCAATACTGAAATCTCCACTGGTCATGCCATTGTGATAGAGCTCATAATCACTTTTGAGCTCGTCTTCACCGTCTTTGCCACCTGTGACCCCAAGCGCAGTGATCTTAAAGGTTCGGCAGCGCTGGCCATTGGTCTGTCGGTGTGCATCGGCCATCTGTTTGCTGTAAGTATTTCCTGATTTGCACCACTAGAAAACAATAAATTAGTTGTGTTAAATTGCATTACGCTTTCCAAAGCATGTTTCTTGTGAGCGCTTTAACTATAACTATCATTTCCAATCCTGCACTGTCAGGCACATTTTTAAGCAGTGCTTGAAGATCTTTATCCTATAAAGATTAGTCTCTTGAGGTGTATCTGCTTAGTTCTCCTTTGGAGAATTTGTAGCCTAGCTACAATCCCAAGAGATAGTGGTATTTCCATGCCAATAATCCCAGCAGAATCTGCAGATGAGGTGTTTATATGAAAGCTCATTTGTGTTGCTAAGAAAGTTGGCATGAGAGCGGGATGCCCTCTACATGCCCTCATGTATTTAGGTCTGGCACTGAGACAAACACTCCTTAAGACCCTTTAGAGCAGATTTATGATTTAAAGTGCCAAACCACTGTCACTTAGCTTGCTCATTCCTCCCATCTTTTCCTTTGTTTAATTTTCTCTCACATTGTTTCTTTGCATTATGCAAACTTGTTTCTTCTTGTCTCAAAATTTCAGGCCTGTGGCGGCATTTCTGCAAAATGATATATTGTAGCTTCTTGCATGTTTCACGACACTCTCAAAGTGAAGTGTCCAGTGAGTGGTGCTAAAAGTGTGTTGACTTTTATCCAAAACATACACTCTAAAAAATGCTGGGTTAAAAACAACCCAAGTTGGGTTAAATATGGAGTGTTTGGGTTGTTTTGACTCAGCAATTGGGTTAAATGTTTGACCAACATGTTGGATAGTTTTATTAAACTCAACTATTGTTTAAAAATTACTGTATGTCTGGCTTAAAATGAACCCAAAATAGGTTGGAAATAAAAAATCAGACACATAATTAATAGAGGCAACAGTAATAATCAAAAGGTGAACATTTATTAATAAGCAATTTAATACATGTTTATTATTTAATTATTATTTATTAAGCATATTAATAAATGTTAATTTCCAACCTATGTTGGGTTCATTTTAAGCAAGCAATATAGTCATTTTTAAGCAATAGTTAAACTACCCAGCATGTTGGTCAAACATTTAACCCAACCGCTGGGTCAAAACAACCCAATCGTTGGGTTTGTCCATTTTCAACCCAATTTGGGTTATTTTTAACCCAGCATTTTTTAGAGTGTATGAACATGATTCTGGCAAAGTTTTGTTATTTTAGTTTATTACATTGGCAGTTCGGAAATGACATGTCCGGTGAGTGGAGCTAAAAGGTTAATCATGTTTGAAAATAACGTACCACCTACACTAAACCTAAACGATAGTGTTAACAAAAGCAAGCATGAGAGAAAAATTTCTGAAGTAAAGATGCATTTTAGCCTACTTTTTATTGAGTTTTACTGAGTGTCGTTCTGTATTACGTGAGCTGCAGAGCAAGTTTACTACATCAGAAAATCCATACATATGGAGCTGGTTATGTGATGCAAATGTCAAAATGTAGTAGTCTACAAACCATGCACTATGGTAAAAGAGTTTTGAGGTCATAACAGTCAAGAAATTGCACACAAATAAGGGCCCTATCATACACCCGGCGCAATGCGGCACCAGGCTAGTTTCAGCCCGACGCAGTTATCATTTCCACGTTGTTTAAATAGCAAATGCACTCGCAGCCATTTGTGCGCCTATGGGCGTGCTGGTCTAAAAACGGCTTGTCCTGTAGATGGTCTGCTCGCGTGCTTTAACCTCCGTTTCCTAGCTAGAGAAGCGTTCAGTTTTTCCGCTTGCAAATTCCACCATGTAGATAGTGAATCCACCATGGCGCGAACGCAACTGGCTTTTAAAGGGAATGGGAGATGAGACTCTGGTTTATTGCACGTTACGCCCAAAACACACCCATTACTCATTAAGAGAATAGGGACAACCCTTTTAGACCATGCGGCGACCATTTTTCCCGTCTTTAAACTAGCAAAAGTGGATTCGGACACGCCCTAAGTGCACTTTCACCGTGCGCTTTAAACCAAGTGCTTAGATCGTTAAAATAGGCCCCATAAGTGTTTATTAATCGATAATCTTATAATCATAATTCGTTGGTGTTTTACTGCCACAAGTGTTCATTTCAGCTGGAAACAGCAGTGAATTGTATGTAAAATTTAAGGCGAGATACCCCAGGTGAATAGAGTAAAAAAAAAAAAAAAAACTAATAGATATCACTATACTTCCCCAGTTGATTGATTACATTAAGAATTGCAAAAAAAATTGTATTACAAGTTTTCTGAAAAGTTATGTTTAAATATGCATTTGAGGCACTATTTAATTAAATTGCACTCATTTCTAGAACAAAAATCTGAACACTGGATGAAGTCCAGTGAACCAAAGATTGTTTTATTTCTCTTTTTATCACTCCATAAATAAGAAAATACTGTCAACAGCTAGAAAAAAAAACTAATTTTCACAATTTTTAGTAATACAATGTTGTATAAAATCAGGCAAATTATATATGAACAAACCCCTCTGTAAAAACCTTCAGAATGTAGATATGAATAAAACTGTAAAGTTTGGTGTATGTAAGTGCTGCTGAAGTGGAGATTTCAGGCTCAGTGTAGAGAAAAAACTCATTTTGAGAAAACATCTTTTATAAATATATACTGTAATTGAAATCTGCAGACACAAATAGATAAAGTGCTATAAAAGATACACTTAAAAGTATATTTTGGATGTTTTCTTTCCACTAGTCTGAAAAAAAAAAAAAAAAACACTTATAAAAAGCCAAAAAGCCCAAAATCTCAAAATTGCATGAAAAAGCAGTGTATTTGCCTGTAGTGTTTCACCTTAAATACATGTTAAATGTAGGTAGAGGCACATTTTCCCAATAAGCCTATTTTGCAAAATACATGCAATTCATAACAAGTGTAACACGTTTTGTCTGTGTGTTTCAGATCCCGTACACTGGAGCCAGCATGAATCCAGCTCGCTCTTTTGGTCCTGCGGTCATCATGGGAAAATGGCAGGACCATTGGGTAAGATTTACACAATATCTTTCCGTGGGTGTGTGGACAAACAATACGAAGACTCATAAAGTTATTTCTAAACCCTACATTGATATTTATGTGCATGAAGATTGAAGGTCAGCAAGGCCTTTGGAACTGTGACTGATAAAAGTGAATCTGTCGAATTTGATTCAACGCCAAAACTTTTTTAAGAAGAGAATTTTGGCTTTGTTTCTTTCACTCCTACAAAAGAGACTGAACTATATTTAGCGCAAGAAGACATTTACTCTGACCTACCACAGATCTTTGGCATAAGCTTGATATATGAGCAATATCACACACGAGTAGACGTGCGATATGGCTGCATATCAGCACGGCTGTGATTTGAATGGCGTAGGTAATTACACATGTTAATATACAGCCATATCGCACGGCTACGAGTGTAATATTGCGTTTATACAACAGTTCGACGGCACAAGTGTGTAAATAAATAAGAAACAACAACAGAGTGTCTTTAAAACCCTCTTTTGTGCAGAACTACTTCCTTGCGCCACGGATTCAAATCTCAAGTTGACAGTTTAACAGTTGAGCCCAAGCCATCGTTACTAATTATAAAACGTCACTTTAGAACTAGTAACGTTGAGTCGCTTCATTGAAGCTTATTGTATTATGTAGAGTATTATGGTATTATGAGAAAGAGATCGATTAAACGAGTGTAGGCGATATCTTTGTCTTTGTCCTTTTAAAAGTTAAGGGGATTTCCCACAGCACTAAAACAACTTCCTTGTTTTGACTCACTCATAAAGAGAGTCTTTGCCGCCATCTAATGGCGTAATATTGTAACTTTCACTGACATACCCTTTCCAAATATGCCATATTTATATAAAATAATATTTATTGAACAAAAATATTTAAATTAACAACAATAGCCATTATAAAACAAGCAAACAACAAACACAAGCAAATAAATAAAAAACACAAGCAAACTATTCAGTCAAATGTACAAAAGTAGCGCTCTAGTACAGGATTTAAGTTAAATATAGCTTAAATATAAAGTTATGAAAATTTTCCCCTTAACCCAAATCGTTTTGCTCTGGAACAAGTAATAGATTAATAAGACCAAAGATTGCTGTTTGATATACCCCAAATGAAATATATTTTTAACCAGTATCTACATAAGAGCCAGCAGCAAATTCCCAAAGGATCGGCTGAGATGAAGCTGTTCTCTGCGGGTACACGAGCACTGAACGACCGCTGACGGCCTAAGCGTCTAAACAAATAGTAAAATAAGCGCTATGTTTATATATGAGCCACATATTTGAGGTCTAAATAACTACATTCTTGCCTAAAAAACTCTTAAAACTCGATTCCATGACACAATAACAGTAGTATTTATAAAAAATATGGTGAATTTGCTCGACCGCCATGACAGTCGCCAGAAGCGGAGTGATACAAACGGTGAAACGGTTCCAGTGCTGATACTGGGGGAATATCGCACTGCTCTCAGCCAATCAGATTCGAGAACCAGAAAGAGCTGTTGTATAAACTGGATTAATTCATTTTAAATTTCTCAGTGTATCATAATATTTATTGAGCTGTTGTATAAAAGCTCCATACTCTCAATCCTGCTGTTGTACTGAATATCAGAAGGGCTGTGATCACCAACGGCCAGTGCATAGACTGCAGCTCTCTTGGTTATGTGATTTTTAAATGTCATTCCACTTGAAACATTGCACAGCAGTCAAAAGCCAGACAGATGTGGCATTCAAAATAACACGGGTACATGACACTGGTTGGTGTGCTCCCTACATGCACATACGAGTGTTATGTATCTTCATGAGTGGTGCGTCTGAGTGACTGCTGCTGTCATCACGCTTGATTCAGGGTCTCCCCACTGGTGCCGTAACATTAGAAAGGTCAAAACATTTCTTTCATGGAGTGTTTACTGCACTTGCAGCGTGGCACACACAGTGCCCTTTTCAAGACGTTGGTGTGAGTTTCATCAATGAAAGATTTTAGGGATTATGAATAAAAGAAAAACATCAGGCGTGAAGCCACATGAAGGCCAAACTGGTAGTGTTACACTAATGAGAGCTGCTGGTGATTATTATACTGTGTGTATAATCGTTTAGAAATAATGAGATAAACAAAATGAACTGCATTTTTGTGCGGTGCTGTCCAGGGTCGTGCGGGGTGAACGTATCTGGCCTGCGCTATGCAGTCGGTCGTGCCCGCTTCTATTTCTATCGTCACAGCAGTTAGGAATCCACACTTTTGGAGTCAATATCCTTGTCGCACTGAAAAAAAATGCATATATCAGACACAGATATGAGAGCAGGACAGATTATTTACTGAGCTGAAAATATAACAAAGGAAAGGAATCATTTTCACAATGTATACATATTCACACAAAAATACGGAGCCCCGCACATGACATGCAAGAAAAAAAATTAAATCATGCGAACGATTTACTAATTCGTTCCCTCGATTTACTAAATCATGCACATGATTTATAAATCGAGGGAACGAAATAATAAATTGTGCGCACGTTTTAGTAAATCGAGGGAACAAATTAATAAATCATGCGCACGATGTAGCCTACTATTTATTTCCTGCATGTCATGTCCGGGGCTCCGTACAAAAAGATGCAGACCATGATTAATACAGTGGGGTCCAAACATTAAATACCAGCGAATATGCATCTATTTCACATATTAAATGTAATACATTTTTCTTTTCTTTGCCAATTATAATATTAGCATAACAATTTGAGTGAAAATTTTAATATTCATTAAATTAATTGAGCTTATTTATTTTAAATTAATTAAAAGAAATATTAAATATTATAATATTATATATTAATGCAGATATATAATATTACATATTAAATGATTTTTAAATAATAACATTTCTTAATTATTTAATTAAAATTAATCTAACATTCTATATATTGGTGTAGAATCTTAAATATTTCTTATTAATTTTATGTCATAACATTTCTTCATATTTTTCAAAATCGTAAAATTCACAATTAATTTAATTTAATTAAAAACAAATGTATTAGAAGAAATCTTAAATATTATTTATTGGTACATAATCTTAAATATTTTTAATTTTATAATATTTATAAAATCTTATTAATTTTACAGCATTAAATTTTCTTTATTTTTTTCTAAATCATTAAACTCACAATTTGAGTGAAAATTTTAGTATTCGTTAAATTAAGCTTATTTATTTTAAATTAATTAAAAGAAATATTATAATATATATTAATGCAGATATATAATAATACATATTATTAAAAATATATTTTATTAAATATTTCTTTATATATATATATATATATAAAGACAAACTAACATTTCCATAATACATTTAATTTAAATTAATCTAAAATTTTATATATTGGTGCAGAATCTTAAATATTTCTTATTAGTTTTACATCATAACAATGATGTAATTTTTTTCAAAATCTTAAAACTCACAATTAAATTAATTAATTTAGAAGAAGTCTTAAATATTATACATTGGTGCAGAATCTTAAATATTTTTAATATTTATAAAATCTTTAAATCTTATTAATTTTACAGCATTAAATTTTCTTTATTTTTTCTAAATCATAAAACTCACAATTTGAGTTAAAAGTTTAATTATTTAAAATTAAAATAATTAAAAGATGATTAAAAGAAATCTTAAATATTTAAGAATCTGCATTAATATATAATATTTTTATTTTATAATATTAATATCTTATAAATTAAAATTAATTAATTAAAAGAAATCTTAAATATTATATATTGCTGCAGAATCCTAAATATTTTGTGTAAATTTTACATCATAACAAGTCCATTTATTTCCAGGTTTAAATCTGATAAATCGGTGATTTTCAATGTGGTCTCAGACTGTTGGATCCCCTGGTTCAATCTTTTGAACATGATTTATTATTTCTCTCTCTCTCTCAGGTGTACTGGGTGGGCCCTTTAATAGGGGGCATCATGGCTGCCGCTGTGTACGAATATCTATTCTGTCCCGACCCTGACCTGAAGCGGCGCTATGCCGAAGTCCTCTCCAAGAGCCCCTTCCAAATCGACCCGTATCGGGTAGTGGACACAGAAACGTACCCCAGCAATCAAGGCCAGCACATGCCCAAGCAGGAAGTGATCCGCGTGCTGGAGCTGGAGCGGGCCGAGAAGAAGGAGAGGGAGTCGGCTGGAGAAGTGCTGTCGTCTGTATGACTAGTGAGAGGCACTGAGGAGGAGCTCAAAGAGACGGATCTGATCTAGAGTCGCAGTGTGAATCTTCTACAGAATGACTCCCAACACTTGACTTTAATCATTAAGAATGGTCTGACGCTCTTCCCTGTACGCCAGTCACAGCCCATAGACCTCATATCCAATAGACTCCACTTTGAAGATTTCAGCCAGTCACTGAACATCCTTTAGCAGATGCACCTCATCAACCGCTGAATCAATAACTAAATGGGATTCTCACATCTAAGCAAATGTAACGGTTTTGTTTGGTCTACGGGTTATTACCTGGCAATCAGGGTTGAGATGAGATCATCACCATAGTAATGCAGATCATTTTCCTCCTCAGTGCACTCTGTGTGAGTTAACCCCTTCTGTCCTCACCCGCTGTCCTGTATAGAGTATTTATATACTTTATTTTTTCCTTAAGGTTATGAATGTCTTTTGTCTGGAATCTGTATAATTGCAACCCTGCATGATTTTTATTTCATTTTAACTCTAAAATGCATGATTTTTCCGACACATGCACACAAAACCCAAACATAGTGTGTCCTTCCAACTTATTCTCATGCTCTTGAGAGCACATGTAATCAATGAGAATTTGTTTACTAGTGTAGGCCTAATGTTTTATATGGATTTTTCTTTAAAGGGGTGGTTGATTATGATTTGACTTTTTTAACTTTAGTTAGTGTGTAATGTTGCTGTTTGAGCATAAACAACATCTGCAAAGTTACGACACTCAAAGTTCAATGCAAAAGGGAGATATTTTCTTTTACAGAAATCACTTTTTAAATGGCTGTCAGGGACTACAACGAGCTTCTTCCCGGGCTAGTGACATCACTAACCCTAAAATTTACATAAACCCCGCCCCCGAGAACATGCAACAAAGGGGGCGAGGCCATGTTGGGCTGCTTTAGAGAAGAGGAAGAGTTTTTGTAGTAGAGTGTTGTTGACATGTTGTCATTTTACGCTGGACTGCTTCACAAACGAGGATCAATTCAACGCTGGATTTGCACAAAAGATTAACATGACGGCACATGCTAGTCGATGAGTTGAATCAACTCCACAGCAACTACATAAATTTATCCACTAACCATTCAGAAACATCTAAAAGTTGTAACTTCTTCCTGAGTCTCTCCATCAGTGTCGACTCCGGTTTGAACAATGTAAGGCTGAACACCGTTACTGACAATCCTCATTTTGGCTGCGTGAGAATCTCCAGCTTTGTTGTTGTTGAGCAACCGAAGCGTGAGCTGTTAAAGCTCCGCCCTCTTCTGGAAAGGGGGCGGGGAGCAGCAGCTCATTTGCATTTAAAGGGACACACACAAAAACGGCGTGTTTTTGCTCACACCCAAATAGGGGCAAATTTGACAATCTATAATAAATGATCTGTGGGGTATTTTGAGCTGAAACTTCACAGACACATTCTGGGGACACCAGAGACTTATATTACATCTTGTAAAAGGGGCATTATAGGTCTCCTTTAAAGTATTAGTTCACTTTCAAATGAAAATTACCCCAAGCTTTACTCACCCTCAAGCCATCCTAGCCCTCCTTCTGCCAGATTGCCTTCATTATTCAACTTAGGAAAAAAATGGAACTGGCGTCGTGTCAGTTACACTTTTTTCGTAAGTTGAATAGGGAAGGCGTAGGACGGAGCGTAAGATTTTTGAACTGCAAGAGTTTTACACTTTCTTCCTAAGTTGAATACAGAAGGCGGTCTGGCGGAAGCTAGATATTTTACTTCATAACTTGTTAAATATGGATATTTTTCTTACACAAACACATCGCTTCGCTTCAGAAGGCATTTATTAACCCCCCGGAGCCGTGTGGAGTACGTTTATGATGGATTGAGGCACTTTCTTCAGCTCATTCTCGTTGGTCCCGTTTACTGCCATTATAAAGCTCAGATGCGTCAGTATATTTATTAATATATCTCTGATTGTGTTCATATATAAAGAATAAAGTCATATACACCTAGGATGGCTTGAGGGTGAGTAAAGCCTGGGCTAATTTTCATTTGAAAGTGAACTAATCCTTTAAGTATCCAAACATATTTTGTTTGATACATGTCACAATCATGCATAATCACAGTCTCGGTTCTTTCATGTTCATATCCAACTTGTAATTACGTTATTTAGGCTGATTAATTATTTAACCACGTGTTGGATCCATTAAATTATTTATGTAATCAAGTGATGTATATTAACTGTTCCATAATCATTTCAAAACTGGAATATTATTATATTATATTATATTTTTAATGAAAAATAACTGGAATATCTTAAAGAAGCCCGTTCCACCCTCAGAGTTACAAAATAGTAGGCTTCCATATTTCCTGTTACAGCAGGCATTAACATCTCTGTACCAGCAGAGGGCGCCACATACTTAAACTGCGTCTTTAACCTGAAACTCCAGTAATGCTGATCAGATTTGTTTATCTGTTGGCGATAAGTACCAGATTTTTTCCGATATTGCTCCTCTCTCCTCTTTCATAAGTCATTCTCCTTCTGCGGCCTGTTTAACTTTTATAACACTCCCTTTCTTTCACTTCGTGCTGTCAGAATGAGTTTGTGTGTTTATTGTGATGGAAAACCTGGAAAGGTTGTTTTAATCATTTTAATATTGTTTGATTTCATGGTCTAAAAAAATCATAACATTTAAAAAAAGAAATAAAAGTTGTGTGAATTTCTGTTGAATATAATTATGTTCTAATTGCTGTAAAAAATGTTTGAAATAATTTGTTCTTTATATTTGCAATCAGTTTTGTGATTTTTTTTTATTATTATTTTTTTATCCTCATCCCATACAACTGGGAAAATAATGGAAAAGTCCTGTAAATTCATTGAAGCTGTGGGAATGCTGTTCTATATGTGTATGAATCAGAATGGGAGGGAGTGAGGAAGAGGGTGCAGTGTTTATATTTTTATTTATAATTAAGAAGGTGGTTAATCCCAAGGCTTTTGACTGTAACAGAGGCGGCCCTCCACTCTTCAATCCCTCCCTCAGCTATTTATGGAAATTTAAATCTTAATTGCTCCATTTAAATTAATTGGAGAAAGAAAAAACTCAGCAGTTAGTCTGTTAAAATATTTATTTTCCCATGTGACTACAAAGGAGATCCTCCATCACAACACACATAGAAAGCTGCTCAAACTACTGACTATACCAGCATCAAAGCCGTGTGTGTGTGTGTGTGTGTGTGTGTGTGCGCGCATTAATCCAACTTCACAGACTCAAGTCATTACAGACATTAAACCCCAAAACAAATGATGAAAATTGTAAAAGTGCAGTCAGTCATTTAGACTGATGTACACATGAGAAACACAAAAACATACATGTGTATGCACACACACGAAGGCACAAAAGTTTTATGTAGTGACAGTTGAAGCCAGGGCCGGAGGCTAAACACAATAAACAATCTGACTATGAATATTCATGCAAGCTCACTCACACTGTGGTTTTGTGTAATATTAAGCAGCCCAATGAATATTCCTGGAGACAAATGAAAGTGAAGGTTGTCTACATCTTCTAGAACGCACTTCCTGTAACACACAGTTTAAGTGTTAAATAGTCTGTATGAGTGACTGAAAGCACAAATTAATGAAATTGCCTACTTCAAATCCTGATTGTTTTATTTTATTATTTATATTTCTGTCTCTGTAGGTCGCCTCAACTAAACTTTATTCTGTCATTTAGGCCTAACAAAATAATTTTTTATTTGAACTTGTGGGCTGAAAATAAAGCACTACGCAGCAAGACGCAGGGAAGGGGTGTTATAGGCACGGTGAAAAGTTTTTTCCCCTATAAAATGGCTGCAAATAGCATTGTTTCTTCATAAAAACAAAGTTATATAGTCAATTAACCTAACTTGTAGATATAGCAAAGCATTAAAAGTGCTGTTTAGCCGTTTTGCTAATGTCCGCCAGACTAGTCACCAAAGACAACAGATTATTATGAATGGGAGAAATTGCAACCGAAAAAAATGGCAGAATACGTCCCGCCTTCTAAGTAAAAGAGCCAATCGTTGATTGATAAATTCATTGCGTCACTGCAGCTGCCGTTAGAAGCTCCGGTTCCCATAGAAACCTGAGACTTGCGCTTGGGACTACACATGCTCATCTAGCTTGAAAAATAATATTTTTTTAAATCTATTTTAGCATAAGAAACAACATTTATGGGACGGTTCATGTCAGATTTGGTTGCTGATTTGAAATACAAATTTAATTGGGAGTTCGCCAAGCAGTTTTTGAGATTTTAGGATTCCGCCATTCAAATAGATAGGACTTGGTCTTGGATGCCTGAAATAGCTGCCTGGAGGCGTTGCAATTATGGCCGCCGCGTGAGCAGACCAAGCGGCAACCTCCCGCAGTTTCTCTTGAAGCCAATACGGAAGTGACTTAAACTGCAATTTATCGACTGGCTGCTAGGGACAGGCTCCAAAAGAGAGCAGAATCTCACTGAGTCCCATGTTAAAATGACCAACTTTACAGCAGAAAAAAACATGTTTACAGCTGGTACAAATTGTGGTTTAGGTCTATACTGCTAATTTTGCCCTTCATGACAACTCTGAGGGGGGTGAATTTTTTTTATAACTCACCCTTTTAAATTATATTAAGCCTTAAAGTTCAGCATAATTAAGGGCGTGGCCACGTGAGTGACAGGTGGATTGCCGCTGCTGTCTGTGAGCCGTCACTTTACCTCAACTAATTCCAGCTGCTGAACTTGGCATCTCTGCCATATTATTTCATATAATTATCAAAAAATATGGCTTGGTGTGCGGTTATATGGTCGAGACAGATGTACGTCTGTGTACATGTGGAAGATAAACAGAACACACGTTGTTGGATCGACTTGGCATTGGCTAAAAGTTTTGTTCGTGAGATTTACTACAATGACAATGGCTGGAGAATATGGCTCAAGACACCACAAAATCCGACAAAACTACTCGGATATTATAATTAAAACTGCTGCACTATTTTGGACGCGGGCTAATACAATCATATACAGTTTTACAACATAAACGCTGCTCAGATTGCATAATTTCTTGAAGAACGATGATGGAGAGCAGATCGTTCAGAAGAAATATGATGCAAACAATGGATAATTTATCAATATTTCATGGATTTAACGCTTTTGTGCACAAAAAGTGTTGTTTCTTTTTCAATGGACGCTCATGGACATTTTCCCCAAGTGTCGACGGATTGGATTCATCTCGCGATCGCCATTTCATTATAAAGGCATGAAGTCCCATCTTGATTTTGTGTGTTGTCATGTGCGCACCCGACACAAATTACAATATTACTGTTGCTGGAGCATCTGTATCGTAAAAAAGACACTATAGATTGACAGTAAACCTTTAGAACTTTCTAATGATATAACTTGTTAGTATCTAAGATAGATAGCTACTTAGCCTAATAACATGATCACGTCGCGCGGGCGTGGTTTCAGCACCTCAGTTTCAACCACGTCCCGCCTCTTTGCCCATTTTCAGTTATCCGGGAGTGACTCGCTGCTAAGATGGCAGCGGCCGCTTTTTCGCTTCAAAAATGCTCTTCAGAAATCTACGGGTGACGTCACGGACACTACGTCCATATTTTTTTACAGTCTATGGAACAGACTCAATCAGACCATCAAGCCCTCACGCCAAAACACATCGCGTTTCTGATTGGTTAAAAAAGCACAGGCCACTCCCCTCATTCTTTTTTCTTTGTTTTTTAGCCTTGAACTGTCAGAAACAGATGTAATAATATAGCCTGTTTAAGCCTATCTGTCAGACAGTGACATTTTGTTTGTTATTTCTAATTAAAATAGCCATTAAAATCCCAGATGTGCTTTTATAAGCATTTAAAATGGCTTGGAATACGGCTCATCCAAATAAAATTAAAATGCGGAAGTAGCTATCTGTTTTATAATTAAGATTTTAAAACGATTTTACTGACATTTTCATTCTCGCCTTACCAGGTCAACCCCAGGGATTTATATACCTTACACACACATGCACGCGAACACTCGCAGGATACGCGCGTGCATACATGCATCACACAAGCACACCATGCGGAAACTCCGAGAAACAGCCGTAACTTAGGGAATTTTGAATTTTAAATGGCAAATCAAGCATTTAACACTTTCACCCTCCTAATAATTTATACAATAAACAGGAGCCTAAGTCACTTCCTTAATAATTTAGACATAAGCTAATGTTGATTTATTCAGCAGGGCTAGTGCCAGCAGGAGACCCGGAGGAGCTGAAATGTGTATTAAAGTAGGACAGAGGCAGCCGGCGCCATAATAACATTTGGATAATTTTATTATGGCTCACGGCTCAGTTCATTTCCCCTTCTGCTCGCTGCATGAAATTGTTTGATTCTCACAATGCCTGGAGTGAACTGAGAAGGTGCCACACACGCACATAAACATATGCAAACACACTTTTTCGCGCAGTTCGCAGCACACCTACTCTCCCTCATACCTTCTCTCTCTACCATGCGTTCCCGACACACGCTAAAATCTCTCTCAAACACACAAAAACTGTGCCTGACAACACAGACACACACAGGAACAGGCAGATAAATGATGTGTCTCATTACCGGAGATGCGGAAGAGTGGCAGCACTTTCGATGAGAATGGACTGAGATTAATACCCTCTATCATCCCTTCTTCTGTCACAGAGACAGGCAACAAACACTGGAGAGCAAGGGATGGATAAGAAAGAAAGAAAGAAAGAAAGAAATAAAGAAAGAAAGAAAGAAATAGGTAAAGAAAGAAAGAAAGAAGGTTGTATTTGTTTAACTAAAGATAGGATGCTGATGGTAAAGTCTGTCTCCATAGAGAAAGACAGGAACAGTGGAGTCAGCCATAATGCTTTGGCCTCAGGGCTCTGTGTGTGTGTGTGTGTGTGTGTGTGTGTGTGTGTGTGTGTGTGTGTGTGTGTGTGTGTGTGTGTGTGTGTAACGATTTGAAATGTCCTGTTGCCATTCACTATCCTACCATCTTTTCCAGTCTCTTTTCCCTTTTTAAGTAGCATGCATAGGTAATATCGACATCAGTTTATATACTTGTTTTGAATGGCACAGCCTGTTTAATGTGTGAGTAAACAGGCCTATATATGAAATTAATAAGCCATTTTATTTATAGTGATATTTCCAATGACAGCAAACACATTCAGCAAGTCACTGGTGAGAAAAACACTTTGGTTCACAGTTCATATTTCGCACAAAATGACAGCAAAGTTCCCACACCTTTTAAACAACGAATCTCCATGACATTTCCACACTGTAAGAAATTATTTTCATGATTTGTTATCACAACATTTTTCTTTTGTCAAATCAACTTCAATAATTAATGTGGTTCAGACAGTGTTGCCAACTGCTTTCAATTGAACGTAGCTAAATCTGATCGCTAAATGTCACTAGATGACGTCACAACGACTGATTTAGCCTATATAAATATAATCAGAATCAGAATCAGCTTTATTCGCCAGGTGTGCACAAACACACAAGGAATTTGTTGTGGTTTTCTACAGGAGCTCTTGGTGCACATACATATGACATGAGAACAGATAAATATAGATCAGTGAGTGAGATAAGAATCTGGATAAGGTTTGTCCAAGAAGTTGCTAGGCTTTTGAAAAAAAGTCTCAAAAAGGTCGAGGGAGTCATTAAATCTAGATAAATTGGCAACACTGGGTTCAGATAACTTAATTTTTTGATTTTCTGTTGATTAAACCAATCACCTTCATTGTATTAACTCAAATTTCTAATTTCAATGAACTCAAAATTTTAAGGCAACTTAATTTAAGTTAGACCAACATTTTTTTACTGGATAAGGACTTTTAGAAATCATTTTATAGAAACTGCACTCAAAATGGGCCATTTAGCTAATGCTAATGTTTTAGATCTAAGCAAAAATTAGAGAAATACTATATTAAGAATTTTTTCTGTTAATTTCCATTACGTTTCACAATCACAATTTTAAAATCCCCTAATATTTACAGGTTTTCCATAGCCGTGACATAGGTTTCAATCTGTGTAATGGCCCTCTCCCCCTCTGTGAGCGCGCCCGTGCGCGCACTCACCATCCATTTGCAGGAAGCGCCTGCGGCAGCGTTCCATCAAAACTAATCATAACCATTCAAATCTGCCTCCCCGCTGCAAGATGTAAGAAGCAGGGCGACTGTTTTACGCAGAAAAATCACCAGACCTGCTTTTTACATCCTAGAATAAGAGAAACTTCACATTTTTTTTGTGTATTACAAATAGCTCATTCTTGTGATCGGTTAATTCACTAGTTGTTCTGAAGTGAGCAGAGATCTGCAGGGGCGTTTGTTTGAGAGCGCGCTCTCTCTCTCTCTCTCTTTCTCTCTATCCGGGTCTGGCCCAGAGGGGTTGTGAAACCCCTGGAGCGACTCTCTGTGAATTCAGCTTCAGCTGGGCTCCATTCCTCAGCGCTTGAGCGAGGGGCGCGGACAGGAGCCCAAACACGGAGAGGTGACACGTCGCTGGATGTCCCATGTTCCAGGTGAGGAGCGCCAGATTGGGCTTTGTGGGTTTTTTTCTACAGAGAGAGGCAGTGGGTCTTCAGAGCGCAGCTGCATGTACGCATGTGCCAGAGGACGAGCGCGTTTGGGACAAAAATATTTATCTTCTCCCAGTTTACATCCTGTCGCTTCCCGATATGTGTAATGGCAGCGCAAAACGACACCTGAAGCAGTTTACGTTGTCACATGTAAAACTGTTCCGTAGCGTAGCCTCGAATAATTGACTGATATTGTAATGGCGTCCTCGATTAGGTTTCGCGATGTTATAAGTCGCAAGCTCTTTAAATGAGAGGCGAGCGATTGTGGAAAATCTTTCTTTAACACAGCGGCTGCTTTTATATTCGTTCTATAAGGGTTTCTGGTTGTCAAACGGCAGGTTTGATCGCAACTGCCACACTTTTGAATGTTGCTGAGGGCGTTTTTCTTGTTTATTTGTGTTTAGCAGCGGTTGTTATTTTTAACCGCGATGTTTAAAGTCGAGCATTCCTTCATTCTCATCTTGTAATACGCTACAGCTGCTGCACGCTCAGAGCGCGAGCGAGAGGAACAAGACGCACGTGCGCATGTTACAATGGAATCGCATTTTAACTGCGTTGATTGTCGCATGATTCACTTTAAATGTGTTCTCTGACCGGTGTACCCTATATCCTATAAGTTGTGTTTGCTCACAGCTGTGGCGCCACATGCTACCAGCTCGTGGAATTGCCATTTGTTGTCCAAGTGGATGTGTGTGGTACTGTCACCTGACATTGAGTCTGTAGATGTACGGTCTAATTAGGTTACCTGGCCAAGGGGGGTATACTTTCATCAAAAAGGGCGTACTAGTGTGCACTAGATGGGGCATCCTTCCATCCTTCCATCCATCCATCCATCTATCTACCTAAATCTCAGGGCCCTTCAGCTTATGTTGCTTTATGGGATAGCAGAACATTTCAGAATCTCAGAGAATCTAGTATATCATCCTGGTGTTGTTTACCTATGTCATGAAAACTTTTTTGGCATCATACCTGCATCATACCATTTCATGCTAGTGAATACTGTTGTGTGCTCTTAAAGGGACATTTCACCCAAAAATGAAAAATTTTGTCATCATTTACTCACCCTTGTGTCGTTCCAAACCTGTATGAGTTTCTTTCTTCTGTTGAACACAGAGAAGATATTTTAAATAATGTTGGTAACCAGACAGTTGACGGCACCCATTGACTTCCATAGTAGGAAAAAAAAATACTATGGAAGTCAATGGGTGCCGTCAACTGTCTGGTTGCTCATACATGTTGTTGTTATAATAATAATAATAATAATAATAATATAATAATAATAATAATAATAATAACGTTTAGACACCAACGTGTATAGAAGGCTGTGGGACTGTGAGAAAACGTACTGGGGGTGCAGAGTTGACCTCTTAAAGGCACAATATGTAAGATTTTTGGATTAAATTATCCAAAACCACTAGAACAGTGTTATATATTTTGTTGACTTGTGTATTTACATTAATGTTTCCAAGAATGTTTAAATCCAGAGAAATAAGCAATTTTAATCAGGACACGGATCGTGTCCATGCGGTTTTAGTTTCCGGTTTTATTTTGTATAAACCATGGAAACACTAAAGACGCTTTAATATATTATGTGTTTTATTAGACAAGTAAGCAACTGTTTGGATACATTTATAGACAGAAAACTAACCATTGTTATATAGCTCAACACAGAGAATCTCTTTTTCTTGATTTACCATGAGTACCATGTTTTACCATGCCTAGTATCGATCTAGCAAAGTTTCAACAAGTGCGTTGCCCCACATACGCATGACCGGAAGAAGCGGAAGCGATCGTCTGCGGCATAATAAAAGCTGGTACGTGTGTAAAAGCAGACAAAATAAAAGCCGTACGTGTTGCGCTCGTCTCTCATTAGCAATCGCTCCAGTGGCCTCGTTCAACTCCCACACCCTGCTTCATACTACAGTAATGTAAATAAATCTTACTACATTAGCTCATCCATGAATATGATTTCTGCCCGAGTCCCATCGGATTCTTTTCCATCGGCTGTAGATGTGAAGACAACACCTCCCGTAATTCCGCGAAATCAAGGCGTCATCAAGCTACGTCTTTGTTTTGAATAAGTGTCCTCTAGTGGTGAAAACTACATATTGTGCCTTTAAGACAAGTAAGGACCATTTTTATATTTTGCTCAAAGTAATAAATTACTAAAAACAAAAAAAAAGTACATAATCTAATAATCAAAACTCTCATTATGAGCACACAACAAAAAGTCAATAACATTGTTTATTATGAAATGCTCCTAATATGCTAATTAATAATGCTAAATATATGGAAAAAAACAAAACGTCTAAAAGCGTTACACATTAACTTGTCACAATCCTGGTTTAGAGAAACGGTCGTAGTCATCTGTATGACAGATAAAAATAACTGTTTTCTCATTTTCTGCAGCGTTTTAGCAAAAGTATCTATTTTGCTGCTCACCGTGTTTCTGCTACTGTCGTTAAAATAACCGCGTCATCTGCAGCTCTTAAAATGGCGCTTTACGTCTTTAGCAGGAAAGAGAAGGAACGTGCACGGAGCGGAAAGGGTGTAGCACCAAAAGACCATTACTGTAAACGACCCTGAACGCTTGAGGTGTGAACCGCTCTGTTGTTTTGACGCGCTGCTCACTTTAAACTGTAGAAACGGTAAAATGGCACAATGTCCTGTGGTCCGGATGGAACCAGAACCGGAACCCCATTTGAATACCACTGCTCTTAAAAAATGCATTTAAGAACCTCGTGTGTTGAAATTGTGCATAGCCAAATTTGACCCCTGTAGTTGGCCTGTAGAAGTAAAGGTTGCTGCTTTCCTGAGAAAACTTTGCACAGACAGAAGGACGACAGAGTCGGCACAGCCTCATCTGTTAAATCTGGTAAGGAGTCTTGTATAACTGTAGGGGATCATAAAGTACAAATGTAATTGGTCTCGTAGAGAACACAAGCATTCCTGTACAGAACACCATCACCCACTGAAACACACACAATGGATCGCATGCAGCGAGCTGAATTGCTGCCCACGGACAGGGCAGAGTTTTCTGACTCATTCTTGTAGAATATTCAACATGTTAATGTGAGCTTGGAATCACCTCAAACACAGGTTGCTAATCCTCCGTCTGTCTTCAGCGCTTCTCCGACACATCCACACTTTGCATATGCACCCATGAATATGGATAAGATTAAGAGCAGGATGTCATGCAAGTCTTTCCATCTTTCTGTCTCTCTCTGAGTTCCCTGTGAAACAAACATGTGAAATGAACTGTAGCCTAATGGTCAAATTTAAATGAGAACTGTCCAGAGCCACGGTTATTATCGTTAACTACAACTACTGAAAGCATGAAAAAATATGATTTGAAATAAACGTTAACTGAAAAATAAAATAAATATATAAAATATAAAATGATGAAAAGTGTAAACTTATTTTAGTTTAGCTAGTTGCCAACGCAACATTTCTCATATACATTTAACTTGAAGTAAAATAACTAAAACTGGAATAAAAATAAAAAATAAAAAAAACCTATATAGACACATTTAAAAGGAAAAAAAAAATACTAAAATTAATAAAAACTATAGTGGTATATAAATGATAATAAAATAACATTGTCCAGCACGCAGACTGTTGGGAAAAAAAAAAAAAAATAAATATATATATATATATATATATATATATATATACATTTTAATATATTTTAAAATATAATTTATTTGTGATCTGTGATCAAAGCTGATTTTTCAGCATCATTACTCCAGTCTTCAGTGTCACATGATCCTTCAGAAATCGTTCTAATATGATGATTTATTATCAATGTTGGAAACAGTTGTGCTGTTTAATATTTTTTATTACCTGTGATACCTTTTCAGGATTCTTTTATGCATAAAAAGTTAAAAAGAAAAAAAAAAAGAACATCATTTATTTAAAATAAAAATATTTTGTAACAATATACACTACTGTTCAAAAGTTTGGGGTCAGTAATTTTTTTCTTTCTTTCATTTTTTTGAAAGAAATGAATACTTTTATTCAGCAATTGATAAAAAGTGATAGTAAAGACTATATTGTTAGAAAAGATTTCTATTTTTAATAAATGCTGTTATTTTTAGCTTTTTATTTATCAATGAATCTTGATAAAAGCATCACAGGTTATAAAAACATTAAGTTATTTCCAACATTGATAATAAATCATCATCATAGAATGATTTCTGAAGGATCATGCGACACTGAAGACTGGAGTAATGATGCTGAAAATTCAGCTTTGCATCACAGAAATAAATTATATTTTAAAGTATATTAAAATAGAAAGCCATTATTTTAAATTGTAATAATATTTCACAATATTACTGTTTTTTTCTGTATTTTTGATCAAATAAATGCAGGCTTAATGAGCATAAGAGACTTCTTTCAAAAACATAAACAATATTAAAGCGTCCAAACGTTTGACCGCTCAGAGAGGACCGTCATGTACTACAGGTGCTCGATTTACATCTCTCCCACACCGGATGGCGTGCTCAAAGATGGTTCTCATCTCTCTCCGAGCCGTACATACCCAGACACGCACTCGCACATTCAGTAGTTACTCTTTTTTTGGCCGCCTCGGGCTCTGGCAGTAAGTTCAGCTATATCGCACCTTGGTGTTCCTCTCTCTCGCTCGCTTTCATTCTCTCCCAAGCCTCGGAGGTAGAGGCGATTTGTGATGCTGCGCTCACACTGTTTTTTAAAAAAGTGCTTCCTCTGAACTTCTCTATCTCTTCAGATTAGTCAGGGAACAAATTACCTGCCTGCACATAAAAAGCCCCTCTCCAATCCTCCGCACAGCCATGTAACGAGCCTGATCTCCCTTTTGAAGAGTGGGCATGTTATTTTCCCTCTCGCCTGCAGGCTAGCCTGCCATGCAAATGATTATGAAATTAAATTTAAAACTATACATGTATTCAGCCTCTCTCTTATCGCTATCTGCACAAAGCGCATACAAATCAGGCCGGGATCAGGGCCCCGGCTCAGGACTGCACTTTAAAGCTTTGCTAATTGCTAATTGGGTATCTAGGTGTGAAATGGGCTCTGCTAACGAGAATTTAAAATGTGGAAAGGAGGGTTTCTTTTTTTCCTTTTCTGTTCTCTCTCTCGCTCTGTCTTTCTCTCTCCTTCTCTTTCCTTTGAGAGATGTCAGAGCTGTTTCTGGTGACATGCCTGTGGGCAGGAATGACAGAATGAGACAAAAGAAGAGAGGTCTCTCATTTCAAAATGGAGGCTCATCCTCACACAGGGATATATGTGTGCTGTGCGGAGGAGAGAAATGAGATACAGGTCCAACGTTACCTCTGCCTTGTGAAAAGGGTGCCGGTAGTTTAATGATTAAGGATTCGGGCTTCTAACAAAGGCTGTTGGTTGAGTTCTAGTGAAGGGTAAACCTGAGGACTCGAGTTACAGAGATCACCATCCTGTTATATTGGCATTGTGGCCTCGAGCGAGGGACTTCCTGACAGGTTTATCCCAAGGAACTGTGAACCTCGGGAACCTCAGTGCTGCACGTTTGAGGTCTTTCTCGTTCGACACACCTCTTTCAGGTCATGGAGCTCTCTACTAATGAGCAAAGATTTGAATCGGGTGTGTTAGATGAGGTAGACGTCCAAAATGTTTCATGCTGGAGGGTCCCAGGAGCAGAACACTATGGAAGCTTGTTTCGCCACGTAATAAAAACAGAAAAGGGTTTTGCGACTTTTTATCTCACAAAAACACGATTCTAACCTTTTCTGAATTGCGTGATATAAAGTCAGAATTACAAGATATAAAGTCAGAACTGCGTGATATAAATTCCGAATTGTGAGTTATAAAGTCCGAATTGCGAGTTATAAAGTCCGAATTGCGAGTTATAAAGTCCGAATTGAGTGATATAAAGTCCGAATTGTGAGTTATAAAGTCCGAATTGATTGATATAAAGTCCGAATTGTGAGTTATAAAGTCAGAATTGAGTGATATAAAGTCAGAATTGCGTGATATAAAGTCAGAATTGTGAGTTATAAAGTCCGAATTGAGTGATATAAAGTCCGAATTGAGTGATATAAAGTCAGAATTGCGAGTTATAAAGTCCGAATTGCGAGTCATAAAGTCCGAATTGCGAGTCATAAAGTCAGAATTGAGTGATATAAAGTCCGAATTGCGAGTTATAAAGTCAGAATTGAGTGATATAAAGTCCGAATTGCGAGTTATAAAGTCAGAATTGAGTGATATAAAGTCCGAATTGCGAGTTATAAAGTCAGAATTGAGTGATATAAAGTCCGAATTGCGAGTTATAAAGTCAGAATTGAGTGATATAAAGTCCGAATTGCGTGATATAAAGTCAGAATTGCGAGTTATAAAGTCAGAATTGCGAGTCATAAAGTCCGAATTGCGAGTCATAAAGTCAGAATCGCATGATATAAAGTCCGAATTGCGTGATATAAAGTCAGAATCACATGATATAAAGTCAGAATTGCGTGATATAAAGTCAGAGTTGCGAGATAAAAAGTCTGAATTGCATGACAAAAACTCGCAATTGAAAGAAAAAAAGGCAGAATTGTGACTTTATATATATTCTGACTTTATAACTCGCAATTCTGAGAAAAAACATTACCTTTTTCATTTTTTTTTTTATTTAGTGGCAGAAACAAGCTTGTATAGAACACTGCTAAAAGTGAATGGCCCAAAAATTACAGCAAGTAATTAAAACTAACTGCAAAACTGAATTCTGATTCTGCATGACTGTTCATTGTCATTGTTTTTTCTCAAAGTTCTGTTTGTTTTTATAGGGCAATGACATGATTTTTCCCTCTGAAATCTATTAATTAATTAATTTTTATAAAAAAAGAAAATGCAATTCGTATATACAATGACTTGACTTGAATACGTACCGTATTTTCCATGTATTTAAATTATGAAATTAATAATAAGTAATTGTTTTTTGGGGAGAGGGAAGGTATAAAGTCAAAAAACAACAACAAAAAAAACTCATAAAACTAATTTTTGAGTAAAATCATATGATGCAAACTAGCAGAAAAAAAAACAGGAAATGATATCATCGAAAGGACCCTCATTGTCTGTCAATGTCAGTAAAACTAAGAATATCAGATTCTGAATTTGAACTTTTTATGACAAGGCAAGGTCATGTTGTAAATGTCATGGTGTGACTTCACCAAACTAAATGATATTTATGGATTAATTAATTTTTTTTATATATATATATATATATACTTTTTACTTTATAAAATATTTTAAGATTTATTTTATAATTTTATATATTTAAATATATATTATATTTTATTATATAATTATATTGTATTTTTACTATTACTATTGTTTTTTGTTACGCCACATGACACATTAGAGTCATTATTTAAGCGTAAACATTTTTAAAATCATCATAGACACTTTTTTTTGCTATTGACCCATATCTTTTCCTTAAGAAAGGTTCACAAGACTATGGGAAGACTCTGACCATATAAAGTTAATGAGTCAGATGATCGCTGTTGATTTGCTGATGGATGAATAGAGCTTTTTTTCATCCCTCCTCTAGCTTTGAGCCCTACTGAGCTCTAAAATCCGCTTCCTCATGCGTTGCCTGTCTCTGAGGCACAGCGCCGGAGACAAACATCTGCCTTATTCTCCAGAGCCAAACCTCAGCTCTGTGCTGTTCATACTGAGACAGCATTGCCTCGGGGTTCTCACGACACACACAAACAGGGGAGAGAGGAGAGAGGCGTGAATGTAGAAGCACTTAGGAATGTGTTCTTCATCAAGGTCACTCATATAGGATAATCTTAGTGTAAAGACTCCAATGAAAACTAGCATAATTTGCCATAGAAATTATTGTATTTAGAGATTCACAGGGCTAAAAGCAATTTCATCCCGAGTACTCTAGAATCATTCATACACAAAAATATCAATGCATAATCGAGTAAGCCCTGAAATAAGCTATGATGCATTTCAGAGGGGCTCTGTTTACATTAAAATAGCATCTACTGTTATAAAGAATATAAGAGAAAATGAAAATCTGCTCTAACCTGAGAAAGTCTGCAGTGAGTTCCAGCTGAGCTGCATCTGCAAGTCACACATTCATGTATATCAGAAGAGCAGAAGTTAAATACAGTCCAGTCACACTGTCACATCAATATCAAGTAATATGAAAACTGAAGAAAAAAAAAAAAAAATTCTGTCATCATTCACTCACCTTAATGCCTTTCTTGATTCTGTGGTACACAAAAGGCAATATTTTGAATAATATTCACTCTTCATGCAGTGACAATGAATGGTGACTGGAGATTTGAAGCTTCAAAAAGGATGCAAAAGCACCATAAAAGTATCATAAAATGGTTCTTATGACTCAAGTGCTATATTGCAAGGTGAGCTCAGCTCAGTGGCGTCAATTCATCAAAAGCCAAGGCATGACTTCATCCAATCTTACTCCCTAGACGTGACAGTCCCACTTTTAAGTACTTCACACAACTTTTCCAGCACTTCAAAGCTCAAAAGTCTGAAAGTTATCCAATTTAAATGTTATTTTTAATGTGATGACCAAAAATATTTTTTGTTCATTCTTCAAAAATTGTCCTCATTTGTAAAACTAAGTTTCATGATGTAGAAAACTATCATCTGATGAAAAACAAAAACTTTTTTTAAAAAAAGTAAAATTTAAAAGGTTAAATTACTACTATAGCCAGCATTTAAAAAAAATTGTACTGATGTAGGAAAAGTCACAAAGGATCATGAAAAGCACTGAAGCTGTCAGTTCAGCGCAAACTCGCTGAGTGCGAAAACTACCATTTTAATCAATTAATCTGTCAAAACTGCACAATGAATCTTTTATTTACATTGTGTTTCTGCTTTGTTTGTTAATGAGAGGATTTGTGCATGTGCAGAACTTGGTAAACTCATTTAACGTGGGTAACTTAAACACCTCTGATTGGTCATTATCTTCAACAGAAATCCCTGTGATTGGCTACAAAACTCTGCAAAATCTTGTTGAGTTGCCACATCCTGCCATACCCAATTGACGCCGCTGGCTCAGCTGGTAGCCACATTGACCGGATCATTGATTCACTGAGTTGATCTGAATCAGAATTGAATCTGTTCGTTTTGTAATCAGCATCAAGTGATTCATTGAAATGAGTCACTTCAAAAGATTGATTTGTTCATAAACCAGACATGATTCATTCTCTCAGGATGGATCTCAATATTTTCAGTAAACTAAGATTGTCTTTTTCTGGTACTTTATTATTTCTAAAGACTTTAAACATGTGTATGGCCACTTTTATGATACATTTATGGTGCTTTATGTGTATCTTGACAGCCTCAGCCCTCATTCACTTTCATTAAATTGCAAAAAAGTGTGCAGGATATTCTTTGAGGTAATATGAGTAAGAAAGTAATGACACAATTTTAATTTTTAGTTGAACTGTGAGTTTTCACCTGTTTGGAGTGTTTTCTGCCTACTGGTCATCATTGCATACACTCCAAAAGAAAATGCTGGGTTAAAAATGGACAAACCCAGCAATTCGGTTGTTTTAACCCAGTGATTGGACCCAACCTGCTCGGTACTTTTATTTAATCCAACTATTGTTTAAAAATTACTGTATTACTCACTTAAAATGAACCCGAAATAGGTTGGAAATGAACGTTTATTAATATGTTTAATAAATGAACATTTATTAATAGGTTTAATAAATAATAATTAAATAATAAACATTTATTAAATTGCTTATTAATAAATGTTCACCTTTTGATTATTGCTGTTACCTCTAGTAATTAGTCTAATTTTAATTTCCAACCTATTTTGGGTCCATTTTAAGCCAGCCATAAAGTATTTTTAAACAATAGTTGAGTTAAATAAAACTGCCCAGCAGGTTGGTCAAACATTTAACCCAACCGCTGGGTTTGTCCATATTTAACCCAACTTGGGTTGTTTTTAACGCAGGATTTTTTTTTTAGAGTGAACACAAACCCGTGGCTTGCACTTTATATGCTGTGTCGAAATCATTCTTACCATGCACAGAAATATCAATTAGCTCTCCACACCTTCATCTCTCTCTCCCTCCCATCTGTCACATTCTCTCTTCCTCTCACACATACACAAAAGGCAGTATACAGACACACACTCTCAAAGTATATGGATAGCCTCGGGGTTAGACATGATCACAGCTGCTGCTGGAAACTCCCAAATCAAGTCAGCCTGCCTGAGCTACATAGCCCTTTAATAATTAGCAGGTGTGTGTCTGTGTGGGTGTATTAAAGGCATAATGTACTGCTTAATTCAGCTGCAGTCCAATACAGGGTATAGCTGACCGTTTGCCTCTTTCTCTCACTTTATCCCTCCATCCAAGTTGGAATGAGAGTGTGTGTGTTTTAATTTTGGCCAATCTAGCTCCCCTTTTCCTGCACCTTTAAGAGCGCGTGCCTGTTCTCGTAGCTGAAGGTCACTAAAACGCACAAAAAAGCTCTCAGCTCTGCGGTCCAATATAGCGCATGCGCAGTGCCTCGGGACTCATACACTGTCAGACTGCAATATGGCGAGAATGCCTGGCAGCGGGGACCACTGCTGTAGAGATGATGAACCGGACCCGATGGCGGGGGATCGGGAGAGAGACGGAGGCTCGGGCGAGGAAGACGAGGAAGAGATTCAGGAGATCCAGATCACAGGAGAAGAGGGAGAAGTGTCAGAAGAAGAAGCCGAGTTAGAGTGGGAGGAGTGCGGGGAGCCCGACAGCTGCGCTGCTGCCGTGGAAACGGGGGAAGCGGTCCTTATGCGGAATACGGACCAGCTCGAGTCGGCGGCTGGGGACCCGCTTTTCGCCGAGGGAGACATGCACCGCTCCAGGCTCAGCGAGAACACGCGCCTGGCCACTCGGTACGCGGTGCGAATCTTCCGGGAATACCTGACGGAGAAGGCGCAAAGTACGGACTTTGAGAGCATGGACAAGCACGCGCTCTGCAAAGTGCTGCGCTCGTTCTACTCGGAGGCGCGCTCCAAGAGCGGACAGCTGTACAGCAAGTCTTCCCTCATCAGCATCCGGAGCTCGCTCAACCGGTACCTGAACGAGCCCCCGTTCTGCCGCACGCTGGACCTCACCAAGGACCCCGAGCTGCGCAGCGCCAACCTCGCGCTCGCCGCGGTCATACGCAAGCTGGAGGAGCAGGGCGCCGGTCCCGTGGTGCAGAAGCAGGCTATCACGCGCTCCGACCTGAGGAAACTCTACACGTCGGCCGTGTTCAGCGCCAGCTCGCCGTTCGGGCTGCTCAACAAAGTGTGGTTCGAGACTTGCATGTACTTCTGCACGAGGGGGCGGGAGAACCAGCGCGAGCTCGAGGAGGACTCTTTCGGGCTGGCCGTGGACGAGGACGGACGGAAGTTTGTGTACTTCAAAGCGCTCGGGCCGTACCACAAGTCTCGTTCCGCCTCCTGGACGAAAAAAAGATCCGACACGGACGACGACAACCTTCCCCGCATGTACGAGACCGCCACGGAGTTTTGCCCCTACGCGAGCTTCGTCAAGTACCTCTCGAAGCGCAATCCTCTCTGCAAAGCTTTTTTCCAGCGCCCGCGGGATCACTGCAGCGACACCGACACGACCTGGTACGAGAATAAAGCCATCGGCAAGAACCTTCTGGGCACGAGAATGCAGATGCTGTCGCGGGCCGCCAAACTGTCAAAGACCTACACCAACCACTGCATCGGCGCCGTCTCCATAGCAACGCTCAACGGCATTGCGGGCATCGGGTCAAAGTTAGCGCCTCTCCACGTCGTCTCCCCGGAAACGGTCAACGGAGCGCACGTGCTGCCCTGCGAGGACGAACTCGAGCTCAAACCGCAGAAGGTGATCAAACGCCCGCGAACGCTCGTCTATCCGGTAAGCGTTTCGGGACCGGGGGCATCGCCGAAAAGACACTGCGCGCGCGCCGCCGTGGAGCGCGCGGACACTCCAACGGTCACCGCGCTCGTCTCCTCTCATTGCGAACTCAACGGAGATATGCTCCCCTCACAGGTAATAGCGATTTCATGTCTTTAGCACATCGGTGTGACCGCGTGACACGGTCCTAGAATAGCGCCAAACAATTTCAAATCAGTTTTACTAACGGCTCTGTTGCCTGTCAATCACGCCAGTCAGAGGACAATTGTGTTTTCACACCACGTGTATTTATGCAAATGAACGAATTCAAGCAACAACCGTGGGATGTCAAATTTGACTCATCTGTGTGTCATTTTGTATGGAACATTTGTCAGCAAATCCCTTATTTTCTTTTTCATTATAATGTCAATTTTCTTACGATGGTGTACTGTATAACCAGGGCGTTTTCAGTCAGAAACTTAACTTTGAATTCTGCCACTGGCATTTTAAAAAAAAAAAAATCTGTGTTTTGAGGTCTAGTGTTTTAATACATCTTTTAGATATGCATTTGCTGTTTTTTCCCATCGTTATAAACCAGTCCATCTCCATTTTGTTGCTGAGGGACAGCAGCACAACTGCCTGTGGCGGTTCATTTGGTCACGTGACTAAGATTGATTCCTTCATATGTTGGTGAATATTATTATGCTTTGTAAGTAGGCTGCGCTAAAACAGGCACTGATTTCTTCACCCTTCAGCATGAAGGTGAGTGTGAAAAATAAAAGTGTTCGTTGCCTAAAGAGGAATGAGCTAATAACACACCTGTACTCCAGCAAAAATCAATGACTCCTAAATATAATACCTGTTTGGTGTGTTCTTCAGCTGCATTAAATTATATTAATGATCAGAATTAAACAAGATTCATCCTCAGGAGTTTCACAACCTCAGCTATATTGTCATTATGAATGTTCAAGTATGTGCTGCTGTTCTTTTCTGTTTGAAGTTGCACTAAAATCACAGCATGTATTGCAAAAGTTTGGGGTAAATATCTATTAGCGACCCCTAGAGGAAGAAGAGTGCTGGAAAAACATCCTGGGGAAAAAAAACTGAAAGGCCTTGTCAATTATGACACTGCGTAATTTCACATTCACATCCAATTATATCCTGTTCCCTCCTTGCTAATTAACTGATGTAAAGTGAGTCTATGCTGTTTTCTTTCAGTACATGCTGAGATGAGGGTGAGAAAGTGTTTGGGTCAGAGACTTTTTTCTTCATGCATCCATAGAGTCATATGCATTATTGCGTCTTGCATTTACAGCCATTCAAAAATATCTTATGCTCAACAAAGCTGCATTTATTTGTTCAAAAAGACTGTTAAAAAAGAATTGTGAAATATTATCATTTAAAATAACTGTTGTCTATTTGAATATATTATAAAATGTAATTTATTCCTGTGATCAAAGCTGAATTTTTAGCATCATTGCTCCAGTCTTCAGTGTCACATGATCCTTCAGAAATCATTCTAATATGATGATTTGCTGCTCAAGAAACATTTCTTATAGTTTTGCAGCTTAATATTTTTGCGGAAACTCTGATACAGTATTTTTTTTAAAGGATTCTTTAAACAAATTTATTTGAAATAGAAATCTTTTGTAACATTATAGATGTCTTTACTGTCACTTTTGATCAATTTAATGCTAAAAAAAAAAAAAAAAACTTTTTGAACCCAAACTTTTGAATGGTTGTGCATATTTTATTTAACTGTCATGAGAAATTTACAAAGCTAGTATGTTGACTAATTATACCAATATTGTAGTACATGAGGCTTTTAGGGTACTGCATTATTATAACACTGACTACTGTTCAAGAAATCACTGATTACATTATGGATTGATACACTGATCAGGCATAACATTATGACCACTTTCCTAATATTGTGTTGGTTCCCCTTTTGCTGCCAAAACAGCCCTGACCCGTCGAGGCATGGACTCCACTAGACCCCTGAAGGTGTGCTGTGGTATCTGCACCAAGATGTTAGCAGCAGATCCTTTAAGTCCTGTAAGTTGCGAGGTGGAGCCTCCATGGATCGGACTTGTTTGTTCAGCACATCCCACAGATGCTCGATTGGATTGAGATCTGGGGAATTTGGAGGCCAAGTCAACACCTCAAACTCGTTGTTGTGCTCCTCAAACCATTCCTGAACCATTTTTGCTTTGTGGCAGGAGCATTATCCTGCTGAAAGAGGCCACAGCCACCAGGGAATACCGTTTCCATGAAAGGGTCTGCAACAATGCTTAGGTAGGTGGTACGTGTCAAAGTAACATCCACATGGATGGCAGGACCCACGGTTTCCCAGCAGAACATTGCCCAAAGGATCACACTGCCTCCGCCGGCTTGCCTTCTTCCCATAGTGCATCCTGGTGCCATGTGTTCCCCAGGTAAGAGACGCACACTCACCCGGCCATCCATGGGATTCATCAGACCAGGCCACCTTCTTCCATTGCTCCGTGGTCCAGTTCTGATGCTCACGTGTCCACTGTTGGCTCTTTCAACGGTGGACAGGGGTCAGCACGGGCACCCTGACTGGTCAGCAGCTATGCAGCTCCATACGCAACAAACTGTGATGCACTGTGTATTCTGACACTTTCTATCAGAACCAGCATTAACTTCTTGAGCAATTTGAGCTACAGTAGCTCGTCTGTTGGATCGGACCACACGGGCCAGCCTTCGCTCCCCAAGTGTATCAATGAGCCTTGGTCGCCCATGACCCTGTCGCCGGTTCACCACTGTTCCTTCCTTGGACCACTTTTGATAGATACTGACCACTGCAGACCGGGAACACCCCACAAGAGCTGCAGTTTTGGAGATATTCTGACCCAGTCATCTAGCCATCACAATTTGGCCCTTGTCAAACTCACTCAAATCCTTACGCTTGCCCATTTTTCCTGCTTCTAACACATCAACTTTGAGGACAAAATGTTCACTTGCTGCCTAATATATCCACCCACCTGTCACCTGTCAGTGGTCATAATGATATGCCTGATCGGTGTACATTTATATTCATAATCAAAATCAAGCAATGAAGTATGTCCTATCTTTAATTTTTCCTAAATTAAACAACTTTTTATTTTAAAATAAATTGTATTATATTTTTAACTGCTATTTTACACTAGTAAGCTTTGCGTAAACAATTGGCAGTGATATGTAGACATGCATCGCAACATTGTTTTCATTCTCCTTTATCCTGATGTTTCTGGCTAGGTCTTTAGACCTCTGTATATCTTAACAACTCTCTTTCACACTCTCAAATCACAAATAACACAGAAATATTTCAATATGGGCATTTACTGCTCACCATAAACACTGCAGAGAGCTCAGCTCTTTTTAAACTCACATCAGTGCAATAATTCATCTTCCCTGATTGTTTGTTTTACATCCACAATTTCACAGTAAGTTGGCGTCAATGTATTTCCAATTAGCCAATATCTCACCCTTCTTTGGCTTCCAGCACCATCCATGACAGTGGAATAAGTTGTTTTTATTCATGTAACACTTATTTTTACTTTATTGGTTTGCACTTATTATTTGCACTTTGTTCTTTAAGGCACATATTACTTTTTGTATGTGTGTATATAAGTTTAATGTATTTATTTTTGTCAGAAGTCTCTTCCAAATGAATAAAGGCAAACATTTTCCACCCCATGCTCTCATTTCCTCATTGTCTACATTGTGAATGTAAAATTAGCCAGAAAATAAAATGCATCTTTGACCCAAGTTATTCTCCCCGTAGGCACAACGCCCCATCAGAAACTGCACCCGCCAAAAGCCCAGTTGTGCCAGAGATGTTTATCATTAGCCTGGATACATGTTTACTTGCACATGTTCTGTGTATTAGCAAGGGTTAATGCTTGATTTCCAGGTCGCTGTATAAGCCAGTCTGTTGAACTCGTTCTCTCAGTGTGTTTCATTCTGTAAGACAGTCGACTCAGATAGCATTACTCCACTCTGGGCGAAAAATGCAATGATATTGCACTAAGTACACTTATGTTACAGTTTTTCATCTTTAAAGGAAATTTTGCCTATGGCTGTTTCATTGTGCCTCGGCAGAGAGTGACCATTGAGATTTAACAAACACTTATTTCCAAGCACAAGCAGATATTATGTGAGACGAAGTCCCTACTGAGGCTAATGAGAGTGTGGCTACTGTACTGCTGTTTATTGCTGACAGCGAAATCACCATTAATGCCATAACGGGTCAATTTAATTTGTTGTAATGCAGTTGATAAGGTAGAAGTGATTATCTGTTTTTATGTTGTGAACCATTTAGCACTGCGCTCCCATTCCACGCTCATGATGACACACATTAACCAAAATGAAGAGGCTGCTTCAGTTTTTTTCTGTTAAAATACTTTCCTATTCCAGTTTAGTGTGCAGAGACTGCTATAAGCAAGCCTTTGAAAGGTCGATTCCCAGAAGTGTGTAAACACTGTTGCCCTGTGGCATTTTTAAAATGGCACTGTGAGTGGCCAAACTACCTGCTTTCCAAACAATCGACAACGAGAGTTTGCGGCAGAAGGGGCTGTAGGTGTGTGTGACACTGAAATCAAAATTGACACCTGTTTACTTCTACACACTGCTTTTGTGTACAATACATTGATGCATAGTATTCAAATATATATATTACATTACTATTTTTTATGTTTTTGAAAGAAGTCTCTTATGCTCATCAAGCCTTCATTTACTTGATCAAAATACAGAAAAAACAGTAATATTGTGAAATATTATTGCAATTTGAAATAATGGTTTTCTATTTCAATATACTTTAAAATATAATTTATTCCTGTGATCAAAGCTGAGTTTTCAGCATCATTACTCCAGGCTTCAGTGTCACATGATCCTTCAGAAATCATTCATTTTAAAATATTTTTTAAATTTTAAATTTTTTTTTCTTTTTTTTTTGGAAACTGATAATTTTTTTCAGGATTCACTGATGAATAAAAAGTTAAAAGAAACAACATTTATTAAAAATAGAATTAAATAAAAGTATTAATTTCTTAAAAAAAAAAAAAAAAAAGACTGACCCCAAACTTTTGAACAGTAGTGTATATTGTTAAAAAAGATTTCTATTCTAACTTTTTATTCATCAATTAATCCTGAAAAAAGCATCACGGGTTATAAAAAATATTGAGCAGCACAACTGTTTCCAACATTGATGATAAATCAGCCTATTAGAATGATTTCTGAAGGATCATGTGACACTGAAGACTGGAGTAATGATGCTGAAAAATTCAGCTTTGATCACAGAAATAAATTATATTTTAAAGTATATTGAAATAGAAAACCATTATTTTAAGTTGTAATAATATTTCACAAATGTTTTTTTTCTGTATTTTTGATCAAATAATGCAACTATATTATATTAATGTAATATTTTTTATTTAATTATATATTCTTGCATTGAAATTCTCTACATTTCAATGCAAGAATAAAAATGTTAAAAAGATTATTTAAATTAAAAGTGAAAATAAGCTTAAGTGGCATGTTTTATTTTCCTGTTTTTTTTCTTCCCTCTTGTGATATGACACAGCGGGTCAAATCAAAGGTCTTTGGCCCGTGAGCCCTAAACAGGCAGTAACAACTTGCCTTGCCTCTAAAACGCTTTTCCTTTTCAACTGACATCACAAATCCCTGTTACTTTTTTTCAACCCCTCCCTCACAACCACCTCCAACCTGGTCCATTCAATGACCACTTTTCATGATTCAATCAAATCTTGGTGGATAAATTCAGTCTCTATAAAAGTATCATAGAAAGTTCATACAACTTGTGCACAGTTTCCTAAGAAAATTTAGCTCCAATTTAGCTCCAAAGCTATATTCTCCTCCTTCTGGTATGTTAATGTCTGCTTTTCATGATCCCGAATGCATAAACCCAAATCCCAAGGTTTTTTTTTTTTTAAGGAAAACTATGAATATTAATCTTGAAATTGCTGCAATCTTACCCATCATCTTTTTTCTCTCTCAGGAGAATCGCAGCAACAGTGTGGGCATGTCGACCCGGCCTATCTTGGCACATTCGCCGGTCTCCCCGCTGGGCACAGCTGGCATCCCCACACCTGCACAGCTCACGAAGGCCAACGCACCGGTGCACATTGACGTTGGGGGTCACATGTATACCAGCAGCCTGGCCACATTAACCAAATACCCAGAGTCCAGGTAAATTACACACACACAGAGATGCAAAACAAACAGAAATGGACAGCTTAGGGGTTCAAAGGAAAAGGTGTTCTTTTTACCCATTTAAAGGGGACCTGTTATGCAAAATTCACTTTTAATAGGTGTTTGAACACAGATGTGTGTGTAAACAGCCAGCCTATAATGGTAAAAATCCACAGACTCCTTTTTTATAATCCCCATAAATCATAAACAGTCTCTCCAAACAAGCAGTGTCAGAAGCTCCGCCCACAACTGCTGACAATCTGCCCTATTAGCATAGCTCCTCCCCTCAGTGAGCTGTACACAGTCCGCCATGTTTATCTCCTCACCAGAGCATTTAACAGCAGCATTCAAGTAAGAAATGTATTCTTATTAAAGCTACTAAAGTTATTCAGTCAAGAGCAGTGAGTGATTTTCTGTTCTTCTTTTGTTGTTTGGTTCATATTAACAGCAGTAGGTACTGTATATTACGCTGCTGTCACTTTAATACACAGATCTAATATACACATGCGATTTCTTTCCCTGCTGTTTACGTTCACAGACATAACCGACTGTGTTTGTGAACTTTGTGTTTTTTCGAAATAACCTTTTGTGTATTTGACAGTTTAAGCACAATAAGACATAAAAGAGAACTTAGTTTAATACTCATGTGACGCGCCGTCTGACAGCCAGCTTTCTGTGCGCTCAGAAAACCATATATCAGAAGTTTAAACTCTTTAAACGCATGCAAATAATTAACTGCAGTGTCACATGAGCGTGACTGCGATAGAGATGATAATCAAAACAAAACAGATGTTTTAGTTTTTGGCAGAGTATCCGAGGCATGAGCTGTATAGGCTCCGCCCTCTTCTGGAAAGGGAGGCGGGGAGCAGCAGCTCATTTTTCAAAGAGACATGCACGAAAACAGCATGTTTTTCCTTCCACTCAAAAATGGGTATTTACAACATGGTATAATAAATGATCTGTGGGGTATTTTGAGCGGAAACTTCACAGACACATTCTGGGGACGCCAGAGACTATATTACATCTTGTAAAAAGGGGCAAAATAGGTTCCCTTTAAATAACATTTATTCCACTGTCACCTAATTCATTTGGCAGTCAGCCTAAAATTTCCAAAACACACGTCATCCTCTGAACGCGTCTGTTCACACACAAGTCCTTCATGATGTGTGTTTGCTCCATATGTGTGTGTTTTGTGTGTATGTGTGTGTGTCTTGTCTGAGCTCATTAGCTCACTGACCGGTATATTTCTGCAATGCCAAAGAGCATTATTGTCTTGTAGCTGCTGACTGAGTCAAACATCAGAGCACAGGCCAAAAGGAGCCTGAAGCGTTTTGAGCCAGACTAGCATCCAGTCTCACAACTGCTCACATGTCTCACACAGATCCCGCCTCCCACTGTCCTTTACAGTGCCATAGAAATACTCACACATATTGTCTCAAAGGGTCTAGTATCTAGTATAGGCCTCGAAAAGCCTTTATAATCGTCAAATAGATGTTTCAGAGAAGGCATTGGCACAAGTGACAGTTGTGATCCATTCGCCTCTTGGCTACTTTATCACAAACAACATCAATATGACATCGCACTCATCAGAGAGAAAGGAAGCAGGGTGCTGGATGATGACATTTGCGTCGTCAGGAGCAATGATGGCCGCCGCCTCCAGCCATGCCCTCCGTGATGCTGATGCAGATGTAGGCTAGGGTTTAGCCAGACTGTGCTGACCGAAAGAACTGTCAGCCGGACAGTTGTGTGCTTATATGAGCACACGCTGATGATGTTAAATGTTTTTAATGAACATTTTGGCACAGTTGTTCTCAAACTTCTCAATCGTCCAAGTATCAGCTAGTCGCAACAATGTTCTCTCAGATTGTTACAGTCATTATTATATCTCTTTAGACGCATGCAATGTGCACTTCATTGGTGTTTATTCTACAGAATTGGTTCAAAGTCAGAGTTGGAAACATCTTGAAAAAAATGTCTTGTTTGTATGTATGCAAATTGTATAATATTCAAGGAACACATTTTTAGTAATTGTGCAGTTAATTCTCATATTGTATTTTCAGAAAGTTTTGTAATTTTTCCTCTCCTCAAATTTGTCACTACCGAAACACGAAATGATAAATAATTTAATAAGAAAGGTTACACTGACCTATTAAGATTTTGTTTACATCTACCTTGTAAATATATTTTTTTGCTATTTTATTAAAGTTTTCACAGGTAAATCAATAACAATTACCATTTTAACAATATTTCAAGTGTAATTTATGAGATTTGTTGTATTTTTAATCCAATCTTCTTTGTAAAAGGCATAAAGTTTATCATACTGATTTCAAAGTTAAGGATTCATTAGTTTGAATATACAGTGAACCAAACACTATCATAACATCTTCACTATACTTTATTTTTGACAAAACATCCCATGTTTCAGTCGTGACTGCACATTTTCGGTAGTGACAGTAACGTGTTGGTAGTGACCACAAAACATTACATAATTTTAACTCGCATACTAAAACATACTAAAATACTAATGATTTGCATAACTGTACTAAAATTATGTTTATTTCCCCCAAATAAAGGATTGTGTTCCCTTTTGTCACTACCAGAATAATCGTGTCACAACCAAAACTTCACCACATGTTTCGATTGTGACTGTTTCGGTAGTGACAATTTTAGATACTTATGAGTCTAGCTCAAAGATGCTAATGAGCAAATGGTTACCTAGCACCATTCTGAACAGTTATACACACATAAAAACTAAATTTTATCGAATAACACTCAAAAAACAATGATGTCATAACCGAAACTTTATCACGTTTCGGTCGTGAGTGTTTCAGTAGTGACAGTTTTAGATACTTTTGAGCCTAGCTCAAATAGGCTAATCGGCACATGGTTAGCTAGCACAGTTCTGAACAGTTGTACACACATAAAAACTAAATTTTATGAAATAACACCCCAAAAAAAGTTTGCTTAATTGCAGAAAAAAAGGTGTTTGGTAGTGACGTTCCACAGATTTTCAGACTTTTGAACACATTTAACTCAAAACGATGGGCCCTATCTACTATGAAAGAGAGGCTATGAGAGGGAGGGACACAGGAATATTTCCTGATCAAAAATGTAGGTTGGTTAAAATCAGTCTCAAGCCAATGGACTAAAACATACACTGTCTCGGTAATGACATGAAAATGCGGGACACTTTTTTTTTTTTTTTTTTTTTTTTTTTTAAACATAAAACTTAATGATTTACAAAGAAAATATAAAATAGATTAAAAACAAGATTTTTAAAAAATTTCAATATCATTTTCACAAGTTGAAATGTAGGGGTTAGGGTTCGGGACAGCCAACCTCCCAACTGAAAGTACCCAATAAATGATGATTTTATATATATTAAGCTTACTGATATTTTAAATATTATTGTGGGATTCAATAGATAATAGAAGGATCTTAGATCTTAGTAAACATCTAAAATTTGGTTACTTAAATGCTTTTTAAATGTGTTTTTTTTTTTATGTGGGACATGGGGTCAGTAAGACTTTTTGAATGCTTTTATTCAGTTTTATTTAGTTCATTAAGTTGATCAAAAGTGACAGTCAAGACATTTATAATGTTACAAAACATTTCTATTTTAAAAAAATGCTTTTGAACTTTCTATTAATCAAAGAATCCTGAAAAAAAAAAAAAAAAAAAAACTGTATCACAGTTCCCACAAAAATATGAAGCAGCACAACTGTTTTCAACATTGATAATAATAATAATGATGCTGAAAAGTCAGCTTTGCCATCACATTTTAAAAGATATTAAAGTAGAAAGAAGTTATTTCAAGTTGTAATAATATTTCACAATACAACAGTTTCTAATGTATTTTTGATAAGCCTTGGTGAGCATAAGAGACTTTTGGTGGTGTAAATGTATATTTGTATTTATTTGTGTATATATATGTTTGCATGTGTTTGTGTTTTAACAAGAGAAAAACCTTGTATAGGAAAGCAAGTTGTTGTTGTTGTTTGGTTACATCTAAATCTTTTAATATCTGACTGCTCCTCTCTCAGGATTGGCCGTTTGTTTGATGGCACAGAGCCGATCGTATTGGACAGCCTGAAGCAGCATTATTTTATAGATCGAGATGGACACATGTTCCGCTACATATTAAACTTCCTCAGGACATCAAAATTGCTCATCCCAGATGACTTTAAGGTAGGATTTTAAATCTCACGCTGCATCAGTATTATATTATTAACAGGATTATTTAAAGAATAAAGGAATAGTGTCAGTTTTGAATCACCATCATGTTGTTCTGTTGTTTTGTTCATGAAACAGTAGTAAAAAGATACTTTAAAAGAGTTTGTAACAGCCCTAAACACCGACTGAATTAGGTGAACCGTTCCTTAAACATCAGTTGTGTCATTTGTCTCTGCGTCTGTGTGTAGGACTACTCTCTGCTGTACGAGGAGGCCCGCTATTTCCAGCTGCAGCCTCTGCAGGCTGAGCTGGAGCGCTGGCGTTCTGAGCAGGACTCTAGGTACACATCACGCATGTGTGAGTGTGTGGTAGTGCGTGTGGCCCCCGAGCTGGGAGAGAGGATAACGCTCAGCGGTGATAAAGCCCTCATCGAGGACATCTTCCCAGAGATAGGAGACGTCATGTGCAACTCTGTCAACGCAGGCTGGAACCACGATTCCACTCATGTCATACGCTTCCCTCTAAACGGATACTGCCACCTCAACTCTGTACAGGTGCGTAACACCTTTCACTCGTTTCATTTGCTCCGGATGAATATTGTTGGTGTTAAAGGGCTTGAATTGCGTGTATTGCGCATAATTTTACTCATTCCCGCAGATTTTATTCTCACACCCAAAGTGTGCCACATAAAGCTGGCTCTCAGTACTAAATTGAGTTCTCTTTCGCTGCTTATTGCGCTTAAACAGTCAAACACACACAAAATAATGTCAAATGCCGTTCTTGGTGAGTATTCATGTAAACACAGTCAGTTATGTTTTAAGTGAACGTAAAAAGTTGAGAAAGAAAACGCATGTGTAACAGTATAATGGATCCGTGCGTCAGGTCTTAAAGTGACAGCAGCCTAATAATATTAAAAATATCTATATGGCAGTTTTTCCCCATGGTATCAATGTCAAACTTGTGGCCAGTGAAAATACTGTAGCTAGTAACTTTGGAAAAACCACTAGCCTGGTGAACAAAAAAGTTAATGTCAAACCCTGGAGATAGATATACATACTATATATGATATATCTAAATGTAATATATATATATATATAATATATTATGTAAACACAAACTTTTATGTTAGATGTGATTAATCGATTTGACAGCACTAAACCACTTCAAATGAAATCTGCAATCTGGCTCCATCCAGGAGCTTCAGCTGATTTAGCATTAGAAACTACAAACACTGGCCAATAATTCATGTCAGGAATGAATGTACAATATGAGCACATTTTTTCCTATACTGTTCTCTTTAACCATTTCATAATATATATATATATATATATATATATATATATATATATATATATATATATATATATATATATTGTGTGTGTCTGTGTCTGTGTGTGTGTGTGTGTGTGTGTGTCTAGAGGCTGTCTAATCCTGTTTGCTTATTAAATCTTTTGGCCCCTGGCATTTGCCGTCACACTAATGGAAGCAGGAGATTGAGAAAAGTAGAGGCAGAAGACAGGAAACAAGAAAAATGAGAGAAAAAGAGAGTTGAAGGACAAAAGCATGATGGAAAGTCACAGAGAGCACACAGACAGAAAGTTTGACCTGTAAATGAGAGGTTGTGGGGGGAAAAAGACTAAGAAAGAGAAAGATGGAGGGAAATTTAGTGACGCAGCGCTGGAGAGCAAAAGAGGAAGGGACGTCCTGAAGGCACACTAATGGAATGTGATCTCACAGTTCTGTGGAGCGAAGATCTGCGGGACTGGAAGAAACAGCACGAGAGAGAGAGTGAGGGAGAAACCTACAGAAAGAAAGACGAAATAAGCAAGTGGTTTAAGTATCTCATTTTATTCAGCTGAGAGAGCTGCTGGACAGATGGTTTATAACACTTTTGCTGTGCCGTTTTCCCAACAGAAGACGGCAGTGATTCTGTGCCAGGGGTGTTCAATTAAAGGGATAGTTCACACACACATGAAAACGCTGTCACTGTTTACTCATGTTGTTCCAAACCCATATGCTGTTTTTTCTCTCTCTCCGTGGAACACAAAAGCAGAATACAGGGGTTTGTTTATTTTCATATTATTTACTGATTAATTCAGAATATATTCTCTGAAAACAAGGCTTAAAGGGATAGTTCACCCAAAAATGCTCATCATTTACTCCCCCTCATGTTGTTCCAAACCTGTATGTGTTTCTTTCTTCTGTTGAACACAAATGAAGATATTTGAAACAATGTTGGTAACTAGACAGTTGATAGACCCCATTGACTTCCATAGTATTTTTTTTTCCTACTATGGAAGTCAATGGGTGCCGTCAGCTCTCTGGTTACCAACATTCTTCAAAATATCTTCTTTACAAATTAATTGCTGTTACAAAATATTTCTATTTCAAACAAATGCTGTTCTTTTGAACTTCATATTCATCAGTTAATCATGAAAAACAGTTTTCACTAAAATATTTAAGGGTTAGTTCACCCAAAAATAAATATAATGTCATTTATTATTCACCCTCATGTCGTTCCACACCCGTAAGACCTTCGTTCATCTTCGGAACACAAATTAAGATATTTTTGTTGAAATCCAATGGCTCAGTGAGGCCTCCATAGCCAGCAATGACATTTCCTCTCTCAAGATCCATTAATGTACTAAAAACATATTTAAATCAGTTCATGTGAGTACAGTGGTTCAATATTAATATTATAAAGAGACGAGAATATTTTTGGTGCGCCAAAAAAAAAAAAAAGACTTATATAGTGATGGCCGATTTCAAAACACTGCTTCATGAAGCTTCGGAGTGTTATGAATCTTTTGTGTCGAATCAGCGGTCCGGAGCGCCAAAGTCATGTGATTTCAGCAGTTTGGCGGTTTGACACACGATCCGAATCATGATTCGATACGCTGATTCATAACGCTCCGCATGCAGTCGAGCGCACAGCGTTGCTAAGTATACTTAATTTGACTCGTACACGTAAACAGGTGTTCGACGCATGCACAGTTTTGAGCAATCTCTCGCCACGAGTTACAACCCATGTAAACATTTTTGTATTCTTTCATGCTAGAGTTGTACAAATGAGGGTACTTTCTAACCTCTTCACACAATCTCTCGTCTATGTAGGCCTCCATTGTCGCTGTAGCTTGCATGTTTGCATGTTCTGTTTATGTAGTTTTTCTTCGACTATACCTTGTGAATCGACGGCTCATGGTTGCCACCTTGTGGATAAACTAATCCTGCGCATGCAAAGTACGCGCGGTTACAAAAATCCGGCGGTGCGAGTACAATACGCGCTTACTCTACCGATGACGTAATTCCCGTCACGCGCACTGTACGCTGACCCTCACGCACACGTAAAAGTGAAGTATAAATTGTACCGAAACCAGACGGTAGTGTATATTCATTCTTTGGACTGTTGGTACTGTAGAATATGATTGACTTATTATATATTGAATATGAAAGGATAATGATTTGGTGTGTGTTTGGGAATTTTTGTGTTCATCAGGTTCTGGAGCGACTGCAGCAGCGAGGCTTTGAGATCGCTGCTTCTTGTGGAGGTGGTGTGGACTCAACCCAGTTCAGTGAGTACGTTCTGAGGAGAGAGGTCAAACGAAGTCACCGCGGGGTCACGACCTCCGTCATTCGAATCAAACAGGAACCGCTGGATTAGCTGCCTGCTCTGACAAACAATAAACTGTATATGGTATTTTTAACTGAATATAAGGGATGTTTTGATTTGTTTATGTTGTAAGCCTACGAGACATATTTTCATTGGTACTGTCCCTAAATAAACACGTTCAAATAAGAAAAAAATATTGTTTAAAATTCAAATGGGAATTTTTCCGAACTTCTCTGGCCACGCTGAGTGATTTCCATTTGATTCTCTATATGAGGGTTTGTTTTAAAACTTCACAACTGCCAGACTGCACTTTTGCTGGATTTGTCTTCACCATGACAGCTATAGGAGTGGAAGAAGCTAAATTAATGTTAGACTCCATATATGACATCCTGTAAAGAATTTCATCTGCTATACTTATTTAATAAGCTGTTTGATGAATGATTTATGTTGCTAATCTTCAAGTGTTTCTCTCATAAATAGCATATCGCACCAGAGAGGAATAGCAGCTCTAATTAGACAAATACACGCACACACATAAAGATTAAACCACAGCTGTGGGTTTCTGGAGGATCAAATGACTAGATGAACCCTCATTTTGTCAAACACAGTCATGAAATTGAAGGATTTCATTAAAAAGTGTATTTCTTTCTCCCACTGTTCTTCATTCTTATTTTAGCAGACAAGTTCAAATAGGAAAAACTGTAAGCCAATCAGAAGAATTTCTCTTGTGCTGTTACCGGCAGTATTTTTTTTTTTTTTAATCTAACTCAAAAAAACATTTTCTTTTTTTAGTTTGACCATAAATTTACAGTGTCTGGCTACACTTAAAACTGGTTTATAATCCATGAGATTAAAGTTTGAGAAGAATGTAATGTGATATTGTTAATAAAAGTTTTAAAAAATCACCAAGACTTGTTTATTGACATCTGCGAAATATAAAAAACACAAAGCACAAGATTCAAAGGTATGCCTTTTCACTTAAAGACTTTATTTAAAATGTTTATTTATAAAATTAAGGCCTACGTGATTTCATTCCAAGAGTGAGCATTTCATTGGTTGGATCCAACTGAATGAATACGGCTTTGACTGACCGAGTCAATAAATGCTTTTGAATCTAAAAGTGATTCGGAACGGCCACTGAACAAATCATCTCATTCATACGTGAATCTGATGATGTTCGTTTAGTTCGCGAGTCGTTCACAAAAAGAAAATGGCGGCGGAAGAATCGTAAATGTAAATGTACACAATTAAACAAATAAACCTTTTTTTTTTTTTGCAGTTGACAAAATTCGGAAAAATCGGTATTAATTTCTGATGGAATAAGAGCGCAGTTGATTCGAACGACTCGCTGTGTTTAATGAATCATTTGAGTGAATCAACTCAACTCACACGCAAAACCACATTCACTTGTTGCCACCTACTGGCGTAACGTGCAGAAAGAATCACTGAACCATGAATAGTTTTGATGAATTCAAAAGATTCGAATCCTTGTGATGAATCACAATTCCGTCACAAACCTTTGAGATGGTCAAAGCTGAAAATCCGTCGAGTCTTCGACGCGTTTGTACATGTAAATTTGATTATCCGAGCACATAGATGGAAAAATCGTTTCAGGGTGATCTTTTGTACCAAATTATTCAAATTGAGTTTAATTTATCGTATACGTAGGCTAAATAATGTCGGAAACATCGGCCTCAGGTAAATTAGACGATGATCAGTCTCGCGCGCCAACAGAGAAAAGAGAAAGCAGCAACGACGCGCAAACAAGCAACAATGAAGAGTCGTTGGAAACCACATTAGACAAGAAAAGACTCAAAGACTCAAACGCTGATGAAAACAACAACCCAGATTCAGCTTCCTTTAACGGAGAAGGAGAGCAGCTAAAACCAAAGACAGAGACTAATGCATCTCACCGTCCTGTAACAGTTGCTGTGAATTCCAGTACCTCAACTTCATCTGAACCGGCTCCAAAGATCATAGCAGGCCCTGCACAGATCCGATCCACCGCGCCAGTGGTCGTAGGGGCCAGGGTAGTGACATCCAGCGTTCAGGGACCAGGGGGGGCCACCAGTTTGGCTCTGGTTCCTCAGCCTGGAAGGGTGTCTGTGAGCTCCGTGGCCATAAGCCAGCCCAGGGTCACCACACTGACCGCGGCCAAAGGGGCGGTCGTGACATTGCCAAGGATTTCCACCCCATCACATAGTGTACCAATGACACGCACCCCTCAGACTGTGCCACTGCAGCTACCTGCCAACTTCCAGGTCCCACAAGGTGTGTTGTTTCAGGATCTAATGTTGTTTCATTGTCTTGGTGCACTCTAGCTGTAACACTATACTTAACCATCAGACCTACTTATCAGTCTTCTTGGCAATGTCTTGCTGTCTCTCCCCTGCCTCTGAAGGAATGGTGTTAATCCGCAGTGACAGCGGGCAGTTGATGTTGGTGTCTCAGCAGGCTCTGGCCCAGGCTCAGGCTCAGGGAATGCTGCCAAAACCAGCCAGTGCCAATGCTGCTGCTATAGTTAGACCTCCATCCTCACAGGTGTGTTATTTTGGACACTTTTTTTGACTGCAGGGTATAGAACAAAAGTGATATGATGTGGTTTTCCAACTGGGGTCTACAGATCATCAGGGAAGTGGGTCCATGGACAATATGTACAAAAAAAAAAAAATGAATAAATGCTGTAACACTTTACAATAAGGTCTCATTTGTTAACATTAGATAATATATTAACTAACATGAACTAACAATGAGCAATGCATTTGTTACAGTACTTATTAACCTTTGTTAATGTTAGTTAATAAAAATACAGTTGTTCATTGTTAGTTCACATTGCATTAACTAATGTTAACAAAATACAATGTACAAGTAAATGTTGAAAAATTAACATTAATTAAGATTATAAGTATTATAACTAAATTAGTTATGTAACATTAACTAATGAAACCTTATTGTAAGGTGTTACCAAAATTGCAAAATATGTTTTAACAGTAATTAAAAAAAAAGTTCTTGTATATATATGCAGTTATGTAAAAATAATAATAATAATAATAATAATAATAAAAAATTAAAAAAAAAAACTAGAGATGCACCAATACTAAATTTCTCCACTGATACTGATAGCCGATTATTCAGAGTGATATCTGCCGATACCGATAATGATACCAATAGTTTGGGGGTTCCGCCTTTTATACCTTCTTTTAAATTAATGATAATTTCATTATAATTAATAATTATATTTTTAATTATTATATTTTGAAAGAAATGCAAATAAAAACTTTATTCTCTCCATTTCATCAACTTGTTTCAGAGTAACTGGTATTGGTTAGCCGATAGTGTGAAAATTTGCTATTATTGGCCGATATATTGTATAATAAAATTATATTATATATATTATATAAATTTAAAAAAAAACTGCGTATTTTTTCTGATTTTATGTATGCTTATTTTAAGTATGAAAAGTGTTATACAAATACATTTGAATTCATTCAAAGTAGAGATGCACCGATATATCGCCCAATAATCGGTATCGGCCGATACAGATTTTCACACTATCGGTTATAGGCCGATAGTTTATAAACAGCCGATAGTCAGGGCCGATATATCCTGTCAATCAAAAGAGGGCAGAAAAACATTTGGGCTTTGTGTAAAGAAAATGCTAGAAACCAGTTTGATGTTCAATATTAATAGTAATTATATGAATTAAAAACATTAAGAAATATTAATTTAATCTTCAGAATTTAGTTAATGTGTGTTAATATTAATTTGAGTAATGTGTTTGATTATAACTGATACCAGTTACTCTGAAACAAGTTGATGAAATGGAGAGAATAAAGTTTTTATTTGCATTTCTTTTAAAATATAATAATTAAAAATATAATTATTAATTATAATGAAATTATCATTAATTTAAAAGAAAGTATAAAAGGCAGAACCCCCAAACTAATGGTATCACTCTGAATAATCAGCTATCAGTATCGGTAGAGAAATTTAGTATCGGTGCATCTCTAATTAAAAGGTTGTATATTACATTATAATGTATTAATATTTATTCATTTTATAATTTCTCTTAAAATATTAATATTTTAATATTAACACGATTCTATTATAATTGTGTATAAAATATAAACATTTGATACAAAACAAATATTTTACAGATATCATTTAAATCATTTATTTTAGCTCTAATTAAATGATAAATAAAAGCTAATCAAGTAATGTTGGGAAAAAAACATGTAATTCATCAAACATGTCATGTCAATATCATGCTCGAAAACATTTAAGCCTTTGCACACCTTTTTTTAAGATTTACACAATCTAATTCATAGTAAAATTCCATCTAATTACATATTTTATTTGAATAATTGATTAAGGATTGTTCAGTTATTCAGTTAAAATATGTAAGGATTATTCAATTCAATTTGATGTAATTTTACTATTAATTAAATTGCATAAATCTTAAAAAAACGGCTTAATTTTTTTTGTTTTGAGTGCATGCTCACTATTTTTCACAGTATAAACGGATCTGTAACCTGAAGAGGCCTCTAAATCCACCTTATTTTTCAGGTAAATTTAATGTGTCATTCACTTCTCACTTCCCAATAACTTCCAGTTATTTTTAACTCTACAAAACAGCTAATAAATTGGTAGTCTCACACATTTACAGAAAACACCTTACTTCTGCATTAAAAAATAAGGTGGATATTAGGAAGAGGGTCCCTAGCAAGGAGGATAATCATATTTGGCCGTCCCTGGCATTAAAATAGTTTGAAAAGCCATCATATTGCATATGTTACAAGCATTTAATTTCAACTCTTCTTTTTTTTTTAAGTGAACTTACAGAAATGCACCATCTCTTTTCACAGGCGACTGTAACTGCCACACCAATCATCAGAGTTTCTCTCCCAGCTTCAAGTGCATCAGCTACTACCAACATTAAACTTAACCCCACTCCAGGGACTGGCATTCAGAAACCACCCACTGCTACAGGGACTACTATTTTCACGCCATCATGTACAACAGGAACTACCATCATTAAACCAGTCGGTGTTATAGGGACGGCCATCAGAAAGCCCAGCTCCACCACTGTTATCAAAGCCAGTCAAATGACTCCCAACAGCAGCACATCAGGAACCTTTAACCAGAGGACTAATTCTGTCACCGCAACTACCGTAATTAATACCTCAGCTGTAAAGGTATTACTCACGTCGGCTGCATCAATTATTGATCCAAACAACAACAACAAAACAAAAAAATGATTCATACTCTAACTCCAGGGCAAGATGTTGACTGAAATGCATTGTTAGCTTTCTCTCAGTGATTTAAATAGAAATGTAGGTCATTCAGTGTCGCATTCATCTACCTAATCATGTCTCTGCTTCATTTGTCTGCAGACTGTGGGTAAAGGTGCTCTCTCCACCCAGGGTAATGCCCCACAAATGGTGTCTCCTAATGTAGCAGCCAGATCCAGCACTAACACTTCATCAGCCCCAGTCACTGTTACAGCTGTGAGTTCATGTCGTGTGTAGGAATGCATTGATATTAAAGTTTGATGGCTGATATTAAAATTTTGGTAACACTTTACAATAAGGTTTTATTTGTGAACATTAGGGTTAGTTCAAACAAAAATGAAAAATTTTGTCATTTATTATTCACCCTCATGTCGTTCCACACCTGTAAGACCTTCGTTCATCTTCAGAACACAAATTAAGATATTTTTGATGAAATCTGAGAGCTTTCTGTCCCTCCATAGAGATCCAACACAACTACAACGTTCAAGATCCAGAAAGGTAGGAGAGACATCATTAAAATAATCCATGTGACTCCAGTGGTTTAATGAAGCGACACGAGTGCTTTGTTTGCACACGAAAACATAATTTACCACTTTGTTTACAAAATAATATTATCCAAAGTGTGTTCACGCAATGTCAGCTCTCGCGTGAACACAACACGCATGCGTCATGATGCTCTTGTGAATGCACATTGCAGATCAATATTTTCGTAAATAAAGTGGTAAATTATGTTTTTTTGTGCAAACAAAGCACTCGCGTCGCTTCATTAAGCCACTGGAGTCACATGGATTATTTTAATGATGTCTTTACTACCTTTCTGGGGCTTGAAAGTTGTAGTTGCGTTGGATCTCTATGGAGGGACAGAAACCTCTCAGATTTCATCAAAAATATCTTAATTCTGAAGATGAACGAAGGTCTTACGGGTGTGGAACAACACGAGGGTGAGCAATTAATGACTGAATTTTCATTTTGGGTGAACTAACCCTTTAACTAGATAATTCTAAAACACTTATTAATCTTAGTGAATGTTGAAATTAATATTAACTAATACATTATTGAAAAAAAAGATGTATAGATGTAAATATTAACTAAGGATTAATAAATATTGATTTATAAATACTGTAACAAATATAATGTTCATTGTTAGTTAATTTTATGCATTTACTAATGGGACCTTATTATAATACTTTTTTGTATAAATAATTCAAAAATAAAACAGTAAAAACTTAAATAATTTTTTAAAATGCTACAAGTAAATTTAGGCATCACAACATTATATACAGAATGAAAAATGGAAATTAATGTGCTAAATATTACATTTAACTGTGTTATTAAATTACTTTTAATTATTATTATTTTTAATTATTAAAAAGTTCTTAAATCAATGTTAGGTAATGTAAAAAATAAAATGAGAGGAAATGAGCACACATATATATATATATATATATATATATATATATATATATATATATTACAAGATATATGTGTATATATATATATATATATATATATATATATATATAGTTGCACTATATATGTATATAGTTGGAAGAAAAAGTATGTAAACCACTTGCAGAAAATGTGAATAATTTTAACAAAATAAGAGAGATCATACTGCATGTTATTTTTTATTTAGTACATAAAAGATGTTTATATATAGTCGACAAGACAAAAAAGTAGCTGAATTTATTAAATTGGCCCCAATCAAAAGTTACCTGGATGATCTACGACTGTTTTTTTGTTTTGTGATGGTTGTTCATGAGCCTCTTGTTTGTTCTGAGCAGTTAAGCTGAGCTCTGTTCTTCAGAAAAATCCTCCAGGTCCTGCAGATTATTCAATTTTCCACCATCTTTTGCATATTTGAACCCTTTCCAGCAGTGACTGAATGATTTTGAGATCCATCTTTTCACACTGAGGACAACTGAGGGACTCAAACACAACTATTAAAAAAGGTTCAAACATTCACTGATGCTCCAGAAGGAAACATGATGCATTAAGAGTCGGGGGGTGAAAACTTTTGAACAGGATAAAGATGTCCAAAGTTTTCTTATTTTGTTTAAATATCTTTTTTTTTCATTTAGTACTGCCCTTCAGAAGCAACAGAAGATACTTGCATGTTTCCCAGAAGAAAAATTAAGTACAATTTACCTTGATCTTCAAATTCAAAAGTTTTCACCCCTGACTCTTAACGCATCATGTTTCCTTCTGGAGCATCAGTGAATGTTTGAACCTTTTGTAATAGTTGTGTTTGAGTTCCTCAATTGTCCTCAGTGTGAAAAGATGGATCTCAAAATCATTCAGTCACTGCTGGAAAGGGTTCAAATATGCAAAAAAATCCTTGAAAACTGAAGAATTTGCAGGACCTGGAGGATTTTTCTGAGGAATACTGGGCAGTTTAACTGCTCAGAACAAACAAGGGACTCATGAACAACCATCACAAAACATAAAAACAGTCGTAGATCATCCAGGTGACCACACACAGTATTAAGAACCAGTGGTTTCCAAACTTTTGAAAGGGGTCATATTTATAAATATTTTTTATGTAAAATATCTTACTCAGGACAGTACTAAATAAAAAATAACATGCATTTTGTATGATCTCTCTTATTTAGTTAAAATTATTCATATTTTCACAAATTCTGCAAGTGGTTCACAAACTTTTTTTATATATACAGTGCTTAACAAATTCATTAGACCACCTGTCATAATAAAGAGAAAACACATATTTTAGGAATCTGACAAAAACTTGTTTAAAAATAAAAATGTTATTGTCATTTATTAGGCAAATAACAAACTGAAACAACTAAATCACACATAATAACCAAAATTATATATTTTATTTTTATTTGTATGGCCTCCATTGGCCTTGATAACAGCTTGAATTCTCCCTGGCATTGCTTTTTTGTACTTTTCCACAGTCTCTGTTGTTATTGACTTCCAAATAGTTTCTAGTTGTTCCCAATGACTTGCTTATAATGAAACTTTTGTGCAATCTATCTTTGAATCCATTAAATCCCAACAATAATTATATTTTAGCATTAGAAACACTACTGTGACTAAAGAGCTTAAACATACTGGTGTGGATTAACCATTACAGAAACATAAAAAATGATTTTATTAGTCACCGATACTGTAAGTTTAGGGGCAGCTGTGCACAAACCTTACATTGGGTGGTGCTCTAATAAATTTAAGCACTATATTATGTGCATCATAAAACTAAAAATATTTAATTTTAATCTTTATCATCAGGAGACCTTGGAGAATGTGAAGAAGTGTAAGAACTTCTTGGTCACTCTTATGAAGCTAGCATCAAGTGGCACTCGCTCTGCCAACATGGCCCAAAACGTCCGAGCTCTTGTCAAAGGCCTGCTGGTATGTCCCTCGCTGCTTTCAAAACCAATGTGTCACATACATCACAACACATTATATGTTTAAATGTGCTTTTGCTCTCTTCTCTGCATGTAGGATGGAAAACTAGAGGCAGAAGAGTTCACTGAAAAACTCTACATAGAGCTTAAATCGTCCCCACAGCCATATCTAGTGCCTTTCCTGAAGGTGATTGCAGCTTTTTCACTTTTATACCCCATTTAGATGTCATCGGCAACTTCGACAAAGTCAGATGGGTACATATGAGGGTACTGACCTCATTTTTGACCTGATTTTAAGATGAAATCTATTATCAGACCTTCACAGCTCATGTATGAATGAGCCACAACCTCTTTGGTATGAGCTAAATAAAAAAACTAGAGATGCTGATGTGTTCATTGATTCTTCCAGAGGAGTCTGCCGGCTGTCCGTCAGCTCACCCCAAACTCGCAGCTCTTCATTCAGCAGTGCGCCCAACTCAAGCCCTCCGATTCAGCATCAACCACGGCCGCAAACCAGAAGCCCACTGCGTCCGTCAGCTCCGCCCTCAAACCCAACCAGCCAACCAGAACAGCTCAGCTGGTAAACCCCGCCCATTTTTATTCCCGGCAGTGTCATTTATCATGAAGATGATTTCAGGGGTTTGCCTATATGAAACAACGGAAGAGTAATTCGATAATAAAGAAAACAAATGATCATTCAGTGTTGGTGTTTTCACCATGGAAGCAAACCTGCATAATTTTAATGTTAATATGCAGATATGATTTCTCTATCAATAGTTAGAGTACCATATGGTGTCTGGAATTCAGGTATGTGTGTTTGGGGATCCTGAATACAGCGTTTTGATGTTTTATGTAATAGTAGACCCAGTAGACACTGTGTGTGTGTGTGTGTTTGTGTAATTTCACACTGCCTCCTTCCCAGCGCACTGGTTCATTTTTATGACAGCCTCTCTTCACTTTGTCTTCATTTCCTGGTTAACTCACCACCGCCCACGGTGTACAGGCTAATTCACTTAAAACCACCAGTATCCCACAAGCCCAAGCAGAGCCAAATTAGTTTTACACCAGAGACAAAGATGCATGAGTCTTACCCCATTTCGTACCAGGAATGTCATGTTATCATATTCAAATAATGTCATGATTTGTTTTTCTGTAATCTAATATCACCATTTTATTGGACGTCTTGATGGATTTCCACTGAAATACAGAAGCTCATTTCCCATATACCTGAATAGACTTTAGAGGTTTTGATTACTTCACAATCAGAAAGTGCTCTGAGGGTTTGCAGGAAGTGCTCCTGTCGAAAATGGCTTGTGCGACATCCTCGAGGTGGACCGAACCCTGCATACTGTCTTTGAATATTTTCATATGCATAATTTTTGTATATTTGCTGTATTTATTTAGGAATGTTATTTGCATGCTGAGTTCTTATTGCTTTGGTTTTTACTTTGTCAGGTGATCCAGCAACCTAAAGGAGTGATCGTCAAACAGTCTTTGGCGTCAGCTCAGGTGGGCTTACCTGCACAGAAGCAGACTCAACACAAACAGATGGTCCTTCAAACCAACACTTTCCCAACAGGTATAAGCTATGCTTTACTGAAATCTTATTTTATTTATTTAATTTTGAAAGCAATCTTTTATGCTCACCAAGGCTGCATTTATTTGATCAATAATACAGTAATATTGTGTAATATTATTACAATTTAAAATAACTGTTTTCTGTTTTAATATATAGTAAAGTGTAATTTATTCCTGTGATCAAAGCTGAATTTTCAGCATCATTACTCCAGTCTTCAGTGTCACATGATCCTTCAGAAATCATTCTAATATGCTGATTTACTGCTCAAGACACATTTCTTTTTATTATCGATATTAAAAATGGTTGTGCTGCTTAATAAGGTTTCTGAAAACTGTGATACTTTTATTTTTTAGGATTCTTTGATGAATAGAAAGTTGAAAAAATTATTTGAAATTGAAGTTGCTGAATAGAATTGAATAGAAATAAGTCTTTTACAGTCACGTTTGATGAATTTAATGCATCCTTGCTGAATAAAAGTATTCATTTATATATTTCATTTATATCTTTAAATACACTCACTTGCCACTTTAGGTACACATTGCTAGTACCGGGTTGAACTTGGACCCCTATTGCCTTCAGAACTGCCTTAATTCTTCATGACACAGATTCAACAAGGTTCTGGAAACATTCCTCAAGAGATTTTGGTCCATATTGTCATGATATCATCACACAGTTGGAGGTCTTTGAGTTTAGTGAACTCACTGTCATGTTCAAGAAACCAGTTTGAGATGATTTGATGATTTGCTGGAAGTACAGGTGCTGGTCATATAATTAGAATATCATAAAAAAGTTCATTTTTTTTTATTGTAAATTATTTTAAAAAATGAAACTTTCATATATTCTAGATTCCCTACATGTAAAGTAAAACATTTCAAAAGGTTTTTTTTTTTAATTTGTTGATTAGAGTGTACAGCTAATGAAAGTCCAAAATCCAGTATCTAAAAATATTAGAATATTTACATTTGAGTTTCATTAAATGACCATCCCTACAGTATAAATTCCGGGTATCTTTTGTTTTTTGAAACCACACTAATGGGGAAGACTGCTGACTTGGCAATGGTCCAGGAGACAATCATTGACACCCTCCACAAAGAGAGTAAGTCACAGAAGGTCATTACTGAATGGGGTGGCTGTTTACAGAGTGATGTATCAAAGCATATTAAATGCAAAGTTGACTGGAAGGAAGAAATTGGGTAGGCAAAGGTGCACAAGCAACAGGGATGACCGCAAGCTTGAGAATACTGTCAAGTAAAGCCGATTCAAACACTTGGGAGAGCTTCACAATGAGTAGAATGAAGCCGGAGTCAGCGCATCAAGAGTCACCACACTCAGACATCTTCAGGAAAAGGACTACCAAGCCACTTCTGAACCAGAGACAACGTCAGAAGCATCTTACCTGGGCTAAGGAGAAAAAGAACTGGACAGTGAACAGTGGTCGAAAGTCCTCTTTTCAGATAAAAGAAAATTTTGCATTTCATGTTGAAATCATGGTCCCAGAGTCTGAAGGAAGACTGGAGAGGCACAGAATCCAAGCTGCTTGAAGTCTAGTGTGAAGTTTCTGAAGTCAGTAATGATTTGGGGGGGCCGTGACGTCTGCTGGTGTTGGTCCATTGTGTTTTATCAAGTGCAAAGTCAATGCAGCCATCTTCCAGGAGATTTTGGAGCACTTTATGCTTCCATCTGCTGACAAGCTTTATGGAGATGCTGATTTCCTTTTCCAGCAGGACTTTAGCACCTGCCCACAGTGCAAAAACCACTTCCAAGTGGTTTGCTGACCATGATATTACTGTGCTTTATTGGCCAGCCAATATGACTGACCTAAATCTATGGGATATTTTCAAGAGAAAGATGAGAAACAGTCGATCCAACAATATACAGATGATCTGAAGGCTCAATAGTGCCTCAGCAGTGCCACAGGCTGATCACTTCCATGCCACACTTCACTGATGCAGTAATTTGTGCTAGGAGCAAGTCATTTGCTGTAATATGTCCTGCCGATCAAGTATTGAGTGCACAAAAGAACATACTTTAAAGAACTTGAACTTTTCTGTTTTGCAAATCCATTTTTTGATTGATCTTAGGAAATACTCTAATATTTTGAAATACTGGATTTTGGACTTTCATTAGCTGTACGCTCTAATCATCAAAATTAAAAAAAAAAACTTTTGAAATGTTTTACTTTACATGTAGGGAATCTAGAACATATGAAAGTTTCATTTTTAAAAATAATTTATAATAAAAAAATGAACTTTTTGATGATATTCTAATTATATGACCAGCACCTGTAGATCAGAAGATGGTAAACTGTGCTCATAAAGGGATGGAGAACAATACTCAGGTAGGCTGTGGTGGTTAAACGATGCTCAATTTGTACTAAGGGGCTCAAATTGTGTCAAGAAAATATCCTTCACACCATTACACCAGCAGCAGCCTGAACTGTTGATACAAGACAAGATGGATCCATGCTTTCATGTTGATTATGCCAAATTCTGCTCTCTCTGGCATCAACAAGGCATTTTCAGCCACAGAACCGCCGCTCACTGGATATTTTCTCTTTTTTGACCGTTCTCTGTAAACCCTAGAGATGGTTGTGCTTGAAAATCCCAGTAAATCAGCAGTTTCTGAAATACTCAGACCAGCCCGTCTGGCACCAACAACCACATTCAAAGTCACTTAAATCTTCCCCATCCTGATGCTCAGTTTGAACTTCAGCAGATCGTCTTGATCATGTGAACATGCCTAAACACATTGAGTTGCTGCCATGTGATTGGCTAATTAGATATTTGCATTAACAAGCGGTTGAGCAGGTGTCCTAATAAAGTGGCTGGTGAGTGCGTACTGCTATATATATATATATATATATATATATATATATATATATATATATATATATATATAATATAAATATATTAACCAATTTATTTAAACATTAAATAATTAAGACATTACTAACAGGTAAATATAATGAATATATAAGCTAATATAGGTAATATATTTAGTGAAATTTTCCCCCTAGAGTTCATTTCTCTAGTGAACTAACATGCTGTGGACGCTAAATGACTTGCCTGAGGTAAATGTAATGCTACATGAGATATTATTCTCAAGCTGTTTCATTGATATCTTTCTGTGGTTGAAACACTAGTTGAGAGATTACATGTAGACATATCTGTGCATAGATCTTTTTCCTGCTGTGGCGGTTAGCAAACAGTGTTGCATTACCGCGCGTGCACCCCCTTCTGGATTGGAGTATGGATCGCCTGTGACTGACTGTATTTGTCGTCTGACTGTATGCACAGAACCATGATGGTTCAGAACGAATACTTGTATCGTTACACCCCTAATATATATATAGACAAACAAACACACACACACACATATATATATATATATATATATATATATATATATATATATATATATATATATGTGGCGAGGGGGGCGTGGTTCAGCGGAGTCGGCAGCGGGAGAGAGAGTCAGGAGACGAACGGTGAGTGAGTGGGTTAAATGCAAATGACGAACACCTGTCTCTTGTTTCAGTAATTGGTGTGGAGAGAGTATATAACACCAGGAGAAACAGGAGTGGGAGAGAGAGAGACGGACTACTGACTGCTGCCCCGCTGGTGATCTACGAGTGAGAGACTTCTGAATGATTTGTGACCGCTTTGTGCCTGTCTGCACCCCTTTTTGTTTTGAATTGTGAGAATTATTGCAAATAAAAAGCAGTCAGTAGTCAAGCCGACCCTGTCCTCTTCCTTCCTGAGTACTGAACTTTGCTACACTGGTGCCGAAACCCGGGAAGGAAGACGGAAGCCGCCGCCATGCAATCGTCCTCCGGATCGCCATTTGCGGAGATTATCACCTCCCTCGCGGTCATGCAACAAGAACAACACCAGGCCCTGCTGGACTTGAGACAGGATCAAGAGAGGTGCTTCCAAGTCGTTGTTCAAGCCCAGCAGGAGGACCGCGAGAGGTTCCGGAGCTGGATTGACCGGGAGGTTCGACCGGAAGCCCTGGAACCTCGAGCTGTGCCCGCCCACCTACCACTACACAAAATGGGATCTGAGGACGACCCGGAGGTTTTCCTCGATCTTTTTCAGAAGACGGCCGAGCTGTCGGGCTGGCCGCGGGACCAGTGGCCGATGCGCCTGGTCCCGCTGCTCTCCGGGGAGTCCCAGATAGCGGCACAGCAGCTTCCGGTGCAGAATCTCCTGGTCTTCGACGACCTAAAAAGGGCCATCCTCCAGCGGGTCGGCCGGAGCCCTGAAGAACATCGCCAGCGGTTCCGTTCCCTGGAACTGGGCGAGTCCGGCCGACCGTTCGTGTTGGCCCAACAGCTCCGGGACTCCTGCCGCAAATGGCTGTTGGCTGAGGGAGGCGACGTGGAGAAGATTGTCGATCGAGTGGTACTGGAGCAGTTCATTACTCGGCTCCCACGGAGGACAGCAGAGTGGGTCCAGTGCCACCGCCCCACGTCGCTGGACTCAGCCATCCACCTCGCGGAGGACCACATGGTGGCGTGCCCAGGGGTCGGCGAACCCCTCCCATCTGTCTCTCTCTCCCCGTCTTCCCCTTCTGTCTCTCTCTCTCCCACTCCTGTTTCTCCTGGTGTTATATACTCTCTCCACACCAATTACTGAAACAAGAGACAGGTGTTCGTCATTTGCATTTAACCCACTCACTCACCGTTCGTCTCCTGACTCTCTCTCCCGCTGCCGACTCCGCTGAACCACGCCCCCCTCGCCACAATATATATAGGGCTTATGTGAAAGTTTTATTGATTAAAGCTCAATACACTGAAAGACTAGGTGAGCTTTTATTACTTTTATGCTTCTTTCACCTCCAAGTGTCCCGATTCATTTTGAGCTGATAAAAATATCTGTATTTTTATTCTGTCCCCACAGGTGCTGTTGTGCGGCAGTCCATCCTTCAGGCGTCTAAAACACACTTTTCCCAGCCGCCCCTTCCAGCACAGGCACACGGCTTCAAGGACAGCACCTCGGGCTCTTTCCGGTAATAGCTCTGACTCGCGGCCATTCCCTGCTGCACAGTGGCTGAATGAGCGTATTGGTTCTTTACAGGATGAATGTGAGAGAAGGCAGTCACGTCGCTGTAGATTAAGATTTCCAGATGAGCTACACTATTAGCATATTCATTTTAAGACAAAACAGTGAAGTCCTATTCTTTCATTTTCTTGTCTGACTTTCATTTAGAGATGACGATGACATTAATGATGTGGCCTCCATGGCCGGAGTGAACCTGAGTGAGGAGAACGCTCGTATTTTGGCCTCTGGCTCTGAGCTCGTGGGATCAGTGATCCGCTCCTGTCAAGAGGAGCCCTTTTTATTCCCATCAGCCCTCCAGACACGAGTGCTGCACATTGGTAACTTCACCAAACCCATTCAATTACACACACACATTTTTATATAAAATACTTAAAGACCCCCTGTGGTGAAAATCAAGTTTTTAATGTTGTTTATGTGTATGTGTGTTTTTTTGTTTTTTTTTAATATGCTTTAAGACAAACCATGTGCAAAATCACCATTGCAGAGTATTTTCTGTTTAAAACTGCAGTGATCTAAAGACAGTCTCTAAAACGCGGTTTGAAATCGCGGGTGTTTCTGACATCACAAACTACCTTATGACCAATCACGTCAACGTGTGGGTGGGCATTAGCATATCATTAACTAGCTGGGAATCTCAAGAGAAGCCAGTATGATATATAGTATATAATTCACTCTTCCTCTTCTTCTTCTGAATCAGTTTCTGGTTCAAACATATATGGCTGATTTAAACCAGTATTTCCACTTGCCACTGTACAGTGTTTACTACAGTAAAGTTGACCGAGTGGATCAGGTATTCTGAGCTTGTGCGAGTGAGTGGAGGCGGGGCTAATTTGCATATTCATGGCTCCGCGTATACTAAATGAAGCAAGGGCGTAAAGTTACATTCAAGCTATTTTAAGGCACAAAGAATTTTTTTTCACAGGAAAAAACATTTAAATATGTAATTTTGGTGATCAAAGATGAGTTTTAAGGGATAATGGATGCACAGTTTATTTACAATATTTATAGAAGACAGAATAACCAAAATCGTTTGCTGTTAGCTGTTTTCATGACAACCAGTCTTGTTGTCTGTTAAGGCCGATTCAAACGCCAACAGTCACGTGATTACAACACGTCACTCATCAAACATTCTAATTCTGATTCAGCATGTTCAATCGGCGAAAACAAGCTCTGACAGATGCCAACAGACTCCGACAGGGGTAACACACTGATCTGACAAAATCCGACAAAGTGTCTGTGGCTGTCTGTCATCATCTGTCGTGTGAAATGGCCTTTAGTTGAGCATGAGAATACTAATAATAAAAAAACATAAGCCTTTGTTTGGGTTCTGGCGCATAATGCACTGTCTCCCTCAGTTGTGAATTCTGCATTAAAAGGCCCCATTTAAAAGTCCCAGTTACCAACTTTATGTAGCAAGTATGTCATTGCCACCCTCCCTAAAACAGTTTGCTTTTTTTCTGGTTTTGGGGCACTTTTCAGCTGTTCAGGCTGAGGGGAAAAACTTGCAGACCAGCTAAACCAACTTCCAAACTGGAGGAGTAGCTGATGACCATCTTAAATCCACTATGACCATCTTAAACCTGCTAAGACTAGAAACCAGCTGGTTTAAGGTGTTTTTAGGACTCTGAATGTAAAACAAACCCTGCGAGCTAGGCGGAGCACTTCCAGCACTTCCAGATGAAAGAGAGTCTAAAGTATGGAAGCTTGTTTCCGCCAGTGAATAAAAATTAAAAAGGTAATTGCAACCTTTTTATCTCAGAATTCTGACTTTTTTTCTCACAATTTCAAGTTTACATCTTGCATATCTTTTTTTTTTTTCTCAGAATTGCACTATAAAGTCGCAATTGTGAGTTCTAAAGTCAGAATTGTGATATACTGTATAAACTCGCAATTCTGAGAAAAAAAATCTTTTTTTTCCCCTCAGATTTGGACTTTATAACTCGCAATTGTGAGTTTATATCACAATTCTGAGAAAAAAGTCTTTATAACATGCAATTCATATCACAGTTCTGACTGTTTTGACTATTTCTCGCAATTGTGACTTTATATCACCCAATTCTGACTTTGTTTCTAGTGATTGCGACAATATCACACAAGTTTGTATCTCACAATTCTGACTTTATAACGTAATTGTGACTTTAAATTACACAATTCTGACTATTTCTCACAATTGTGACTTTATATCACACAATTCTGAGAAAAAAAGTCGCAATTACCTTTTTTATCTTTTATTCAGTGGCGGAAACAAGCTTCTATACTAAAGACCCCAGTATACTCACAATGAAGTTCTTTTTTGAAGTTCTCCACCCACAATGCTGAAAGCGATGTTTAGATGAATATGTAAATATGTGCTGCACGCTTTTACACAACAAAATTGAGAGAACAGCAAGTTTTTTTTTTTTGTTTTTTTGTTTTTAATAAAGCATAAGAAAAGCATCTGATCATAGCGACAAAGATATGTTTGCACAAGCTCTGCAATTCGGCACTCTAGTAAAGTCACGTCACATTTATTTATGTAGCACTTTATACAACAGATTGCTTAAAATCAAGCAGCTTTACCGTATTAAACATGAAAACCAGTGCCAGTGTCTCATTTAATCAGAAGTACAACTTCATTTTCTACCATAAAGAAGCTCTCCAATGTGTTCATGTTTTCATGGACGTCTGACCTCGACGGACTGAACAGAAGAAATGAACGAGAGAAGATTATGCAATCACCACTGACCAATGGTAGTACAAATACACCAGCCGTAGCAAACTTTTCCTGAAAAGTTCAAGCTGTTTCGAACTCCCAAAACAAACTCCAAACAAACTTTGGTTTGGCCTGGTTTGTTTGAAATCACATCAGTTCTTCGATTTCACTTTATCGGGGCCTTAACAAGAAAAGAAACACAAAAGAATCTAAACACATTACTTTTCATTTAGCGTACTTAGTTACTTTTTTAATGAGTAATTTGGCAAATATTGCAATGTGTTTTAAAAGTAACGCTGTTGAACGTTGTTGTCCATGTTTCGCTGACCTCACTCAGCTATAGTGTTCACTGCTTTTATTGTACGTGAGTGTATCTTTACTCAAAGTGATATTGCATTTCCCCCCATCTCCGTTTGTCAAAGTCTGTTCACCTCCCTCAGCTCTGCCTCTACGGCATGCATCCTGTCTGTGTTTTTTTGGGCATATGTTGCGCTGTGTTGTGACACACGAGTGCAGTCTCTGTCTTTGATCAGTGGTATCTCTGACGAGCCTGTTCTGCTTAATCAGTATGCTAATGACTGCCGAGCCGCGCAAAGTTGCCAGAGTGGCAGGAATCCACTCTGCTGCACTGATCAAAAAAGCGTCGGAACAAGGGAGAGAAAGGACGACAGAGGCGGAGGGAGGGAGAGAGGGAGATAGCCAGGAGGTAGGGGGAGTCGTGCGGAGGAGGAGGAGACGAAAAGAGAGAATGTGGAAATGAAAGAGACAGGCTTGGCCTCGCAGGAACTCAGTCCGCATCAGCAGAAAGGGCAAAAATGAGATGGAATTGGAGTGTTTGCAGATGTCTGTCTACTCGGCAAGAGTAACAGACCAACAGGAACAAAGCATGTCTGACATTATGGAAATGTGAATACAATATAAACAGCAGAGGAAAACAACAAAATCACTGGATTCCAGCTCGATGAAGACATTCGCCTCTAATTCTACACAATTCCCATTTCTGTCAGGCAGTAAATAGGTCTGTTCAAATGCTGAATTAGAGTAAGATTCATGTGATTCTAGAGGAACTCTGTGATTATCAGGCCCACATCTTGTTTTAATTCATTCCACAGCACATTTTTTTGCAGATTCAGATTGGGTGATTATTAGGTATATTTAAATTTCTTGTGTCTAATGAGTTTTTGGAATGTTTAGATACAGTCCTGAAATGTATAACTGTCTCACATTGGGTGAGTGAAAATATTGATCCACTGGTTCATCTTGATTCTTTCTCTAACAATTCTGGGTTGATCCACAAAAGTTTCGAATTATAATTTTAAAATATAGCTGCGAGCAGCAATTATCGGGGTTCAAGTGCTTCAAGGCCTTTAAGCATGTGTAAAAAGGTATTATGTTTTAATTAGCAAGCCTGTAACCATCTGGATCATAGATGGGAAAGATCATTTATAGCAAATACAGGCAATTTACCATAGGAAATAAATAGTTTTTAAAGCTTTTTAACAGTTATCAAGGTTGAGCCAAAAACCTAGGACTAGTTCGCCAAAGTTGGTTTTTGAAATAATCTCCAATATTTAATATTTAGCGGCGGTCCTAGAGGCGAAGTTGCTCAGAATAAGGAGTTCTTCCATGTGGTACGAATGTCGTGGGCGTGTGCAAAAAATCGTGTGATACACAATCCTTTACACATGTGAAAAACACAAAGGTGCCAATTTCTTTTGAATTTCTCACAGGCCTCTAGGGCCGCGAGTCAAACAGGCCCAGCGAGTTTTGTTCCTATCAGCCTTTGTTAACCTTGTCTGATAGCTGCTCAAACTTCATTGGCCGATGGCGGACATGTTTTTTTGAGATCTGTCAATGTCCTCGTAGACAATCATGACAATCATGACAATCATGCATGCCAATTTTCAAGTTGAAGTAGTTAGAGCAATTTTCATGTTTTTTTCCTTGTTATAGTGCCACCAAGTGGCCAGTCGCTCCGTCTTTTTTCACGCCACCACAGAATGAGTTCTTACATAGGTGTGCCAAGTTTGGTGAAAATATCTCACTCCGTTCACGAATTATAGCCATTTTAGTAAAAGTGCCTCCACCCACTTTGAAAGTTTTGGTGGCCCTTAGTCCGCCTTTTATTCCCTGAATCGAAATTTAATCTTTTTTTTTTTTTATTGTCAATCCGACTCCAGAGAATCTTTGGTTCCGATAGGGTGAAAAACCTAGGACTAGTTCGCAAAAGTAGGTTTTTCAAAAAATCCAAAATACCCGAAAATTTCGCCACTACGCGCATGAACCCCCAGCGAAATGTTAATGAATCTGGTCATTGAAAACAAAGTCAGTCAACAGAGTGAGTGCTTCTCCCATGCTAAAATGTGTGTGATTGTGTGTGCATAGGTGGTTCATCGAGTATCACAGAGGTCTGTCCTGATGTACTTGAATTGCTCTCTCTGGCAACACAAGAGAGACTTCGAGACCTGCTGGAGAAGATAACTGTTGTGGCGCAACATCGACAGATCTATTATAAGGTATAAACTTATATATAACACCTATAACACACAGTAAACAAAATAAAATAAAAAAAAATCAGAATTTCTAAGTAGAGCTTGTTTCATAATAAACATTTTGGTTCAGAGAAGTCAACATGAAATCGAAACTGATCCTTATTGTGCAACGTTGATCAGAGCAGTTTCCACATGACTTACTGCTTCCGGCGAGATTCTGAAGTGCACATTAAATGGACACTTTACTATCCCATGAGGACACGGGAGAGATTTGTGAAGGGCAGTGACGCTGTAGGTCACATGACAATGACAGCATGACAGATGTAGTACGTCCAGATTACATTCATAGAACATACTTTTTAACAATGTCAGATAAGTACTTCTTGTGCAGCCTGTTTTTTTCCCTGAATTACATCGCAATATGGAAGTAAAATGGGATTATTGATTGATTATCATCTCAGTTGCGGTCACGCTCACGTGACATTGCAGTTAATTATTTGCATGCGTTTAAACAGTTTACACGTCTGATATATAGTTTTCTGAGCGCACACATCTGAAGCACGCGCACAGAAAGCTGCCTGTCAGACGGCGCGTCATGTGAGTATTAAACTAAGTTCTCTTTCACGACTTATTGCACTTAAACTCTCAAACACACATGAGGTTATGTCAAAAACACACAAAGTTTACATAAACACAGTCGGTTATGTCTGTGAACATAAACAACAGGGAAAGAAATCGCATGTGTATATTAGATCTGTGTATTAAAGTGACAGCAGCGTAATATACAGTACCTACTGCTGTTAATATGAACCAAACAACAAAAGAAAAACAGAAGATCACTCACTGCTCTTGACTGAATAACTTTAGTAGCTTTAATAAGAATACATTTCTGACTTGAATGCAGCTGTTAAATGCTCTGGTGAGGAGAATCTGAAATCTGGAACCGCTTGTTTGGAGAGACTGTTTGATTTATGGGGATTATAAAAAAGGAGTGGGTGGATTTTTACCATTATCAGCTGGTTGTTTACACACACATCTGTGTTCAAACACCTTATAAAAGTGAATTTTGCATAACAGGACCCCTTTAAGGCACAGTCTCGAATATTGTGTCTTGTTGGACGCTAATGTGTTGCTGTGGTGTGTGTTGTCTGTCTTGAGGATGATTGGCGCTACAATCAGACCAATGACACGCGCTCTCAGCTGAAGTTCCTGGAGCAACTGGAAAGACTGGAGAAACAGAGGAGGGAGGAAGAGGAGCGAGAAGCACTGCTCCGCATTGCCCGAGTAACTAGCAAACACAGCAAAACAGAGGAAAAACACCAGTAATCTGTCTCCATTTCTAATGTACTGTTTTTTTTTTCTCGTCTATTTGTGTGTAGAGTCGCTCAAACAGCGAAGACCCAGAGCAACAGCGTCTGAAACAGCGAGCCAAAGAGGTAGAAGGATTTCTGTGTGTTTGTTTTTAATAAAAATACATACATCCCTCCTCCACAACCTGTTTTTCATTCCTTCTGCTCCCTTGTATAGCAATGAGGACGATCAATACTCTTCATAAAGTCCCATTTGTGCCCCACATAGACACACACACACACATACATACACATACCCTGGAGACAAGGCTCTCTAATTGGGGGCTCATTTTAATTGAGTCTAATATTGGGTCTGGAATTGAAGCCTGGGGCTAAACAGGGAACAGAATGTAATGAAAGCCCTCTGGATGAGTTGTGTGTCTGTTTACAAGGTAACGCTCATCCACTCGTGTGTTAGAGAGCACGTAACATATTTGTGTGTTTTCGCACAGGCCTTTCGCTTGGGTTCTTTGTCATAGGCTATCGGTGAAATCAATAGAGCTAAAATGAAAGATTCATCACCAATAACAGCTTTCCGTTTTTTTCCCAAACATTCCACGTGGATTTGGGTGAGCCAATGGAAATATTGATTGTATTTTTGAGTGCCTGTCAAACGCACATTCTCTCTTTTTCCTCGTTTTTCTTTTTAGATGCAGCAGTTGGAGTTGGCACAGATGGAGCACAGAGATGCAAATTTGGCAGCGCTGGCAGCCCTCGGGCCCCGTAAGAGGAAACCTCTGGAGGCTCCCGGCTCAGGGGCCAACCAGGTACCTGCACATGTCCATACAACCACCCCTCTGTGTTTGTGACTTGTCCTGTGTACCGTCTCCATACTTCACTCTGTGCAGATGTGGAGGAAATGTTTGCATACGTGTTCAAAATCACTCGCATGCATAAACAGTTCGGTCGTTTTTGAATTTCGGGGTGTATTGAGCCAAGCTGTGGGATTTATTAAGTACACATGTAAGTCTTCCTGTGTGGCCATATGAAATTGCACATGTGCTTTTGTATCTTAAATATTAGTGAACTCCTTTAGGAAGGGAATTGGTATATTGTGTTACTTCTTAAGTGCTCCACGTTTGAGTTTGAACTTTGAACTGCCACATGACCTCTGTCTGGGGAAAAAAATCTCCACATGCATTTAATTTATCAAAAGTGAAGTAAAGGCTTTTAAAGTTACAATTTAATGTCATTTGAACTTTCTATTCATCAAAAAATCATGGAAAAATATCACAATTGCCAGAAAAATATTAAGCAGCACAACTGTTTTCAACATAATAATAATAATTAGAAATGTTTCATCAAATCAGCATATTAGAACGATTTCTGAAGGATCATGTGACACTGAAGACTGGAGTAATGATGCTGAAAATTCAGCTTTGATCACATGAATAAATTACATTTTTATATTTATTCAAATAGAAAATATTTCATTACTTTAACAAAATATTTTATATGAATAATATTTCATAATATTATTGTTTTCACTGTATTTTTGATCAAATAAATGCAGCTTTGGTGAGCAGAAAAGACTTCTTTCAAAAAAAAAAAAAAAAATCTTACTCCAAACTTTTGAATGGTATTGTATATGACTAAAGGGGAAGGACTTAACTCTATCTGTAATATACCATGTGTCATTTTTTGTGATTTTATTAGAATTATGAGAAAAAAGGACAAGGAAAAACTGAACAAAAGACTAGAGGATTGTATGTTAGTTTAGTTTAATTAGTTTTTACATTTGTGAATTCCTTTAGGCAGAGAGGAATGCTAATAAGTGAAAAGATGGTTTTGAGTTTTTGTAAGCTTAAATTACACAGGCCTTTTAGAAAAAAACTCCCTTTGCCTAGGGAACTTTAGTATTTGCCTCTTTTTAAGGTTTGATCTCTGTAGTTGAATAAGCATCTCTATAAAGAGCCAGTGCAGTTGGCAGGAAAACAGTGGAGGTTAAAAGACTCCAACCTTGTGTTTCAGAAGTTAAATTATCTGCAGCAGCATTTATTTGATAACTGTCTTTATTTATATGCCTAAATATTTCTCTTTATTATTCTGTATTTCTTATTCCAGGATTGAGGTGAGTTTGTTCTGATGATTGAATGATTTCTCAAAGGGTAATGGATTAATTTTAGCTCCCCTTGTGAAAAAGAAGTGTGCTTTATTGTATCGATTGCTCACTTGTGATGCGCGAGCATGAGAGTGAGTAAATGCAGAATTTACTTTCTTTCTTTTTTTTTGATGAACTAACCCTTTACCGTTTGAGAATAGTGATTCTGACACGTTTTCTGGTGATTTAGAACTGATTGATTGCATTGATCATCTGAAGCACATATACACGCTGGAACTCAAAGTGAAAGTCATTTAAATCACCATATCACATTTAGTTTTAGTATTATGTTTATTCAAAGTGTTTAGATGGTTTATTCTAATGTACAGTGCATTATTAGCGGGAGAGGCGCTCGCGGCTTGTCATGTATTGAACTGCATTAAAAGTGTGAGTACTGCGCGGAAAAATAGTATTTTTCAGTTTCAGTGACATTACTACACTAAACTACTACATAAAATGTTGAATATAATGTATAATAATGCAATGGGGGAATATATGTAGGTCCTGATAATAAAATAATAATAATATTTTATTAATAATAAAGTAAAAGTAATAAAAAAAACTCTTGGCTTAAAAAAAACTTTTGGCTTAAAGTATCGCGATCGTATCATGATTTGTATCGAGTGTATCGTTACGCCCCTACATAACTGTAGCCCATATTTAAAAAAATGTTCTTGCAGATAATATAATGTTAATTAAATGAAAGGCCACTTAAGTGTACTTAAAGAAGTACACTTTCACACATGTATTCTCTTTTAAACTAAAAAAAAAAACATTTACACTTAAAAGGTGCACTTTGTAATAATGTCAAATTAAAAGTTTTACTTTAAAGTACATTGTAAAGACATTAAAGTACTCCATGTGACTCCAATGGTTTAAAATTTGCCATGTACTGTACCTGATAGGCCCCAGATTAATCAAATTGAAGTCAAATCACAAGCTTCTGAATCAAAATCAAATCCAGTTGTGAAATTTGTGTCAATGCCCAGCCCTAGTGTCAATTAATGTTTTTTTGTTTTGTTTTTGTACTTGAAGCAAATGTTGTTTTTTTCCTCTTATTTTCTTGTCAGTGTGCACCAGAATGCTTAGTTTACAAGTTAAAATCATAAAAATTTTCTCCTGGGGGAGGATGCACCCACACCCCCCTACTACTATTTACTTTGTAAACATGTCACCTTTTTCACCACTTTGGAGTTTGCAGGTATGTTTATGAAGCGACGCAAGTGCTTTGTTTGTGCAAAAAAATGTCATTAACCACTTTATTCACAAAATAATATTATCCAAAGCGCATTCATGCAACATCAGCTCTCGCATGAACACGACACGCGTGCGTTGTGATGCTCTCGTGAACACACGTTGCAGATTAGTATTTTCGTAAATAAAGTGGTAAATTATGTTTGGTTTTTTTTGCACAAACAAAGCACTCGCATTGCTTCATAACATAGAGTACTTTAATGATGTCTCTCCTACCTTTTTGGACCTTGAAAGTTGTAGTTGTGTTGAATCTCTATGGAGGGTCAGAAAGCTCTCAGATTTCATCAAAAATATCTTCATTTGTGTTCTGAAGATGAACGAAGGTCTTACGGATGTAGAACGACATGAGAGCGGTAAATTAATTACAGAATTTTCATTTTTACTTAAGTCCTACAGCTAACTGCATTAAATATAAATGTAAACTATCATACATTTTCATGTATTTCCAACTAACATGCAGTTAAAGGGTTAGTTCACCCAAAAATGAAAATAATGTCATTAATTACTCACCCTCATGTCACTCCACACCTGTAAGACCTTCATTCATCTTCTGAACACAAATTAAGATATTTTTGATTAAATCCGGTGGCTCAGTGAGGCCTCCATAGCCAGCAATGACATTTCCTCTCTCAAGATCCATAAAGGTACTAAAAACATATTTAAATCAGTTCATGTGAGTACAGTGGTTCAATATTAATATTATAAAGCGACGAGAATATTTTTGGTGCGCCAAAAAAACAAAATAACGACTTATATAGTGATGGCCGATTTCAAAACACTGCTTCATGAAGCTTTGGAGCGTTACGAATCAGCGTGTCGAATCAGCGGTTCGGAGCGCCAAAGTCACGTGATTTCAGCAGTTTGACACGCGATCCGAATCATGATTCATAATGCTGATTCATAATGCTCCGAAGCTTCCTGAAGCAGTGTTTTGAAATCGGCCATTTTCATTTTTGGGTGAATTAACCCTTTAAGTGTCTGAAAACATTAAACGAGTATACATAAATGCAAACTGAATGTACAGTATAGTTTATACATAAGTATGCTAAAGTGTGCTTTTTTTTCACAAGGGCCGTGTGATGATAGTAAGCGAGTGCTGCTAATCTTTTGTCATTACTTATTTCTAGACTTGATTTCATGAGAAAAACCACATAGGCCAATGTGGCTCAGGAGACTCATTCCTTGTGTCTGCTCAGTTGTCAGGTTCATATGGCCAGTTTGCTACTCGAGCACCAATTCGAGTCACTTTGAGAGATCTGACCTTCTGCATGGAGCAGGACCCCACGTTCAGACACACTCTCATGCTGTATAGAGCGTTTCTAGGCTAGATAACCACACAAACACAACTTCTGTGTTTGAGCAAGTTCTTGAGATTATATAATATTTTTTCATTGTATAAATTGAGTTTTTTCTGGTTATAATTCTGTATTCCTGTTCTTGTTTTGATTATTGAATAAACTGTACAGACATATTGACTGGTAAGGAAGCACAAAATAATTAAACATTATTAGCAGCAACGGTTTGTGTGGATCTTTTTATGTTTGAATCGCACAGTTGTGTAACTTCCCAATATTTTAATTACTCCTCAGAAATGACATTTTTATGCTGATACGATCATGCTGAACTATTATTGCATTTTCTAAGTCGACTGGGGATTGTACAGAGGGCTGTTTATAAGCTCCAGGGCAGTGGATGCCCTGAACAAAGCATGACTAACCAATCACACAAATATCGCCTTAGGCAACAAAATCTACCAATCACAGTGGCCGAGACAACAGTACTGACCAATCGAAGCAGGATATTGCATCAAAGCCCAAATCAGCTGAAATTGGCTTGAGACTGGCCGACCAATCAGAACTTGATGAAAGAACTAGAGCAGACCAATAGGAAGTACAAACAGCCAGAGGGTTTGAAGCTGAAAGAAACAGGGCAATACATACCCTCAAGATCAAGACAACAAGAGCCAAAATCAACAGATCAGCGGCAGAATGTCTCTCATGATCCACTGCTGACCGATCATCTCTTAAATGATTAAACCGAGGTTAACTAAAGGTTAACTAACAATGCCATAATTAACCAGGGTTTACCTCTGATCATTAGTTGAGGAAGAAGGGCAATGCTGTCATGCATGTCTTTGCATTTGTGAGTTGAATGGAAGTTCTCGAAGGGAGTCGATTTGATGTGTGCCTTGCCTCAGAAACTTAAATACTCTGTGTGCTTGCCTGAGGTACAGGATTCTGAAATATTCCATTACCTCTGAATAATCATGAATGAGAAGCTGGGAGCTAAATATTGATATGCCTGCAGCATTCACAGTCCCCTCAGAGAGTGTGAGCGCATGCTATACAGAGGTACAGCTGCACATGCCAATACAGGCTTAGGAAAGTCAGTGAATGTATCAAAGAGTGAGTTTTAAGCACAGAATGTACCTTTTTGTGAATAAAAAGGCAGGGTTTTTTTACATTACATGAAACCTTTTAATGAAAGATTCATCTCAGTGACTTTTGAATCTGAAACTAAAAAGCTTTGTTCAGATTCATTCACTCACTCATTCGGTTTTCATCGTTACACTTGTAGGTGAAAACCAGGGCTTGACATTAACTTTCTTGCATTTTCAGTTGTCGATACCATGGGGAAAAACTGCCATATAGATATTTTTAATATTATCTCATAATTTGGCAGCAGGTATATTAGGCTGCTGTCACTTTAAGACCTGACGCACGGATCCATTATACTGTTACACATGCGTTTTCTTTCTCAACTGTTTATGTTCAATTAAAACATAACTGACTGTGTTTACGTGAATACTCGCCAAGACCAGCATTTTGACATTATTTTGTGTGTATTTGACTGTTTAAGCAAAATAAGCAGCAAAAAAGAACTCAATTTAGTACTGAAAGGCGGCTTTATGTGGCGCACTTTGGGTGTGAGCACAAAATCTGCAGGAATGAGTAAAATTATGCTCAATATGCGCAATCCCACTCCGACATTCAAGCCCTGTAACACCAACGTTCATCCGGAGCAAACGAAACGAGTGAGTGAGGGGAGGATGGTTCGAGCAGCTGGTATCGTGTATCTATTCTGCAGAAAAAGAGTAGCATTCAAGTTGGAAATGTAAACTCAAAAACATGAAATGTAACTCAAAAAAGCCGAAAAATATTCATTTATATCGTTTCGTATCAAGGTATGTTTTTACATAAAGCAAACCGTTGATGCTAAGTGATTAGCTTTACACCATTTGCTACAAGACTTGCTTTCTGCCCACTGATCTCTAGTTATAGATTATAGATATTATCTACATTAGAGATCAGTGTTTCTGCCATGTTTCAAATCAAGTGTTTTTCTATTATCCTGGTTGAGCATGTGGTTCAAATTTTTAGACACCAATGAAATTTCACAATTTTCAGGTACAGAAACTGAATAAAGTAATCAAATGTAACTGCATTGTCTTCACTGTATAAAATAAATCTAGATTAATCATTGTTGAAGTTACAAAAGTCATTCACCCAAGAGCAGCGAGTGACTTTCTCTTGTCTTTTGTTGTTCGATGAACATTGAGGACAAAGACAGCAGTAGGTTTATTAGGCTGCTGTCACTTTAAGAGCTGAAACACTTTTAAAGCGCATGTAAACATACTTAGCAGCGACTCCGAATGAGGTTCTTCAGTCAAGGATGGTTGACATCAGCATTTCATGGTCCTGCTCGCTGACTAACTGCATAAACACTGTGTGCTCGACGGACTCATTGAAGAGCCAGTGAAATTGTTCCAGACTGCAGCTCTTCAATTCAATTAATTATTGATCGTCTCATCATCTGCACGCGCTGCTAACTGCCTCGGATCAAAGGCACAGAGTATGTGTGCGTTCTAGGTTTCCGTCCCTCTGACAGCACGTCAAATGGAGGAAGACAGAGGTAATTTACCCGTCATAATTATGCATGAGTGCGCTCATGAAAACAAAGATGTTTTTAATGTTGTCTGAGGCATAGTCTCCATTCATACACTTGGGCACACAATAATTTTCCATCCCAAACTGCTCCAAAACTCCTCTCAGGCAGAACAGCTGAACGTTGTAAACAGCGTTTGAACTCACTGAGTGCTAAAGGCTCATTCGGACGAGACTGGTTCAGCCTGAGGAGGTTATTGAGGTAAAAGTGTTTCATAGACGAAATACGTGTTTCAACACCCTTAGCAGCCACTCTTAGCAACATAAACTGATATTGTTCACTGAAGCTTACTGTATTATGTAGAACTAGAGAGTATTGTGAGTTTATTACCTGCATTCAGATTTAACATTTTCCTTCAGGTCAGTCCTATGTTCATAATAAAAAATCTGTTCAAATGTCCGATGTATTTATCTTGTCTTTTTAACAATTAAGGGGTTTTCCATGACTGACAGCGCTAGTCAAAGCATTTGTCAGTTGCGTCTTGTTCCGTGTTCACAACAATTCAGTCTTTTCAATGTAAAAGTCTTCGCTACTGACTGACACACTCATAAAGACAGTCTTTGCTGCCATCTAATGGTGTAATAATGTAACTTCTGTTGCTGTTCAAGGTCAGGGACTATTTTTCCGGCGGAAGGAAGGCTTTTAATAAAAGTTTACATCATGAAAGTTGAATTGATACATATTTTTAGCTTTAATATTTGTATTGTGTGGTAACCGTTTTAAAGTTAAAAAAGACAGTATTTATTCAAAATAGAAATATTTTCAGTCTTCAACTAGTCTTTACAATCACTTTTTTAATCAAACACATCCTTACTGAATAAAAGTATTAATTTCTTTAAAAAAAAAAAAAAATTACTGACCCCAAACTTTTGAATGGTAGTGTATATTTTTACAAAAGATTTTTATTTAAATAAATGCTGTTCTTTTTTTTTTCTTTTTATTAATACTTTTTATTATTTATTAAAAAGTATCACAGGTTCCAAAAAAATATTAAGCAGCACAACTGTTTCCAACGTTGATGATAATAAATCATCATATTAGAATGATTTCTGAAGGATCATGTGACACTGAAGACTGGAGTAATGATGCTGAAAACTCAGCTTTGATCACAGGAATACATTACATTTTAAAGTATGTTAAAGAAGACAGACATTTAAAAAAAAAAAAAAAATGTAATAATGCTTCACAATATTACTGTTTTTTCTGTTTTTTGATCAAATAAATGCAGGCTTGATGAGCAGAAGATACTTCTCACAAACATTAAAAATAGTAGTGTCCAAACTTTTGACAGGTACTGTATTTAGAAATGTAATGTCCTGTAATGGCAAAGCTGAATTTTTCAGTCTTCGGTGTCACATGAGCCTTAAAAAAATATGCTGATTTGCTGCTCAAGACACATTTAACATTGTTGAAAATAGTTGTTCTGCTTAATATTTTTGTAGAAACGTTTTTCATGATTCTTTGACTAAAAGGAACTTTATTTAAAAATTTAAAAAATACTTTTTCGTAATAAAGTCTTTACTGACACTATTGAATTTTATGTGTCCTTGCTGAAAATTAATAATTTCTGTAAAACAAAAACAACAAAAATCTTACTGACCTCAACATTTTGAACACACATATCTTCACTATAGATTTAGACCTTGAAGCAACTAGCTAGGTTCTTCATTCAAGGTTGGTAGGCTCAAGTACTGCTGTGAAGTAAAAAAATTACCTCAACTCATTCGTAGTGTCTAATCACAGACCGACTGTTTTCTCGCTCTCTTCTCTCCGACGGCGAAGTGACACACACCCGCCTCCTCTCATTTTCGCTCCGGTTGAATGGTGTTTGTATTGCGAATAATTTTAGCCATTCCCGCAGGTTTCGCGCTCACACCAAAAGCGCGCGCAACACTTCTCTATAATTGGCGCGCACAAAATGCTTAAGTCTCGAACAGCTTCACAAGTATCAAAACGAGTGACTTACTGCGCTTTAAAAGGCCAAATACACACAAAATTATGTCAAAATGCCCGTCTTGGTGAGTATTCAGGTAAACATTTTGGAACGTTAGTTGAAAGCTAATGCATGTTGTGTAACAGTATATTGGGTCCGTGCATAAACTCTTAAAATGACAGTAGCCTAATATTCCTGCTGCTGTCCGTCATGTTAATCAAAGAACAAAAGACAAATAACTCTCTGCTCTTGACTGCAAGGTTTATAACTTTATTTGTAAACATTAATCTGTAATTAAATTTTACAATGAAGACTATCCTGTGTTATTTTATACGTGATTCATTTCTGTATTTCTTACCTGAATAACCTGTTAGAATAAAGAGTGTTTCAGTTGGGTCTATCAATCACATTTATTTGTACCCTTGTTTGCAACTTATTTGTTCTTATTTTATTACTTTATCACCTTTATTTTTTTGTGAAAATAAAACTGTTGAAGATTTGATTTTTGTTTGCATATGCTGTCAATTGTAATCGGTGCATCTCTAATGACAATACAAAGACATCAGTCCATTGGTACAAACCAAAACAGTTTATTAGGAAACATCAGTCAGAGCACATTCCCCCAGAATTCTCAGTGGTGGTAGAGAGCAGCTTTACAGAAGAGTGAAAACTGACCAGGACAAGCTGGCCACAGTACGTGCTCGACAAATGACTCGCTCGGCAACTCCCAACCCTGAAAATGCTTTCGAAAAATATTTTCCTGGAACAAAAACATATTCATGCATGCTGTGGGTTGAGAAGACTGAGAGGCTGTGCTGTTAACGGATGAGAGGCAGGAAGGGAGAGGGTACAGTGAGGGCCTGAGCCAAGTGCTTCTGCCCGTATAAACAAAACTACACATTCACATGAGTGATTTACGAAGACTTCTTCTGCTTTTTCTTCTCTGCCTCCTCCTCTTTCTCCTTCTCTATTTCGGCGACCAGCGTCTCGATCTCTTTGGACTCCAGAATCTATGAAAGGAGAGGGGGGGGGAGGTGCAACAAATGTGTCATGTGACTGATTACTGAGACAGTTCCAACATTAAATGGATGACAAGAATGCTGCATCAAGACAACTCTAAACAGATGAATATACAAAAGAAAATCATAAATCAAATGTACTACCTTTAGGGGCTGGTTTCTCTGGATCACAGCCAGCTCGATGTTCTTGCCCCCGGATTGCACAACCTGTGCAAGAACACATCATATACAATTGCCTCAGCAAACATGTTACATCCTGTCAACTTCATGATATGAGAGTCTGTTTGGCACGCATGCAACTATGGTAATGTGGTGTTTACCTCTAGTAAGGCTTTGATGGCCAGTTTGATGGCATCGTTATCACTCGCGATGGCTTCGTCTGTGTAGTTTTTTTCCAAAAACTCCCTCACCGTCTTCGCGCTGCGCCCAATAGCGTTTGCCTGACAGCACAGGTGAGAAGAAGGTCAATACAGCCGTAAAATGGGTCACATCTGAACAATGTGGAAACAAACTGCTCCCACTTTACCTTCCATGCATGGTATGTTCCAGAGGGGTCCGTCTGATATAGACGTGGAGTCCCGTCATAGTCGAAGCCAACAATGAGAGCCGAGATACCAAAGGGACGGCGTCCGTTGCTTTGAGTGTAGCGCTGTTGCACAAGAAAAACACAATGAATACTGTTAGCAAAATATCCAAAAGAGTGAGTTACTGTAACAGTGCAATTAAACTCTGTACATTCATTCTTTTCTTACCCTAGGGCTGCATGATTAATCAAAATAAAACTGAAATCATGTGATATGGCTTAGTGTGATTATCAAGTGTTGGGGTAACACATTACAAGTAACTTGAGTTACGTAATCCGATTACTTTTTCAAGTAACGAGTAAAATAATGCATTACTTTTTCAACGTACAACAAAATATCTAAGTTACTTTTACACATTATTGACTGACAGCTCTCCTGTCTCTATGTTGAGAGAAATGAAGTGCAGAGGTGTTGTGTGCGCTGTGTGAACATGATGGGGATTGTAGTTCTAGACTAAATCTGAGCACGAAAACATTCAGTATTCCTCAAAATGAATAAAAACAGTGAAATGCAATCTCAGAATTTTAGACAAACCTGTAAAAATTAACTATATTAAATTACATAAATATCTTTATGTATTTAATTTCATGCATTCTGATTTATTTACCCTGTTAAAGAGTTGTATTATCATGCCAAACATGGCCAAAGTTTCAAAACACGAGTTGGACGTATGACGAGTATTTCTGTGCCAAATACACTCCTTCTGAATTTCGGAAAGTTTTTTTTAGAGTATGGCCCTTTATCACGTCATAATTCCTTGTATAGGCACTTCTCCCTGACAAGCGTGCACACACACATCACCCAGAGCAAGAGCACGCCCATCAACGCGCTTCGTTCGGGTTAAAGAAGTCAAGAGATTTTTCAACAATGTCACTGAAGGAGTGTGTTATTGGTTGTGAGGGAAAGATTACCTTTTTCAGCTTCCCAAAGAACCCAGCGTTAAGGGAACAGTGGATAAAGTTTGTTTTTCCGGGGCAGCAACAGTTGTGCACGTATGTTTGTTTGTTCCCGGGATTTCGGTGATGAATACTTTGTAAACAAGTCCCAGTTCGACACTGGATTTGCAGATCGCAGGTGGTGAGTAAAGCTGCATCAGATGTCTGTGTTTTGTTGGCAGTCGGCGCGCAAGTGCATAACATGTAAACAACACAAACGTTTTTGTTCCTTTTATTTATAATGATGTCACAGCTAACGGACGCTCTCTACGCAGAAGCTGCGCGCACTCGTGACTCTCCGCCCACAGCACTGACGACAGGCACGCCTCCAGATCGCTGCTTTTTTCGGAAAGACTTGGTTTAACGTATCTATCCTTTATAAATATGACAAAACTAAAGACTTGTCGGAGATATGAAGAATGCAATACTTGTTGATTTGTTGTTAAAAAAAAACAAGCAAGCCCGCCAGGTAAGAAAAAGTAACGCAATTAGTTACCTTTTTAGGAAGTAACACAATGTTGGAGTGCATTACTTTTAAAAGTAACTTTCCCCAACACTGATTATCAAATTGCAAAGGCTGTGATTTAAATAAATATATGAAGCGTGGCACTGCGTTATTTTACACGCAAACACCTCAAAACAGCTGTTTCAACAAAAGAAAAGCTTTAAGGACTTCATTGTGGTTTCTGCCAGAACAAAAGCTTGATGGTTTAACGTTTGAAAATGAATAAATTAAGACATCCATATTCGTATTTTAGCATTAGAATGTTAGTATTGTGATTTTACAGTTAAAATTGTTTTTCTAAAATACTTATTTTACAGTGAAATATTACAATAGTAATATTCACTATTTTATTCAATATTTTTACATAAATAAAATTATTATTATTATTATTATGTGCAGCCCTACAAACAAAAACAGCAAACCTGGAAAAAAAAAAAAAAATCTCAATCACAATTTTTATCATGAAAAAAAAAAAAAAAAAAAAAATTGCATTTATATTTTTCCTAAATCATGCAGCCGTAGTCTCAGCCTCAGGCATCACGCTCACAGATCGTCAGCTGAACATCTGATGCATAAGGCACACAAAATGGGAAACACTTCGGGAGTTTCAAAGTCGTCATCTGATTGGTTGAATTCTACAGGATTTCCGGGAGACGTTCGTGTCGCGTTCTTTAACGCTCCGCCTGGAAACAAAGCCATCGTGACGCCAAACCCCCTCATGAAGAACAACACCATTGTGTTTACAACTGTGACGGTGAGCACTTACCAGGATCAACATAACGCTGGATTTTCAAAAGTATGTGAAGTTCGCGGCTCCATTGTTGCAGTAAACTTACACAATGTTCTTGAATGAATAATTATTGGATGCATGCCGGTCTGTTATCATAGGAACATCGACTTTACATTTTCACGCCCCTAAACATGACGTGGAGCAAAACAAACTGTGATTGGTTGCTTTGCACGGTCCTTGACCAATGAAAGCTGCGATAGAGTAATGCAGCCATAACCGCCTCTCACATCGTTCCAAAACCTGTATGACTTTCTTCTGCAGAACACAAAAGAAGGTATTCTGAAGAAAGCTGGTGTCCAAACAACACTGGACCCCACTGACTTTCACCGAGGCATTTTTCAATCTTCTATTGTGTTTCATAAGAAGAAAGTCAGTCATACAGGTCTGGAACAACATAAGGTTGAGTAAATGACATTAGTGTGCATTTCTGAGTGAACTACCCCATTAAATGGCGTGTATGTCAGCTGGAGTGAGTGACGTCACCTGTTTGAGTGTGGCGATATAGCGGGTGATGTACTCCACAGTAACCGGGTCCTCCACTGTGAGTCTGTGGCTCTGGCACTCTACTCTCGCTCTGTTGATGACAATCCTGGCATCTGCCGTCAGACCTGGACCGCACAGAAACAAACATTTAATCATGCTAAGATCACCTGTATGAACTGTAGAGTCCATATTATAAACTTTTAAACACCACCTATTCTGTCAAGTCAATGGTTTTTCAATTATCTAGTGGCACCAATTAAAAGGGTCAAAACACAACAAGTTAGTCACCATTCACTCCCAGTGCATCTTTTTCCATACAATGAAAGTGAATGGTGACTGACAAGCATCATGACAGAACTATCGCTTCATGGCATTGAATATACACACAGTGCAGGGTGTAGAAGAATGAATTTTACCTGCGAAGGCCATGCACACATGCTCATCTAGAGCGCATATCTTCCTGACTGTCCTCTCCTCCTGAAGTTTTGCCACGGACTTCTTCTCAACACCCAGGACAACAATATCCTTCCCCCTGATTCCAACCTTAGATGTACAAAAATATTTCACAGTTAGTTCAAAACACAGATTTTAATCCTAAACTATGGGCACAGCGCCCTCTACCGGAATATGTGGCAATCACACAGTCTTGAGAATGAAACTACATGAATCATGCAGTTACAGCAGACGAAAAATAAAACGTAATACCAAACATAAACGATTAAAATGGCATTCAGTTGTTTAGGGATCTTTTAACAGTCGTGACGCTTGAAACGCATCTAGTAAAGTCATTTGCTGGAGCTGCAACTTCATTGATTAGTCGGCAAAATTTTTAAAACCCATATTATTTTACGATTTTTTAGTAGTAGTGTAATAGTGCAGTATTTGAAATGCATTTACACAGACATGTGATCAAAATAAAGCGAATCAAATAATATATCTAGTCTATCTAATATATGTTTAATGTCAGGATAGCTCATGCTAATATTAGCCGCAACATGCAAGTCACGCTTACCTGTAACACATCAATAAAAAGCTACTAAATAAGCGAACACCCCAGCTACTTTAAAGCAGTCTTAATCAATCACAGTGTTTACTCCTTTATCCAGTACTTGTTTGCAATAATCATCTATCACTACATTTTGAGTGTATATTCGTGTAGCCGCTAGCCACCGTGCTAACGCTGCGGCTCAAATATAAGCATATAAACACTCACAGCTGTGGAGCCCTTCTTTACTGCTTCCTGAGCATATTCCACCTGAAACAAGTGACCATCGGGAGAGAAAACTGTTATAGCTCTGTCATATCTAGCTGCCATTTCTGCACACTAGACGCAAAAGCACGAATTAGGGTGAAATAGTTGCCTCTGACTTTCGACTAGCAGCACAGGAGGTTTCGAAATTGATTTGCGCATGCGCAACAACAGCGCGCGTTGAATGACGGGACTTGTAATCCTCACTGCAAGGAACTCGTGTGATTTCTTTAATAGCATCCCGTTTTTCTCCCCGTTTTGTATAAATTATTAGATTTCTATTAACGTTTATTTATTTATTTAATCATGATGTGTTTTGTAAAACTACACATATGTACTCATATTTAGTGTACTGTAGCAATGAATTGTAATTTCTGTATTTTCTCTATCAAATGTGTACAAATTTGTAAAATTTTTTTTTTTTTAAAGTCTGAAATAAGACATTTCTTTATCAGGACACTGGCGTTCTCCTGCAAATTAACAGATTATATGTATATTTCAAATAAAAAGTCAATATGTTTGAATTTCTGTTTCTTTGTTTTGCATTATGTAAAAATTACAAATATTATATTTGAGCAGTGCCATTTCAGAAGTCTAGATATTTTAGTTTTTATTTTTTCAACATATGTTTATTATTTATTAAAATATATACAGTAATAATAATTTATTGTGTGTGTATATATATATATATACACACACACAAATAATTATTACTGTATATATTTTAATAAATACAATAAATTATTATTACTGTATATATATATATATATATATATATATACACACAAACCCGATTCCAAAAAAGTTGGGACACTGTACAAATTGTGAATAAAAAAGGAATGCAATGATGTGGAAGTTTCAAATTTCAATATTTTATTCAGAATACAACATAGATGACATGTCAAATGTTTAAACTGAGAAAATGTATAATTTTAAGGGGAAAATAAGTTGATTTTAAATTTCATGGCATCAACACATCTCAAAAAAGTTGGGACAAGGCCATGTTTACCACTGTGTGGCATCCCCTCTTCTTTTTATAACAGTCTGCAAACGTCTGGGGACTGAGGAGACAAGTTGCTCAAGTTTAGGAATAGGAATGTTGTCCCATTCTTGTCTAATACAGGCTTCTAGTTCCTCAACTGTCTTAGGTCTTCTTTGTCGCATCTTCCTCTTTATGATGTGCCAAATGTTTTCTATGGGTGAAAGATCTGGACTGCAGGCTGGCCATTTCAGTACCCGGATCCTTCTTCTACGCAGCCATGATGCTGATATTGATGCAGAATGTGGTCTGGCATTGTCATGTTGGAAAATGCAAGGACTACCCTGAAAGAGATGACGTCTGGATGGGAGCATATGTTGTTCTAGAACTTGGATATACCTTTCAGCATTGATGGTGCCTTTCCAGATGTGTAAGCTGCCCATGCCACACGCACTCATGCAACCCCATACCATCAGAGATGAAGGCTTCTGAACTGAGCGCTGATAACAACTTGGGTTGTCCTTGTCTCTTTAGTCCGGATGACATGGCGTCCCAGTTTTCCAAAAAGAACTTCAAATTTTGATTCGTCTGACCACAGAACAGTTTTCCACTTTGCCACAGTCCATTTTAAATGAACCTTGGCCCAGAGAAAATGCCTGCGCTTCTGGATCATGTTTAGATATGGCTTCTTTTTTGACCTATAGAGTTTTAGCCGGCAACGAACTCCTTTCTGATATTGCTCCACTATTTTTTGCTGCAGCATTGGGGGAATTGGTGATCCTCTGCCCATCTTGACTTCTGAGAGACACTGCCACTCTGAGAGGCTCTTTTTATACCCAATCATGTTGCCAATTGACCTAATAAGTTGCAAATTGGTCCTCCAGCTGTTCCTTATATGTACATTTAACTTTTCCGGCGTCTTATTGCTACCTGTCCCAACTTTTTTGGAATGTGTAGCTCTCATGAAATCCAAAATGAGCCAATATTTGGCATGACATTTCAAAATGTCTCACTTTCAACATTTGATATGTTATCTATATTCTATTGTGAATAAAATATAAGTTTATGAGATTTGTAAATTATTGCATTCCTTTTTTATTCACAATTTGTACAGTGTCCCAACTTTTTTGGAATCAGGTTTGTATATATATATATATATACACACACACAGTAATAATTATTTATTGCATTACTGTTTTTGACTGTATTTTTATCAATAAATGCTACCTTTTACTTAATAAAAAATACTATTCTGCAGGGACTGAAGTGTTTATTTAATTTTTCAAATAAAAAGTCAATATGTTTGAATTTCTGTTTCTTTGTTCTGCATTATGTAAAAAATATGATTATTATATTGTCTTTTAAATACATATTTGAGCAGAGCCAGCTTAAACTAATTCTAAAGACATTTTAGAAGTCTAGAATGTTTTTAAAGTTATTTTTTCAACATATGTTTGCCAGAAGAAGCTGAAAAATCTGATTGAGACAGTATGCTGCCATGTCCACTCCAGAGCTATTCAGTCAGTCGATTTAACTGTGATATCATACAAGTCCTCAGCAGTTTTGAACAAATGAAGACAGCAAGACGTCTTTGAGAAGTACCTCTACAAGCATCTACCAACACTTTCATGCTTCTACTTCAAAGGCCATTTTGGTGCCACCAAACCTCTCATCAATGCTTCATCAAGAGCACGGTAAACCTGCAGAGAACAGGCCACAAGTCTCCCGTACCTTATTAAAAATGTCCTTTTAATTAAATTCAACAAATAAGAATACATTAAACTAAATATGATGCATCCGGGAATAGAGGGGTTTGTGTTCCGAGACCATGGAGCAGTGTTCAAAGAGACAGAAATGCCCACCCACCAGTATTCCTTAGCTGTGTATTCCCTCAAACCAAGCTAATGAGGACCTTCTGTAGTGCTCACAACCTCAGCATTTCTTACGGGAGTCACCTGTGTGGGACACAAGAGCTCTCTGAGCAAGTGTGACCCAGCTAATAACATATTAGCACTGTTCTGAAGTAAACCAGGTTGCGGGAGCTATAAACATATGGAAAAGTGCACTGGTGTGTGTCTGTTCAGAATGATTTTTCTTATGTTTTCTGGGTGTTCTGTTACTAATAAGGTACTATGATTTCCGCGATGCAGAAAACGCGGACAGAATCGCGGAATCCAGTCATGAAAATGGAATTTACTGTATAACGCGGAATGTTGAATTTGTCAAATTTTTGATGAATATATAAAAAGCAGGTCGGTGCACTTAAATCAAATCATGATATACTAGTGTCTGTGAATATTAAACCGCAAAAAGACTATTTAAATATGAATCTTGCATGTTCAGTGTCTGTGTGAATGAATGGCACAGACGCGCGTTTTCATTTACCACACACACACTGAAGCACGCGTGACGCTCGCGGTGTTTTCAGCCTCTGCCGCCTCTCTATATGAGCACATGAATGCATGAACTTCATCTCCAGAGCCGCTCTGAGAGTCACTTCATGAGGATTTTACCATTTCATTTGAGAAAAACTATTGTCGTATCATAAACCCACAGCAAACCGTCAAAATAAAAGTTTGGTTTAACTTAAAGAAATTGTGACAGAAATATATTACTTTTGTACAGTAGAATTTAGCTACGTCTCAATGTAATAATAATACTAACACATAATAATAATAATTATAAATTATAATTGAGGAATAATCACAATTTTTCTTCCATGTTTTAATTTTAAACTTTTAATAAATTGTTGTTAAATTGTATAAGTTTCATTATTTCACTTAATTTGACATGCTTTTTGATTACAAAAAATTAAATTTAACCATTAAAATGGAGTCCAAAAAAGTTAAAATGGGAAAAGAAAATAGAATCAAGAAAAATTAAAATGGAAAAAAAAGGAATTTGGAAAAAGTTAAACCAGAATCTGGGAAAAAAATCGAACAGATTTCATAGGGCCCTAAAAATCTGCTACTGTGTTTACACGTGTTGCTCAGTCTGTAACTTAAATTAGTCATTATTTTTAATTTCATTTTTTTTATGTAATGCAAATTGTTTCCTTTATTTTTTTTTAAGTTTAGAAAAAAAACATTTTCTCTGCACAACAACATTTTTTGCGGTGCTGAACAATTTCAGGAGGTCAGTCGCAAAGGAAAAGTTCTTAAGTTTTGCAGGTAGAAAGTACCCAATTACAACTGCTTGACCTTGACCTCAGTTAGAAACACTGAAGTGAAGTCTTTTTTCATTTCTGATCCACTCTAGATCAGTCAGTTTTGTTCACAGACTGAGCTGGGATCATCATCATTAGCAATCAGCTTCATCTCTGGCTCTGTAATTAGCTGATTAATAAAAATTAACCTTCAAAGTTCATTAATATCACACCATAATTAATCTTGATGTCCTGGTTTAAAAATGCGCCAAACTCTTTTTTCATTTCCATGAATTGGCAGTGGTAAAATGTTCATAAAGATAATTGGCTCATGAGATTTCATACACTGCAGATAATCATGAGCAGCCTCCGTTGGAATGCATTACAGAATCTCTTGAGAAAACTATTCTTAAAGGGACAGTTCATCCTTAAAACACCACAAATGGTCATTTACTCACTCTTATGAATTTCTTTGTCACAGAAGGAAATAATTATTGCAGAATGTCCAAGCTGCTTTTCCTAATCTGACTTTATTCTATGGAAGAGAGGCATTATGAACATTCCTCAAAACATCTTCTTATTTGTGTTCAACAGAAGAAATAAAGTCATGCATGTTTGGACTGAACTAACTATACCTTTGATGGCCTAACTATATCTTTAAGAGCTATAGTTATACCCTCTATGTTTTATATTAGCAATATTACACGAGTAGCAGTGCGACATGGCTGTATATCATCACGGCTGTGATTTGAGTGCCGTAGGTAATAACAGCGTGCTGATATACAGCCATATCGCACGGCTACGAGTGTGATATTGTGTTTATACAACAGTTCAACGGCACGAGTGTGTAAACAAATAAGAAACAACAACGGAGTGTCTTTAAAACCCTCTTTTGTGCAAGCCTCCTTTACTAATTATAAAACGTCACTTTAGAACTAGTAATGAAGAAACATTGAGTCGCTTCATTGAAACTTGTTGTATTTTGTAGAGTATTATGGTATTATGAGAGATAGATCGACTAAACGAGTGTATTACCTGCATCTGATATAGCGTTCATTTTTCAGGTCAATGTCCATAATATTATATCCATTATAAAAAATCTGTTTGAATGTCCGCTGAGGAAAGCGATATCTTTGTCTTTGTCCTTTTAAATGTTAAGGGGATTTCCTATGACAGTGAATCCGTGTATCATTCATTCAGTCATTTTTTTACTTAATATTGAAAATAGAAAATAGCCATAGAGTTAGCCATAGGTGAATTTATGTCTACACAGAAGAGGCTCTGCCTCAGTATGGTTTATGTCAAGCCATTCGTTAGTCTGGTTGTTTGGTGAGAAAAAGATTAAATGTAGTTGCAATAAACTTGTTAAGAATCCGCACAACTGCAGCTGAGGAGGACGATTATTCTGCTGTGTGGAACTGAAGAAGAACTGATGACTGCACGACTTGATCTTTGGCTGACCAATCAGACGAAAGGGGCGTTTCATTCCCACCCACATGTAAATATCGAATATTCCAGCTGTTTATTAATTTTTCCACCCCTGAACGAAAAACGAAAAACTGAGCTGAATTCTTGTTTTTTCCCCCATTTTTTTAAATGAAAAAAAGAAAAAGAAGCCATTTGCTCAATTTTTAATAAAAAACAACTGAACGAATGATACACGAATGACAGCACTAAAACAACTTCCTTGTTCTGACTCACTCATAAAGAGAGTCTTTGCCGCCATCTAATGGCGTAATCATGTAACTTTCACTGATACTATTGACGGACCCTTTCCAAATACGGGATATTATTATTTATATAAAACAATATTTCTTGAACAATATTTCTTTAACAACAATAGCCATTATAAAAGACATAAACACAAGCAAATAAAAAACACAAGCAAACAATTCAGTCAAACGTACAAAAGTAGCGCTTTAATACAGGATTTAAGTTAAATTTGGCCTAACTATAAAGTTATGAAACTTAATTTTCCCCTTAAACCAAATTGTTTTGCTCTGGAACAAGTAATAGATTAATAAAACCAAAGATTGCCCGTTTGATATACCCCCAAATTAATCTCATGTTTAACCAGTATCTACATAAGAGCTAGCGGCAAATTCCCAAAGGACTGGCCGAGATGAAGCTGTTCTCTGCGGGTAGACGACCGCTGACGGCCTGGAGCTCACATCTGAGAAAGCGTCTAAACAAAACAAAATAACAATTGTAAAATAGGTGCAATGTGTATATATATGAGTCACATATTTGGGGTGTAAAAAACTACATTCTTGCCTTAAAAAACTCTTAAAGCTACATTTCATGGCATAACAACAGCAGTATTTATAAAAAAAAAATATGATGGATTTGCTCACCCGCCATGACAGTGTGATAAAAACGGTGAAACGGTTCCAGTGCTGATACTGGGGGAATATTGCACGGCTTTCAGCCAATCAGATTCAAGAACCAGAAAGAACTGTTGTATAAATAGTTAAATATATGTATATATGTATATATATATATATATATATATATATATATATATATATACAGGGTTGGGGAGTAACGGAATACATGTAACGGCGTTACGTAATCAGGATACAAAAATCCAGTAACTTTAATTTGTTACAGTTACGTAAAAAAACGTAGTAATCAGATTACAGTTACATTTTGAAAAAAGGGGGAATACTATCAGGATTACAGTGTTTTCATTTAAAACTAAATAAATCATTATTTTGCCATAACAACACTATATTAAGCCCTGCTTGATTATACAGTATTTCCTGGTTCTGTTGCCAGTGATGACTCACGTGAGCCACCCGCTGGTGCATGCGCAAATAACACCCGTCTACAATCTCCTCAGATGCAGATAATTGCTGCTGCTAGTTGAAACGATGCTGCCCGCGGGCATAAACGCTTTCGATTCATGGAAATTTCGCTACTATTTTGTTTTCAAAGAAGAAAATGCAAACAACATGGTTGTACAGTGCAAACTCTGCCTTCCAGCTACGAAAACACTTCCTTTATCAATGGACTAAAAAATAATCTGTAATACCATACTGTAGCCACTAGATGTCTGTATAGCCCTTTATATATATATTTTCAGGGCTGTGTATTCCCAAGTTGTGGAAATAAGACATGATTGCTTAGTTTTAATAGGTTTTAAAAGTAACCAAAATGCTAAACATTAAAATTAAAGCAGCACAAATATGAACAGAAATGTTTGATCCGAGCTTGTTCAGTTTGTTTATGATCTGATGTCACTTTTATATTTTTAAGCTCTAAACAACAACAACGATAATAATATTGCAATAGATAATTTATTAGATTTTTAAAAGATTTTTATTGTTGAGACCCATTCAAAAGTATGGAACGTGTGACATTTAAAAACTTGCAGAAATTGAGAAGAAATAATTCAAATTAAATTTAAAAACGCAATTTATCTAGTTCTTTCTTTCTTTATATAGGCCTATGTGACCTTGAAGTAATACAAAAGTAATCAGATTACATTACTTTTATATTGTGGTACGTTACTGAATACTTTTTTTTATGAAGTAATTTGTAACTGTAACGGAATACATTTTTAAAGTAACCCTCCCAAGCCTGTATATATATATATATATATATATATATATTTGATTATGAGATTTTATGAGATACTAGCAACTGACAGTGAATTTGTTTCTGTAGTGCTGTGGAAGAAGTTTTAGAATAAAAAAGTCATTTTTGATTTTTGGTCATCAGAAGTATTTTTAAAAAGTTAATCAATCAAAAGAACAATCTAGGGGAAACAGACTTTTTTATTATAGCAGATTCGCTGCAAACTATTTGTTTTAGAACAGTATAATAAAACCAACTGGATGCTTGAGGAAATGAATCAGAACTATAACAGCTCTCATCCCTTGAGATGCTCTGATTGGCTGACACATTATTTCCTTCAGGATCTCCTTTGCGCAAAGGTTGCCTTTGCATGTCAATACTGTCTATTTACAGCAACAATATAGGCCTATACACATATTCACAAATAGCCTAGCTCTTTATACAGTTTATTTAGAGAGTACTGCAGATTCATACCCAAGACAGTCTAAATCACTACTTTAATCATAAAGTCAACTCGAACCACACATAAACGACCTAAAGTGTTCACGCTGGCACCTCAGAACCTCACAGGCGTGTTATGCTGTTGTGTCTTCATTGCAACATCCTGTCCTTTATTCACAAAACAGTCACAGACAAGTGTCTCAGCAGCTAATTCAAAACTCATTAGAAACAAGCAATTGCAGGGCGGACTCCCAAAGGGATGCAGCTTTCTAATCAACGTTCCCTATCCTGCAAAGCCCATCCAACGGGGCGGCTCATAACTAACGTTTCCACAGAGAAATTAAACCGAGGCGTCATTATGAAAGGAGATGCTCCTCTGATGATTTCATTACAACAGTACCATATGTTTCATGGTATATTATAGATATTGATAATGCTATAGCATTTCGTCTTGGTTAAGTTGTGCCATTTCTTCTCATTTTAAAGAAACAAAAGCAATAATTAACTGAACGCTCAGGCAAAATGGGTCAAACTTCATGTGGACCTACTATCTTTTTTTTTTTTTTTTTTTTTTTTTATAAAGAAGGCAGTTTTATGCAAAGAGATTTTATGTCAGTGAGTTTAAATGTAGATCAAGTCTCACTTAAAGGAATAGTTCACCTAAAAATGAATATTTTGTCATCATTTACTCACCCTTATGTTGTTCCAAACCTGTATGAGTTTCTTTTGAACACAAAAGTAGATATTTTGAAGAATGTTGGTAACCAGACATTTGATCCCATTGGACCCCATTGACTCCCATAATATTTTTTTCCTATGGAAGTCAATGGTTTGACTACCAACATTCTTTAAAATATCTTATTTTGTGTTTAACAGAAGAAAGAAACTCATACAGGTTTGGAACAACTTGACGGTAAGCGATGACAAAATTTTCATTTTCAGGTGAACTATCCCTTTAAATCTTTGGCTCCTCAGGAAATCACCTCAGATGTCTTTCAGAAGAGATTTCAAACTGTGCTCAGATTTGTCAAGATAATCTGCAATCAAAATACAAACTCAAACATCTCAGATCAAATTCTTCCAAAATCAAACTATTCGAGATATTCTAACCACATATACACTCACTGTATGTGCAAACAATGTTCTCATTAGTGCTTACTTGCAATTATTTTACGTTAATTCAAGAAGAAACAAAACAAGACAAAGTTAATATTGTCGTGAAACATAACGGAGAACTCTTGAGCAATAATAATGTCTTTTGGGATGCCGGTGTGTGTGTGTGTGTGTCCGTGTGTGTTCAGCGATTACGCATCTCGCGCGCGTCCCCGGTGGCGCAGAGCGTGTACGGAGTCATCCCGCTGCTGTAGGCGGGGGCGAGCCCCTTTGCCCGTCATATTAATGTGCTTTCCCGCTATTCTAGTCCATGAAACAGCACGCAAGTATTGGCTCTTGTGTTGTCCTTCGTTTGCAAACAGTGGACAGGAACTTAACCCGTCTGTATTGACAGCTGCTGAAGTCCTATACAATGACTCGTCGAAAGCAGGCGAAGCCCAGATCTTTGAAAGGTACGAAAGGTTTTTTTTATTATTATTTAATCACTTGCTTCCTTGTCTTGAGTGAAACCCGACCGCGGGACAAATCGAATGATTGACCCCAATTAGTTGCAGATCATTAAGCTTCAGATTAATGTTGAGCAAAGAGACTGAAATTGTTTTGGAGCAGAACTTTCATTTCACTTTCATTGCATTTTCGAGTAATCTAATTTGGGTTTGTCATCACTCTTGCACGTGATGCACATGATTCAGATATGATAATCCATGCAATATTATACACTCTAAAACAAATGCTGGGTTAAAAACAACCCAAGCTGGATTGAAAATGGACAAACCCAGCGATAGGGTTGTTTTAACCCAGCGGTTGGGTTTTATTTAACTCAACTATTGTTTAAAATTTAAATGTCTGGCTTAAAATGAACCCAAAATATGTTGGAATTTAAAAATCAGACACATAATTACTAGAGGCAACAATAATAATCAAAAGGTGATCATTTATTAATAAGCCATTCAATAAATGTTTGTTTAATTATTATTCATTAAACTTATTAATAAATGCTCATTTATTAAACATATTAATAAATGTTCATATCCAAAATATTTTTGGTTCATTTTAAGCGAGCAATACAGTAATTTTTAAACAATAGTTGAGTTAAATAAAACTACCCAGCAGGTTGGGCTAACATTTAACCCAACCGCTGGGTTAAAACAACCCAATCGCTGGGTTTGTCCATTTTCAACCCAACTTGGGTTATTTTTAACTCTTTTTTTCTTTTTTAGAGTTAACTCTTTTTTTAGAGTGTAGTATTGGGGTTCTAGGACAACAAAGTTGTCTCTTCAGCTCAGCTAGTCAAAACTGAATGTGTGTGTGTGTGTGTGTGTGTGTGTGTGTGTGTGAGAGAGAGAGAGAGAGAGAGAGAGAGAGAGAGAGAGATGGGTTTTGCCCACATCTCAGGGACTAATGTCCCAACAAGTACGGTAAAATCTGAATGAGGAAAATGGCTTAATAAACATACTAAATAATGTCTTAATGAAACTGTATAGGATTCATAAATGTTTATGTGAGAATTTAGTAGGGAACAGAAAATATTAACTTTTTTAAAAAGGATAAAAACAAAGGGATAGTCCCAAAACATGACAGAAAACGAATGTGTGTGTACATATGAGTGTTTGAGCTTCCTGAGGTTTTAAATCTATTAATTTCCTGCAGTCATCATGTGATGTGGCTCTGTTATGTCACCTTGAAATCACAGAATACAGATGCAAACATGCACACACAATGGTACTCCCCTGCTGGATAAAAAACAGATCAAAATGGTGATATTTGTTTACTCTTTGCTTTTTTCAGGCCACAGGGGCGCTATACAACCAGATGGTCCACAAGAGATTGAAAAAAAAATGCCATTTAAGTGCTTGATTTCTTTGCATTATGTTATATTTTGTTACTATGACCATGACCTTTTCTTGCAATCAATCTTTTCTCCACAGGTCAAGATGACAGGTTAAATACAAAGGAAGATGGCGTGATTTTGGGGAAGAAACGTTGCTTCTTGGAAAGGAGAAAAGAAAGGGATGAGGAGAGTGAACAACATGGGCAGGAGAGGGATGAAGGTGCTGAAGAACATGAGAGTGCAAACATACAGCAATCAGAATGCAAACCGACGTACTGCCATGGTTCAGGTACACACAAATACATTCCCACACCATCCTATACTATCCTTTAAATTATTAAACCGTGAATATTTTCTCCATCTCTCTCTGTATCACACAGGCAGATTTAAACGAAGAGAGACCTCTAGGGTTTTATATTCAGGGTTTAGTGTTTCTGCACGACCTTTGAATTATGTGTATTTGCAATTCCCTATATGCACAATAACAGAATGAATCATGCCTTTACAAATGATTTTGGATTTATGATATTGGAATTGCTAATCATGTGAACATGTTTTTTAATATGTTTTATCCTTTAAAGCAGATACATTAATCTTTTAATTCAGTGTATAATTTGGTACAATGATTCAGGTTTTGTACATGTTCTGTACTTTAAAGTAGAGGCACTGCATTTGTTCTAACTGTGAATCCGGTCCTCTCACACTGACAGCAATTTTAGTCACAGTGGGACTGCTCATTATGTGGCCACATACCGAGCAAATTACATCTAAAAAAAAGTGTGAAAAAGAGCATCCAATTCATATTTTTGGTGTTTAGTCTGCTCTTATGAGTTATATTTTAACCTGCCAGACTTCAGCAGGACAGACCTCTTGAACTAGAAGAGAGGAATTCTTATAGTTGTGGTTAAAGTGAGTCGTGTTGAGGAAGCTCATAATTTAAAGTATTTCAACTGCAGCTATCATTTATAAAAACCAAAAACAGTATTTGTCTTGCACAAATAACAGTTAGGGTATGAATTAGGGTTACAGCAAAACAAAAAACAGCAGTGTCAGTTTTCCTTGTTGGAGAAAATATCTTGTTACTGGAAAAGCTATGCTACTTTGACAAAATTTTGAGTGTCACACTAATGTAAATGTACTTAATTTAGTTAGCTACTCCCCAACATGTATGTTCTTCTGTTTTTGGCAAAAACTTTTTTTATGAAAGTTGTAAATACATTTTCCTCTCTTCTCTGTCCATAGCAAATCATAATGTTGGGGAAGATGAAATATGTTGTTTAGCATCTCTTTCCTCTGCTGACCATGAAGATAGATGCGAACTTGGATTCAAGGAAGCCACACATAGAGATCATCAGAGACTGTGCAGGAGGGCAAACACCCCTTTGCTTGGAAATAGTTCAGTACCTCTCAAAATATCCCAAACGGATATCAGCAGTGAGAGCCCCACAAAAAGCAAACAGGGCTTGAGTAATCAGTATGAACAGGGTAGTGCTATGTCCTCCCGACATCTCTCTCTTGTGGGGGAATCTGGGAAAAAACAACCTCGAAATTTTCCTTCACAAGATCAATCAAGCTTCTCAATGGCAGAATGCACTTGTGCAACCTCACACATCTCCAGTCCAGCCACTCCAAATGCTGCAGAACTGGCTCCTTGTGTAGAAAAGAGAAAGTCTCAGTTTGTCTCAAACAGTTGTTTAGGAATCTCCAAAAAGCTCAAGGTTTTCAATAATTGTGTTCATTGTCACATGGACCCTAGAGCACGTCCACAGACCCAACTCAAGGACAATGAAATCCACTCAAGCTCTGAGACTTTTCCATCCGAACTAAAGGAGCACCAGAAAGAGGCTAATGTGATGCTAGGACACTCCGTGTTGCTTGAAGCCGCAATCACAGCGGCTGTTCAGACGGTTCTTCAGTGTAGCTTCTGTCCCACATCTTTAAAGGACCTGAAAGCTCTTCAAGAGCACGTTCGCCAATCACACAACTCGGCTTTAATCGAGAGCAACGTCTTTTTCTGCTCGCAGTGCTTCCGAGGATTCCTGACAAAGGACACGCTAGATAATCATGTGCAGCAGACACACTGTAAAAACCAGAGCCTGAAACTTGATCCAGATGCGGAAGAACCAGGAGAAAGGAAGTCTTTGCAATTCTGTCCATACTGCGCCCATTTTCCTACGTTTAGCAGTAAGATAAAACTGACGCAGCATATCAAAAAGACACACAAGAACTTGATGAACCTTAAAGAGGGAAGGAGGACAATGAGTTCACCCCAGTCAATCAAGAGTCTGGCTAAAAAAACTAGCCATGGTGTATTACCCTCAACCGACTTCGTCTGTGACCACTGTGGGGCTAAATACACCAATTTGGATCTGTTTCAAACTCACTTGAGTTCCCACCTTAAGAGTATGCTTCCAAAACTCACGTGTCCAGAGTGTTTCAAGGATTTCCCAAACCAGGAATCTTTTAAGGAACACACAGTGTCTCATTTTAGCAATTCGTCTACGCTCTACATCTGTGAGAGCTGCAGTAAGTCCTTCACCAGCGTCAAAGACTTACACGGGCACCTACTTGAGATGCACACCGTTGTGTTTTACAGATGCTCCCTCTGCCAGCAGGTGTTCGACTCTAAGGTGTCTATTCAGGTTCACCTGGCCTCTGAGCACAGTAACAAGAGAACCACGTTCCACTGTACATCGTGCGAATGGGACTTCAAGCAAGAGCAAGACTTGCACCTGCATGTCAAACAGAAACATCTTGACAAACAATGCAAGATGTACTGTTGCATCTTCTGCGCAGAGTCCTTTACCACAGACATCGAGTTGCAGTGTCATATCACAACACATAGCGACAAATGCAGTCCCTGCGTCTGTACCAACACCAGATCTCCCCTCGAGGTCGAGAAACTCTGTGCCAAGAGTGCTGAAGGTAACAACGTGACCCCTCCACCTGTCTCCGAACCAGTTGCCAAGGACAGCGCTGGAATGCTGCCAGTGAATAGTGAAATAAGAGTCGGTAAGGTGGAATCGCTGTTCAGCCCCCCTACCGAAAGCAAAGGAAAGGCAAATCTGAACGATCCTATGTTTGCCTGTGAAATCTGTGGTGCTTCTTACACCATGCAGTCCTTGCTCGCCAACCACCAGCTGCGAGATCACCACATCCAGCCCGGGGAGAGTGGCACTCTCAAGCGCAAAGTGGAGGCAATCCAAGGGAGCCACAAATGCAAAGACTGTTCCAAGACCTTCTTCACTGAGATGGCACTGTGGGAGCACGTCCAGACTCATCTAGGCCCCACCAAGCACTGCCAATGCCCCATCTGTGGAGAGCGCTTCCCTTCCCTGCTAACTCTGACTGAACACAAGGTCACCCACAGCAGGAGCTTGGACACGGGCAACTGCCGCATCTGCAAGCTTCCTCTTCACAGTGAGGAGGACTTCCTGGAACACTGTCAGAGGCACCCAGACCTGCACAACTCGCTGACAGGCTTCCGCTGTGTCGTGTGCATGCAGACTGTCACCTCCACTCTTGAGCTGAAAATTCATGGAACTTTCCACATGCAGAAGGTCCAGGGTGATGATCTGATCAGCAGCTGCATGGATCCCTCCAGCCTTAATCCTGACCTTAAAATCTCCTCAAGTGTTGCTCAGCAGGAAACAGTCACTATGAATGTCAGTACTTTTGAGCATAGACTCCGAGACAGTAAGACTGGCATTTCTGTAGTCAACTGTTGTTCGGCTACGGCACTCATTCCAGAGGAGAGAAACAATAAGAACACTCTCACCCAGACCACAACAGTTTGAGCTAATCCTAAATAAAGGACATCATTTAAAAAAGGACAAGATATGTACACTCTAACAAAATGCTGGGTTAAAAAAGGTTGAAAATGCACAAACCCAGCGACTGGGTTGTTTTAACCCAGCAGTTGAATTAAACATGCTGTGTAGTTTTATTTAACTCAACTATTGTTTAAAAATTAATATGTGGCTGGCATAAAATGCACCCAAAATAGATTGGAAATTAAAAATCAGACACATAATTACTAGAGGCCACAATAATAATCAAAAGGTGAACATTTATTAATAAGCAATTTAATAAATGTTTGTTTAATTATTATTCATTTATTAAACATTAATAAATGTTAATTTCCAACCTACTTTTGGTTCATTTTAAGCAAGCAATACAGTAATTTTTAAACAATAGTTGATTTAAATAAAACTACCCAGCAGGTTGGGTCAAACATTTAACCCAACCGCTGGATCTGTCCATTTTCAACCCAACTTGTGTTCATCTCAAATTTGGGTCAAATATGGACAAACTAGGCCGTTGGGTTACCTTTTTTTTTTTTTTTTATAAAAAGTTTAACCCAACGGTTGGGTTTGTCCATATTTGACCCAAATTTGGGGTAAAACAACCCAGCATTTCTTTGAGTATACACTCTAAAAAATGGTGGGTTAAAAACAACCCAAGTTGGGTTAAATATGGACAAACCCAGCGATTGGGTTAAATGTTTGCCCAACGTGCTGGGCAGTTTTATTTAACTTAACTATTGTTTAAAAATGACTAAATTACTAAAACAACATAATTTCTGGGTTTGTCCATTTTCTACCCAACTTGGGTTGTTTTTACCCAACAAAATGCTGGGTTGTTTCAACCCAAATTTGGGTCAAATATAGACAAACCCAGCCGTTGGGTTAAGTTTTTAAATTAAATTTTTAACCCAGTGGTTGGGTTTGTCCATATTTGACCCAAATTTGGGGTGAAACAACCCAGCATTTTTTAGAGTGTACTTTTCTGATTGTTTGTGTACTGGAGTACTTGTACATTATATTATGTATTTAGGCCCTGAATGCGTGAAGACATGTTTCGGAGAGGCTGTTTTCTCACTTAAAAGCAGTTTTCTTGTTTGAGATGCTTTGCAAATGACTAATTCTCCCAAGTGCAAGGCTAATCTTCACTGGACACTTTTGAGGTTCTGAACTCAGATTTACTGCCATATTTGGATCATTTCCTCTCTCTTTGTTAAGATAAATCCTTGTGTTAAGAAATGGAACTGGATCTTTGTGGATCTAGACAGTAATGAGTTACTGATGAGTGAAACTGCAGATGCGCAGAGGGGCACAAAAGAGGATGAGATGTGGGCAGTGGGACTCGATGTTCTGAGGGAGAGAGTCATTAGCAGTGTTTAATCTAATTGAAATCTGAGCAGGCCTCTTGGTAAACTTTATGGATTAGATGTAGGGCTTTTGGACAATGACATCTGATAATCACAAAAGAGTTGTAATGTTATGTATTTTTATTTTGTATTATGTCTTTTTAGTAAAATACCTTCATCTCTGCCTTTTTTTTTTTTTTAATATAATTTTGACTCCCAATTTAAACTGTCTTGTTAGTTATATCTGTACATGATGTTCTATTGCAAAAAAAAAGTAAATTGTGTTTATGAGTCAATGTGCATGTGTGTAAGTGGTGTGTGTGTGCATTTTCAGGTCTCCACACTCTAAAAAATGCTGGGTTAAAAACAACCCAAGTTGGGTTAAAAATGGACAAACCCAGCGGTTGGGTTAAATGTTTGACCAACCTGCTGGGTAGTTTTATTTAACTCAACTATTTAAACTATTATTTAACTTGTTTAAAAATGACTGTATTGCTTGCTTAAAATGAACCCAAAGTAAGTCGGAAATTAACATTTATTTATGTTTAATAAATTAACATTATGAATATGAAGTTTAATGAATAATAAACATTTATTAAATTGCTTATTAATAAATGTCCACATTTTGATTATTACTGTTGCCTCTAGTAATTATGTCTGATTTTTAATTTCCAACCTATTTTGGGTTCATTTTAATCCAACCATATAGTCATTTTTAAACAATAGTTGGGTTACATAAAACTGCCCAGCATGTTAGGCAAACATTTAACCCAACCGCTGGGTCAAAACAACCCAACTGTCCATTTTCAACCCTACTTTAGGGTTGTTTTTAACCCAGCATTTTTGTTAGAGTGTATTGTTGATTAAAAAAAAAAGATAAGAAAAACACTATCATATTTTTGGACTAATGCAGTTTAACAATGATTTTCTTAGTCTTCAGTAGAACATTTATAAAATCATAAATTAAAACTACTGATTATGACAATAATAAAATGAAATAAGTTGTTCTGTTAGAAAAAAAATGTTTTAACATTTCTTAGCTCCTTAAATTATTATTATTATTAAAGTATTATTATTATTTTTCACTTGATACTAAACCTTGTTACCATACTTGACAATAATACATCTGGGCCATAAATTTTTACCTTTAGGGGACCAATGACTTACTTTTGGGCTTTATTAGGGGTGAAACTGAATGGCAGGATTTTACGTCCTCATTACTAAAGTGTTTGTGCATTTGTGTAACTATTTATTAGCAGTACAACCTCCCATTTCATGAACAAATGATTTCATCTTTAAAAATGTATCTAAATATATGCAATGCAGCACAAAGTGATGTTTGTGCATGTTTCTGAGATTGGAAATAAGGTAATAGAGCCATGTGAAGCTGGAAGCCACCAGGACAAACTGAGCACTACCTCATTTGGAAATACCCCTCAATCACCATGACAGCAGCTGGGATTTGACCACAGACACAGGAAGGAAAAGAGACATAATTTTGGGCACAGCTGTGCTGTAAAAAAAATGCATTTGTCAGAAACATTATATTATAATATTATTAATACACCCAGCCATATGAGTGCAGGGAGTTAAAGAATCTGTAAAAACTATAAAAAGTCTGTATCAGAAACATGACGGGGTTAATGAAGGGTCTGCTCCAGTCTCATTATTTATTATCGTAATACAAATGCTGATGATTTTTTATTTTCATGCTATGGAGACGAGTGATCATCCCAGAAAATACAAGTTTGAATGAAAACATGAACTTGGTTTTCCTTTTGTGTGTCCAGGCTTTAGGCCAAGATAAAGTCGGCTGTGAAAACATGATGCCGGGTAATGCCCAGACCATCTGTCAATGAGTGTCTCTCGAGTGGGTCGAGTGAGAGGAGAAATGGCAAAAAAAACGGTGCAGTAGAGTTTTTAAGGTTGCGGGGTTATAGAGTGTTACTGGCACAGAGACGGCTAATATTGAGTTCGAACAACTTAACATTTTTAATTCTACAAAACCTGGATTCTCCATTTAAAGATGCATTAAGTACAACACGGTGAAGTGCCAGAAGTGCAAATTTGTCTTATTCTTACAGAGATAAGAGTGAAAGTAAATCTAGAGCTGAACTGCTATCTAGAAAAAATAGAGCTGACTAAGATCCTTCATGTTCGGTCAGGCCTGCTGTCCAGGTGCACTCCCAAGAAATTTTAGGTCTGTGCCATGTCAACATCCTCCCGGGATGGAAACTGGGGTGAAAGGTTTCTCTTCCTACCGATGTCCAACATCATCACCTTGTTTTTTTTTTTTCCACATTGCGTCACCAATCATTCCTCTGTGCTCTCCCTTCTCTTCACGTCTCACATATCCAACAATCCCATATCCCCTGAGTACTTCTGCAAACAACACCAATGACGGTTTTATCCAATGATGATTTAACAGAAAGAGTAAACAAGAAGGGATGCTCCCTTGGGGATGGGATCCAGTATAAACTGCCCACTCACAAACAGGTGAAAAAAAAGTCAGTTTTTATTTACACAAAAGAAGGTATTTTGAAGACTGTAACCAAACAGCTGATGGACCCCAAAAAAATACTATGGAAGTCAACGGGGTCCATCAACTGTTCTTCTTCAAAATATCTTCTTTTGTGTTCAACAGAAGAAAGAAATTCATACAGGTTTGGGACAACTTGAGGATGAGTAAATGATGGCAGAATTTTTGGGTGCACTATCCCTTTAAATACATGACTGCAAGGTAAAAGTGGGACAGCACTCCCCCCTATTGGCTGAATATGTGACAGTACAGCATCAGTCTCACAATTAGTTTGTTTTTAAATGGATTTTAACTATGTTTAAATAGTTAAAAATGTTGTTGTTAAAAATGTACTGGCACTGTTGTACAGCCTATTTTTGATTCTATGGTGTAATTTAGCTTACACTATTATGTCACAATACATTTTAATTGGCATATTTGAATTTGATTTGCAATAAGCTCATATGAAATGTTGCAGCATTTTCAAAGAACATCTACAGGTTTAGCGGAAAGAGCGGGAACGCATTAAAATCAATGAAAAAGCCTTTTATAGGCTATAGTTTCGCATGTTCACATCATGACCAGCAGGTGGAGGTGCGAGATTATGTGTAAATACGAATGTGTGTGAACGTAGATGTCTTTAATATACATGTTTTACATACTACGTCTCGACGTTGTGAAGCTTCTGGTTAAATACGTCAGCAGTTCGACGGTTTTCCTCCCCCCGTCTCCCACTCGAGCCTCGATGGGTGAGGTCTTGTTGTCAGCACCGCCTGATATGGCTCCTGCAGTCAGCTGTTTCCCGTTATGTCCCATTATTCCCACAGACTTACCTGTTTCAGGATGTTCGTGCCAAAATACAGTTAAAGGAATAGCAGGCGTGCCATTACACTGACAGTAATTTGGCGCGTCCCTGAGTGTGCACGCATGCGCACAGTGAATAAGAAAAAGAAAAAAAGCTATTTTTTTTTTTTTAAATTAAAGGGTTAGTTCACCCAAAAATGAAAAATATCCCATAATTTACTCACCCTCAGGCCATCCTAGGCTTATATGACTGTCTTCTTTCAGTCAAACACAATCGGAGTTATATTAAAAAAAAATTCTGGCTCTTCCAAGCTTATAATAGGAGTGAATAGTAATCGAGATTTTGAAGTCCAAAAAAGCACATCCGTCAATCATAAAAGTAATCAACACGACTTCAGGAGGTTAATAAAGGACTTATGAAGCAAAGTAAGAAAAATATCCATATATATAACTTTATAAACAAGAATCACTGGTTAATAAAGGGTGTCAACTCAACCAGAGGTCCCTGGCTCAAATTTCTGATTTTGTTCATATTTTTTTTTTCTGTAGAAAGACAAACATAAATAGTGATGAAAGCCAAAATATTAAATGTCACAGATGTATGTTTACTGAGTAATCCACCATTTTGTAGAGGGGGGTCAAAATTACCATTTTTACCTGAGATTTGGAGACAAATTACAGGGGTGTAAAATGACTTTAGAAAGATGGCAGCAACATTATTTTATTTTTACACAGAGAGTGGTAGAGCTATTAGTAAAATCTGTTGACTTTAGCAATCTTTGTTTCATCATATGCCAACTATGACAGTTCAAAAATGGCAAAAGCACTTCTTGTGTGTTTTTTTGCCTCAAGCTTGCATGCCTGTAACTCAGGAAGTATTAAAGATGTCTTAATATTCTTTCAGATTCTGGTTCTTAACAAACTTTCCTTTTGGTATGTTCATTTTAAAGGCCCTCGATGGTTCAATCCCAGAGATATGGAGATCTTAATGCGGCTCTATGAGTAAATTGGTAAAATATACACATTTTCAGAGGTCAAAAACCAAATGTGGGTCACTTTGCAAACAGCTGATATTTTTTTTTATTTTAAAGAGGAATATCTAAAGAACAAATAATGTTAAAACTCATTTTTTTTTCTATAATCTCAATGGCATAGAACATACCTGTCCGAGTGCCATAAATATAATTTTTCTAAAGTCGTCATGCCTGTAACTCAAATTATTCAAGATATCTTAATATCCTCCTAAATTCTCATTCTTAATAAACTTTCCTTTTAAAATCTTAATTTTCAAAGCCCTATATAGTAAATTATGGGATAATGTTCATTTTTGGGTGAACTGCAAGGTAAAATGGTCAATTCAGACGTTGAACCCTGTATTTTAAAGAAATAAAAAAAACATTACTTATAAAAAATATATAGATATTACACTAATGACGGGCATGAAATAGTCTTATGGTAGGTGATGTATTTTGAATGAAAAGTTCACGACACTAAAATATATGGTTTTGAAAGGTGATCCCATGGGAGAGAGTGATGAATTCCCACAGACAGTTAGGTAGATCTAAGGACTGAGTGCCTGAATACAGGATGTTTCTGTAGAGCCTTCCTTTGTTAATGCATTAGTAATTCACACACTTCATGAAACATATCAAGAGGGATACTCTGAAAGAAAGAAAGAGACAAAAGGAAATGGCTTTAAAGGAAAAACTCAAACTCTGGAAATCTGTTATAGATTTGTAAAGAACTACAGTAGGCCTAGATCAATGTAATATAGGCCAAACAATGGCACTGCCATATTTACTATATGTAGTCTGCAGAATAAAGAAGTCTTTTCTGAATTTCCGTTGTTAACCATCTTCCACAGAAACAGTTTATTTCACACATTTGATGTGAATAGTTTTGTATAGTGATGAGAGATGTGTTAAGTGGTCATGCTTTCATGACGTCTAGACTAGATTACTGTAATGCATTACTAGCTGGTTGTCCTGCTTCCTCAATAAACAAGCTACAATTAGTACAAAATGCAGCTGCTAGAGTTCTTACCAGGTCAAGAAAATATGATCATATAACACCAATTTTATCATCTCTTCACTGGTTACCTATTAAGTTCCGTATCGATTATAAAGTACTGCTAATGACCTATAAGGCTCTAAGTGGTTTAGCTCCTGTGTACTTAACCGACCTTTTATCGCCCTACAATCCTTCACGCTCTTTAAGATCACAAAACTCTGGACTTCTGGTTGTACCTAGGATAGCTAAGTCCTCTAAAGGAGGGAGAGCGTTTTCACATTTGGCTCCTAAACTCTGGAATAGCCTTCCTGATAATGTTCGGGGCTCAGACTCGCTCACCCAGTTTAAATCTAGATTAAAGACGCATCTCTTTAGCCAAGCATTCACATAATCCATCTCATATCAGATCAATTGCACATGACTATCTTTGCTTAATGTTATGAACAGCAGCTATGCTAATTATTCTCCATTTGCTTTTCTGTTTTACCTCGGGACGCCCGTCCCGAGGTGACTAGAGAGTACATCAGTTTCAGTTTGGATCCAGCCTCTTAAGAAGACCTCAGATGACTAAAACTTTGGAAGAGACGGCGCCAACTCCTGCGATGACTTCAGAAGATGCAACATCTGGATCAACACGCACATTCACATTCTATAAATCCTAATTATTGTTAATATGTAATTCATTTTTCCAGGAGCTCTTTGCTTCTACCTCCAATTACATTGTTAACAGTGATTGTATGTTAATCGCCTAAATTATTACATTATTAGCTAACTGCAGTCTCCAAATTGTAATGTTGACATGCATTCTCTGTAAAGCTGCTTTGAAACGATATGTATCGTGAAAAGCGCTATACAAATAAATGTGAATTGAATTGAATTGAAACTGAGGCAGTGCGACTGCTATTTACCAGCCAGATGACCAGTGCTTCACAACAGGGGCGGGTCCTACTGGGCTTATTGTTTGCTATTGGCTGAGGACAGCTGCTGGCTACTTAATTATTCATTGAGGGAAGGGCCAATTAGGAACTTATCTTGGACACTGAGTTAATTATTCAGGAAAGACATACCAGATGACCATGTGTTTGTCTGGCTTGTAGCTTTTGCATTAAAGAATTTTGTTACACTCAAAAGTGTGAAGGATGCTGCACTTGATCAACATTTAATCGACGATGGATTTACAGCAGTAAGCATTTTCCTTTTTTTGCTGATTTATGCACGTCTGTCAGGTTTAAAAAGCACACAAATAGGTCAACACATCAGAGATAGTTCAGACCACAGAAACCAACCGTTTTCAATATTTAATGCTGAATTATCATATTACTCAATTAAATTATTTTTTATTGTGTCCTGAGAATGTCACACATATGAAACATTTGTTTTTAAGAACAGTTTTTCCAGTATAGCTAGTTTATGCTGAGTTGATATAATTATGTTACGCTCTTGTAATCTTGCTCAAGCTTACAGTTTCTTAAAAGAATAGCATTATGTGCAAAAATGGGCATCATAATTTACTGGTGACTGTATGAGAAAGGCTTGACTGCAAATGATTAAAGTCTAATTTACAAATGAGACTTGGGAAAATAGGACAAATGGGAAAATCAAGCAAAATAAGTGTTACACCTAAAAAAGCTTGAAAAATAATACAATAGATTATGTACCGAGTCCTTGAAATTGACATTCGTTAAAAAAACATGAAAACAAACAAACAAAATTCAACATAATGCAAAACACATCCATTATAAAATCCTATAAAAAACAATAATTTAAGTAATTATATACATGTACTTGACGAACAACACTGCTATCACTAAAAGGCATGCACTTTTAACGCCTACACATTTACATGTACTGTGTTACAGTAAATTATTTCAGAATGAAAACAGTGATAATGTATGTCGTTTGAAACAGTCTGTTTTGGACATTATCCTACAGACCATCCACCGACCATTTGATGCTTTACTGCACACACAAAAAAATGGCAAACACTTGCCAAAATAGCAAGCTCTAATCTGATTGGCTGGCTTGATACAACTTCTGGGATTCCATTTGCACATTTTCACCAACTCACTTGGAATCAGAAGTCATGTTTACAAGGTACTGAGCTGCTACAACGAACCAGTCACTGGATTTGTCTGTTTGTGGCATCAAATCTTTGAAAGATATTCAGAGTTTTGAGGTACATTAATTTTGAGGTAAATTAAATGTTATTCCAGATTATGTCTGCAGATGCATTGCCATTCATACCATTTGGATGTGCAGAAATTCTCAAAATTTTCTACACATTTTTTGCTAATATTTTGTTTTGTGAACATATAGTATCAGTTATTATTGTGATATCACTGATTCCAGATAAAGGCCATGTAAAAACAAAACCAAGTGTGGCGAGTCGCTGTAAATTTGAGTTAGGCCCCTTCCTGTGTATCTGCAAAACTATATTGAGCTTCTCAACAATTTGGAGAAATATGCTCAAGATGAGTCCACTGCAAGACTTTCAGAAGCTGCAGATCACATATTCTACGACGGAAGAGATTAGAAGGTGTGAAAACCCAGAGATGATCTTATCGTGAGATTCTCACCGTTTATAGCCCAACAACAGGAAACTCACTTCTGATTTTTGTGATACACCTTGTTCTCATTGGATTTACAAAACAAACAAATCTGCACCTTGACTTTTTCCCATCCCGGGTTTGTACTTCAAGGGGTGGTTGATTACGATTTCACTTTTTTAACTTTAGTTAGTGTGCAATGTTGCTGTTTGATCATAAACAACATCTGCAAAGATACGACTCTTAAAGTTCAATGCAAAGGGAGATATTTTCTTTTACAGAAATCGCTTTTCTACAACAAACGGCTGGTAGGGACTACAATGAGCTTCTTCCAGGGTTAGTGACATCACAAACCCCAGAATTTACATAAACCCCGTCCCCGAAAACTCACAACAAAGGGGGTGAGGCCATGTTGGGCTGCTTTAGCGAAGAGGAAGAGTTGTTGTAGTCAGTGTTGCCAAGTCCTCGGTTTTCCCGCGGAATTGGGCTACTTTATCACTGTTGCCACAGGTTGATTTTCATGTCCACGGGTTGATTTTCATGTCCACAGGTTGAAGCGACCCCAAATAACATATTTAGCCCCTGCAATTTTTACTGGGGGATCCCCCTTAAAACGCGATTGGGCTAGTTTTGGGCTAGTCTTGAGTAGCAATTGGGCGGATTTTTTGTGAAAACCTGGCAACCCTGGTTGTAGTAGAGTGTTGTTACCCTGCCGTCATTTTACACCGGACTGCTTCAAAAACGAGGGTCAATTCAACGCTGGATTTGCACAAAAGATTAACATGACGACACATGCTAGTCGATGAGTTGAATCAACTCCACAGCAACTACATAAATTTATCCACTAACCATTCAGAAACGTCCAGTTTCATTCTAAAAGTTGTAACTTCTTCCTGAGTCTCTCCATCAGTGTCGACTCCGGTTTGAACAATGTAAGGCTGAACACCGTTACTGACAATCCTCATTTTGGCTGCGTGAGATTCTCCAGCTTTGTTGTTGTTGAGCAACCAAAGCGTGAGCTGTTAAAGCTCCGCCCTCTTCTGGAAAGGGGGCCGGGAGCAGCAGCTCATTTGCATTTAAAAGGACACACACAAAAACGGCATGTTTTTGCTCACACCCAATTAGGGGCAAATTTGACAAGCTATAATAAATGATCTGTGGGGTATTTTGAGCTGAAACTTCACAGACACATTCTGGACACACCAGAGACTTATATTACATCTTGTAAAAGGGGCATTATAGGTCACCTTTAAGGTCCAACGTCAAGCAAAAAATATCCAATGCTTCTACAATTTCAGCATGGCATGGAACAAGTTCTCATTTCATTGCCCTTTGCTGGGACAGGGTCTGAATTGCTTTTGGAGCTGTGCATGTTGTGCTGGCTACTGTGTGTCGAGTGCTGACTTGAGTTGACTCTGTTACACAGCGACGCCATGCCTCTCCTGATCTCCTGACGGATATTGTTGCTGGAGAGCACGTAAAGAATGGGGTTGATGGCGCTGTTGAAAGTTGACAGTCCCAAAGAGATTTTGTAGGGCGTGTAGATGTGCTTTTCAAAGTGACACTGCTCCCGCAGCTGGGGGAAGTGGAAGGTGATGGCGCGCACGAGCAATATAATGTGGTACGGCGCAAAACAGATCAAAAACAGCGCCACCACCGCCACAGCCAGGTAGCGCACCTTTTCTTTCTGATGGGGCTGGAGGCCCGTGCTTGCCTGCACGTTTGCAAGTATTGCCCTGTTGGTGAAGATCAGGATTGCGAGGGGGATAAAAAAGCCTATGCAAACCCGAGCGTAGTTGAATGCCATAACCAACTCTGAGCTGTGGCTGGGCTCGAAACAGCGGCGACTCTTTTCGGCAACTTCCCCTTCACGCATGATGAAGACGGGCATGTGACTCAAGCCCACTACCATGTAGATAGAAAACGCTACAAGAGCTGCAATTCGCTTCTGGCGGAGACCGCGAGATTCTATCGCATAGACCACAGCCACATAGCGGTCGATAGACACGCAGCAGAGCAGGAAGATGCTGATGTACATGTTGTTGAAGAACACAAAGCCGGTCACTTTGCAGGCCATGGAGCTCCAGGGCCACTCGTGGTCTCTACTGACATACACCGTCCACATGGGCAGCGTGAAGAGGTACGTGAGATCGCACAGGGACAGGCTGAGCAGGTAGATGCCGAGGACGTTCTTACGACACACCTGGTGGAGGGTGAGGTAGACGGTGACCAAGTTGGCTGGCAGGCCGATGATAAAAACCACAATGTAGAGCACCATCAGAGGAATACGGTCCTCCTGATACGATATCTGACAAATCTTCACACTTTGGTTCATTGTTGGCATGACGCCCTGTGTCATGGTGGTTTCATGCATCATATCTGAGTGGAAAAAATAAAGAGAGAAGTGAGAATAAACAGAGAAAGAGAACTGTAGGAGTACTGCACATGATGTGGAAGAAAAAAAAGGCACTGCATTTATACTGTATAAAACTACAAGTATTTAACTAGTAAACTATCAGTATACCTATAAGCTCACTTGTATTATAGTTGCAGTGCAAACGAAAAACATAGTTGTAAACTACACTCTAAAAAATGCTGGGTTGTTTAAAATAAATGGGTTGTGTCTGGATTTTTTAAATTAAATTTTAACCCTAAATTTGGGTTGAAACAACCCAGCTTTTTTTAGAGTGTAGTTGTGTACTCAAAGTTACTACTGTTACACTTAAAGTATACACTAAAAAGTGGGCCAATTTAGTCCCAAGTAGTATTGAAGCAGTACACTTACAAGTATACTACACTCTAAAAAATCCACGTTGGTTTAAATATGGACAAACCCAGCAGTTGGGTTAAATGTTTGACCAACCTGCTGGGTAGTTTTATTTAACGCAACTATTGTTTAAAAAATTACTATGTGGCTGGCTTAAAATGAACCTAAAATAGGTTGGAAAATAAAAATGAGACACATAATTACTAGAGGCAACAATAATAATCAAAAAGTGAACATTTATTAATAGGTGTTTATTATTTAATTATTATTTATTAAACTCATTAATAAATGTTCATTTATTAAACATATTAATAAATGTTAATTTCCAACCTATTTGGGGTTCATTTTAAGCAAGTAATATAGTAATTTTTAAATAATAGTTGAGTTAATTCAAACTACCCAGAATGTTGGGTCAAACATTTAACCCAACCGCTGGGTTTGTCCAATTTTAACCCATCTTAGGTTATTTTTAACCCAGCATTTTTACACCCAATACATTAATATTAGTATACTTACTACATAAAGTATACTTAAAAATAGGGCTGCACAATTAATCGAATTTCTAATCGGGATTACAATTACAGGTGCCACAATTATGTTATCATTCAAAGACACAATTACAAAAAAAAAAAAAAAAAAAAAAATTAGTATAACATTAAAATACCATGCTTATTTTTTTTTTTAAGAAGACACCAGTCCAATGTACAGTTGACACTTAAGGCTTAATGCCATATAGCTTTCAGCCTGTTTATTTCATATAAAAATATGGCATGCAGTTGCTTCAAACAAAGGTATAAAACTATTCAAAACATCATTCAATGTAAATTGTGATAATCGTAATTAATAAATCGCAATTACAATTTCAAGGGAATAATCGACAATTATGATTTTTGTCATAATCGTGCAGCCTTACTTAAAAATATACTTGAACTTTACTTAATAAATTGAACTTGAAGTATACTTATTTTTTTTGTAAGGGTTAAGAATCCATTCACACACTTAAATTGTTTCCACATTGTAATCAAGTTAAATTGTTAAGTCATGGGAACAAATTATTAATATGTGTACACAATATCTTTTTATTTTTCACGCATGTCATGTGTGCGGGGCGCTGCAGTATTGAAATGAAAAAAAAAAGTTTAATAATATAATATAATAATTTAATTAAAAAGTTAAATAAAATTAAAAATAAATTGGAAAAACTGAAAAAATAATGAAAAGTTTGCAAAATAAAAATAGCAAGTTTTAAAAAAATAAATAAAGACAAAATAGGTAAATGTGTAAATATGTTAAACAAATCTAAATATGTTGAACAAAAAGTTCAAAGGCAATAAAGCCCAAAGTACACTGTATCAGTATGATTACTTTTCAAAAATCTTCAACGCTAGTTCACATCCTGTATGTTTAAACTCTAGTTCACAGAGCTTTTTATTAGATTTTTTTTTCTTTTTTTATATCAATGGAAGCCACGACTGAAACAACATAAATATGGACAAACCCAGCAGTTGGGTTAAATGTTTGACCCAACCTGTGGGTAGTTTTATTTAACGCAACTATTGTTTAAAAATGACTGTATTGCTCGCTTAAAATGAACCCAAAATAGGTTGGAAATTAACATTTATTAATATGTTTAATAAATGAACATTTATTAATAATAATTAAACAATAAACATTTATTAAATTGCTTATTAATAAATGTTCACCTTTTGATTACGTAATTACTGTTGCCACTAGTAATTACGTGTCTGATTTTGGGTTCATTTTAAGCCAGCCACAGTCATTTTTAAACAATAGTTGAGCTAAATAAAATGACATTTATGTGACATTTAACCCAATCGCTGGGTTTGTTCATTTTCAACCCAACTTGGGTTGTTTTTAACCCAGCATTTTTAGAGTGTACATTAGTGAATTGCAAATATCAAATGGGTAAAACTGTTTTTGCTCAGTGAAAAACAATCAGGTCTGAAATGAAGACAGTTTATTCTGCAATAATTCGAACCTACAATCAATATTTCTCTCTTACTTTGAATCAAAAGAACGTTTTGAGGAACCCAACATACATTGAATTGCACAACTAAGCGGTTTCGGTCTGATGTGACCATTAATGAGCAGCAGAAGGTGAAACCTTACAGTGTTTCTGCCTCATGTCTCATCCAGAGTAAAACACCCCCATTCCCCTTCATCTCCACCAAACACAATGTACCACTCCCTGCTTTTGCCCCAGCTAGACAAGACAGCCACTGAAATATTCATCACGACCCCATCATACACGGGGAGTAGAGGTGCATCAGAACGGAAACACATAGTAGAAGCAAACCACATGTATTGGTACATGATTTACTCTACATGAATCATGGCTTTAATGTTCTTGCCCTAGACATTATGTAAAGTGAGTGGTAAATGTGACCAAAATGCAACAGGCAGTTATTGAGCAAGACGTTTTAAAGTTCAAACAGTTAAACCACCCACGTAGCTTATAGGTTTATGCGAAATACACACTGACTAAGAGTCCCTCCTTTACTCGTTTCTCGCTTTTCACAATGGGGAAAAAACCTTGACCTTGCACAAGAACTCTACTGAGGAATGGGAAATTAATATTTCACTTGACCTAATGACACTGACCGGGACAGTTGAACTGGCAGTAATAATGCCATTGATGGTCAGTGTAAAGAAAAACATGGTGGAGAGAGAAGGCGGCGTACATTAAGCTCTGCATTAGCCTTCACTGTGTTCTGTGACCTCCTTATAGTCATTAAATCACTGTACGGGTGTTAAGACAGACACTGCTGTGACTTTTGGATCACATGAAACCTTTTATTCCCTCGTCTCATATCGTTAGTGTCGAGACACTGGCGATGCTCAGTCAAGCGTACGCGAAGGTTTTTAGACGCTCCAGGCAGATTTTTAGAAACGAGCTCAACCTTATTAGAGATGATGCTCTCTATGAAGATACCAGGCAATATGTGTTATCTGAAAATGTATTTTAGTTACCATTAACACACGATTCTAAATTAAGCTGACATCTCCATTAAATATTCATGATTCCTTTGTTTAATGCTGACAACAAAATCAAACCATAACAAACCTCTCAAGTTCATCTGATAGATCCAGTTTTTAAACCTAAGGGTGCCTGAAGGTTTTACAGAGAAGAAACCGACTGAAATTTAACTTTCTACACTCTAAAAAACTGGAAACTGAAACACTAATATAACGTAAAAACAATGCATTCTGGGTAATTTTATAGACTACCTATAGGCTACTTTCTCGAAAACGACAAATATTACCCAGAATGCATTGTTTTTACAGTATATTACTGTTTAAATGGAAATCGTGTTGTTTTTTTACTATGTAAATTTGTTTTGTTTTTTACAGCTATTTTTTAGAGTGTAAATAATGATCTGCTAATGATTATCTCTTGTAGTAATGCTAATGTAAATAAAACAAAGAGTAATGGAGTAAGTTTTATACGAAAATACTATTTCAGTCGTTTCACATTTAATTCAATGTTATAATCTGTTTCTTTTTGATTCTTTGTTAAATATACAAGCGATTTCTCCCTGAAATCTTAAGTAAATATTACACATTTGTTTTTCAGAGTAGTTAATGTACAAAAGTGTTTCAGGGAAAATCTAGCTTTTTTTTATACTGACGGTCTATCCATGGTTTTAACTGAAAGTTTGGGTTGAAAATCGCTGCCCTAGATAATTTAAAACACACAACCAACACATGAACACATCCTGTTTTTTTCTCAGGTATTTCTCAGTAACCTTTGTAAAAGCAAATATGACATTTTCTACAAATGTAACGTATAAAATTCCGTCTCTCTTACCTGTTATGAATGTATTCACTCTTCATCTGACAGCAGAGCTCATGACAGACCCTCAGAGCAGCGTGTGTACTGATGAAGGACGGGGCAGCGCGCGCTACACATCAACACGACAATCGACCACGTGATCATCGCACTTCTGCTTTCTTCGACAGCGGGTTCAAATAAGGCACTTTGAATAAATGAGAGAAGATTAAAAAAAAAGAAAAAAGAAAACTATGCCTCTAAACACGGTGAGAGCTGCATATCTAGGACACCTATTTTGGCATCATCGGCGCGTTTTTGTGCTTTTAAGCACGATGCTCAAAAGCAGGGGATTTTCTTTTAACACATTACCACAACAAAGCGTACTTAAATCAGTCACTTCAAAATAAAAAAGCCTGCTAGCGTCATCCTCCAGGAAATAAGTTTGATATGATCTCAAAAGATGGTTAAAAAATTCAAAATTAACTTTTACTTGACACCTCTTATTGTTTAAAAAATAATAAAATGATTTATTTTAAATGAAGCATAAGCTCCAGAGCTCGACCACAGTATATATATATGTAACGGGAATGCCCATCTGACGAACCAACTGACAAAAACTGAAAGAAGAAGCTTACAGTAAGAGTCAATGTTGTGATGTTACTCACTGGTACAACTAATGTAATCTAAAATACAGAAGATAGTTCTACCAAAAAAAAAAAAAAAAGATGTGGTCTAGATTAGATTGATATCAAAACAACATACTGTAAACATTGCGTTGGCATGAGCCTCAAAATAATATCTCGTGTAACAGTTTCCGGTGAACGAGGATGATTACTGTAACCATTTATCAGCATGATATTAGTATGAACCCACATACAGTGACCTCACCATGAGAAACTTGTAGGAGTAGTGTTTCCATTACCTGTTACAAAGCTTAACATGCTTTTTTTTTTTTTTATTATCATCAATTATAGTTTTAAGTTTGATAATTAGTTATTATTACAATTATAGAGAATATAAGTTGTGGGTTTTATCAGGCTTGGAATATGGTAGAAATATACAATGCAATTTATTCCTGTGATCAAAGCTGAATTTTCAGCATCATTACTCCAGTCTTCAGTGTCACATGATCCTTCAGAAATCATTCGAATATGATGATTTGCTGCTCAAGAAACATTTTATGATTATTAGCAATGTTGAAAACATTTCTTAATCTGCTTATTTATTTTTTATTTTTTTAAACTGTGCTACATTTTTTCAGGATTCTTTGAAATATATATAAAGTTCCACTGCAAAAACCCCTAAGTCCGTCTGACATGTTTTCTTTTAAATTAGCATTTTTTTTTTTTTTTTTTTAAATCAGACTCCTACATTTAGGTTCAGTCAGTTCACATTAATGGCCATGAAAAGATTATTAGTCAGTTATTAAAATGCCTAATTTTCAAAAATATCACTTTAGTCACTTAACAATTTTTTTTTCGCAAAAACCTCTAAGTCCACCTCTTTGGACAACAAGACCAGAAACTTCAGTTTCTGTCAGTTTTACAGGAACATTGTTGTGTTCACTTGCTACTCGTGAAATCCTGTCATTGCCGCTGTAACGATGGACAAAACATGATAAACACTTGCAGCTCGGCGATTGAAAGCGGCTCATACACACACGGTCATTCATCTTGAAATCATATGATTTGATTTGTGTCTTCTGATTGTTTCTTCTGTGGACTGAAGCCAAGTATAGTTCACTTTTTACGCGTGACGCAAATTTCGTCTTTAGAAGAGTACGTGCACAACCGCACGTACTTGTACACGCAGGTCACACATGTGCATTTAAATTTTTTTTTGCAGTAATTAGTTCATCCACAAGGTGGCAACCATGCCCTGGGGGCGTCGATTCACAAGATAGTCAAAGAAAACCTGCATAAACAGAACAGAACGGAACACATGCAAGCTACAGCGACAATGGAGGCCTACATAGATGAGAGATTGTGTGAAGAGGTTAGAAAGTCCCCTTATTTGTACAACTCTAGCATGAAAAAATACAAATATGTTTACATGGGTTGTAACTCGTGGCGAGAGATTACTCAAAACTGCATGTGTATGTGTACGAGTCAAACGAAGTATACGTTCCAAGGCTGTGCGTTCGACTGTGGCGTACACTAGCATTCGTGTAAAAAAAAACGAAGTATAACCAGGGCTTTAGAGGCTTTTCCTGACAAAGGGAAGTGGTGTTTAGCGGCATTTCTAAATGGACTGACGCTGGGATTTAGCGGATTTTAAGTGAAAGTATTTGATGAACGTATCTATGTGCGGAGAGCATTCGCTCAATATCATTATTTCATCTTTGACGGAAATGGCGTTTAGCGGCTTTTGCATCTTAATTCTTCATATATATTACTGAACCCAAACTTTTGAATGGTAGTGTAGATTTTGAATATTTAAAGTAATAAATATTTATTAAGCAAAACTACTTCATTGATTGCTATAAATGTAAGCTGTATAAAGTATATCTGCACCTAACATGTTGGTCATTCAGAACTTATGGAAATCTTCTGAAAAAGGTCAGATGACAATCTGCTGTACGATTAAAAGTCCCCAAAACAAAACAGCAGAGGAACTTTCTCATTCATACTGATATTATGCACAATTTGTGGTCATAAATTTACCTCTGTTCGCAGAAACTGTGTGGTTACCCTGTAACCTTCAAAAATCTTTTCTGCCAAAACAGTAAAAATTTCCTTTACAGTTTTTATCTTACCAGTATTCAAATCTTCAGTCACATATTTACCAGAAAGCCTGTATAAACCTCAAAAAAATTGTGTTAGTTTCATATTATCTTTAATATAAAAAAAGCAGTGAATAATGAGCAATGTTCATAAATCCATACACAGGCAAACAAAAAGAGGGCTTTTAGAAGATGTTGTTCACGTCAGCAACCTTCCTTATTTCTTCATAAATGTTCACCTGTAGAGTTGGCAGAAGGACACTTGGCAGTTTAATCGTACTGAACTGAAGTAAAGGAATCACTCCAGAATGACTCACTCCACTGATTCTTTGAACTGTTCCACATCTGTGAGGATCTCAGTTCTGTTTGTCCAGGTTTAACCTCAAAAAGGCTCCATATTAAGCAGCTTCATAGCGTTTTTGTGTCATATTGTCTCTGCCTTGTGTCAGGATCCATGTGTCAGTTTTTCCATCTGATTTGCTTAAATAACAGAAAGGAACAAAAATAAGACATTTTAGATCACAGGAATACAACACTGCATTGACCTGCAGTGGACACTGATAAATTACTGTAAGATGATATTGTATTTCTTAAGATTTCTCCTCACACCACATCTGTTTTGAAACTGTGAATCAGAAAATGATTCAGCACTTCCTCTTACCCCGTTATTGAGGAGCTCCTGGATCTTCCTGTACTCGACCGAGTCTTGTTCCAGCTTGTCTCTGTAAACGATAAGCTGCTGTCTGTCCTTCAGGTCTCTATATGTCTGAACGGACACATGGAAAACACTGTGAGTTACACTGAGAAAGACACAAACACAGCTGTACCGACTGGAGGATGAACTCACATTGATGATGACGTCATGGCATTTATATTTCAGAGCCACACTGAGCTTGAGCTCTGGGTCGTCGATGAGGTTCACATACTCCTGCAGCACCTGCAGATCAAGGGAAACTGCAGTGAACTGCATGCTGGGACGGGCCGAGAGGCAGTTTTATTATAACATGTAAACTGATGTACCTGAACAGGGGCGCTGTTCTTCTGCAGGATGTCCACCACTCTGTGAAAGCCAACGGGAGACCTCTTCTTGGTGTAGCCCAGCCAGTTCTTGGTGTTGAACAGACTGTCCACATCAAACCAGGATTTCAATTTGGCTCTCGCGCCGAGAGCCGTGAGAATGTACTGCTTTTCTGAAATCTGGCCAAAGGGAAAGGAAACTCAAAACTGTCATTAAAGACTTCCACATATGCTTATTTATACACTATGAGTCAAAAGTTTAGACACACTTGACTGAATTTGTATTTCTAATGAGCGTAGAAGCATGTGGTGAAAATCAAGTTTTTAATGTTGTTTATATGTCTATGTGGTGTTTTTAATATGCTTTAAGACAAACTCATGTGCAAATTCATGTCAACACCATTGCTGAGTATTTTCTCTTTAAAACTGCAGTGAACCAAAGACACGGTTTGAAATCGCTGGTGTTTCTGACATCACAAACTACCTTGTAACCTTAAACTGCCTTGTGTCATTAACTATGACCGCTCAGAAGCAGGGGAGTCTCAAGCAAAGCTAGGTTATCCCCGTATATTTTTCTGTTGATATGAAAAATCGTGTACATTTAGCAATATAGCGGGTGAATTGTGTATATGATGTATATTACGATGAATTACATGTCTTTCTCCACTGAGTTGTTCAAAGTGTTTGTATGGATGCTGAATTTAGAAGACAGACTGAGATGGTGAACGGGAACATGGTTTGTGTAACATTAGCAACACATTATTAGCTGTTTGATAACGTAGTCAAGCAAAAAGCTAATCATATTAATTACCGTCATGTGTCCGACGTTGTAGAGAACGATACATAAAACACCTTACCATTCTGATACATCGAGCCTGTATAATTCACTCTTCTAATTCTTCTGAATCAGTTTCTGGTTCAGACATCTGGTTCAGGCTGAATTAAACCAGTATTCCCATCGTTTACTACAGTAAAGTTGACCGAGTGGATCTCTGAGCTGGTGTGAGTGAGTGGAGGCGGGGCTAATTTGCATATTCATGATTCCGCATATACTAAATGAAGCAAGAGTGTAGTTACATTCAGACTATTTTTTACAGGAAAAAAACATTTAAAAATGTTTTAATGGATAAAATTATTGACTACAGGGGGACTTAAAGGTGTAGGTGTTTGTAGACGAATATAAAAACTACACTAAAAATATATAATCAGCGCATGAATTTGAAGAGCCTAAAATATATGAACATATGACTGTTTATCTTACCCGGAAGGTTTTTCTAATGTTTGAAGGGCTGCTAAAAGTTCCCTGTAGAAGAAGAAAAAATATATATATATTGAAATACAGTGGCCTCAAACGTATCTGGAATTAAACAACACTAAAATGTTTAAATATTAAACCAGGTATCATGCATTTCAAAAATAAAGCACTTTTCAAGGAAAATCGCATCACAAAATGAGGCTTGTTAGGTTTTAGATTATAAAACAATATATTGTTATTTTTTAATTGTTGACTTAAGTTTCTAAAAACTCTCTGAAGTCGTGGAAAATTAATATTTAAAAGTTAACCTGCTAACTTGAATTAGTCAATGAATAAAACAAACTGAAAGGAATCCAATTTGAAGAATGGATTCAAATTCTGAATGGAATCTGACTTTGGATGCAATTTCATGTTGTTGTTTTTTTGAAGAAAATCAATACTTTCATTCTCCAAGGACACATTACATTGAACAAAAGGTACAGTAAAACATTTATAATGTTACAAAAGATTTCTTTTTCAAATAAATGCTGTTCTTTTGAACTTTGAATCCTGAAAAACAATATCAAGGATTCCAGAAATATTAATCGGCACAACTGTTTTACAGTATAATAATAATAAAAATTTCTTGAGCATCAAATCATCATATTAGAATGATTTCTGAAGGATCATGTGACACTGAAGACTGGAGTAATGATGCTGAAAATTCAGCTTTGACATCACAGGAATAAATTACATTTTAACATATATTAAAGCAGTTATTTTAAATTGCAATAATGTTTTACAATATTACTTTATGTATTACTGTAATTTTTACCCTCTTCCTAGTGAACATAAGAGACTTCTTTCAAAATTAACCATCAGTAGTGTATACTGTAAGACTATATTATATTACAGTACTATTTTATATACATTTTTATATTTATAAATATAAATAAATATGAGCTTGTACCTCTGACTCTCCGTAATGGTAAAAGCAGGAGTAGTAGAGTGTGGTGATGATTGGCATATTAAGGATAGACGCTTTTCTAGGGAACTTTCTAAAGATGTCTGTATCTGCCTTCTTGTCACTAGCCTGAAAAAACAAACACATTGAACACAACAATTAAATGAGTTTCTATGAAACATGCTGTGATACATGTTTGGTAGAAGGCCACGTAAATGGTCATATTAACAGATGGCAAAACTCATAGGTGTCTTAGCTCAGCTTTTTATCTTTGCCAAATGATATAGTATGAACGTAGCATAAAAACAGTGAAAATGCAATGTTTATCAACAAAATCTTCTGCAATTTATGCTATATATAAAGAAACAAATAATGATAACTTATCCCCCATTGTTAGAAAAACATGTCTAGGGCTTGATGCAAGTTACAAATGCAATTTCTATTCAGTAAATCTGACTGAATCAATTTGGTTGTAACAATTTGGTTGTAAATGTGGCGTCCCTCGTGCAGAGTGAGTAGCAGAAACAGGATGTGTGAAACGGAAAACACTTGCACACTTACCTGATCAAAACACTTTTACTCACACCTAACCAGACTATGTTCATATTACATAATGTTCAGATTGATGCACTTGTTCTTAGGTGCTATTATGCCAAAAGAAAAACGTGAGTGTGCTTTTCACATTTTATAATCTAAGGAAACATCTGCGGTGTAACCCAATTTGAGAGAAGCCCATCCTGTGCACTTCCCTCTGTACAGGGCGACCTGTCACCTATCACACCACCCTCAGGAAAGAGGAAGAGTGGGGAGGAAACATTAACAGCTCTGTAAGGTGAGGCAGAAATAGAAACCCGAAAACCTTTGTGTCATTTTTTTGACGTTTAAACACTTTCTTGTATCATTGTTTAATATCCAGAGATGAATATAAGTCAGTGCTTTCCTTATAGTGCCCCTATTATGCTTTTTCAGATATTACCTTTCATGTAGTAGGTGATATAGTTGTGAATGTAAAAGGTTTGCAAAGATCAAAGTGCACGTTATTTTTGTTTTCCAAATTCTGAATTGCCTGAAATGAGTCGTCAGTAATTCCAGTCTTACTTTCTGCTGAAACGTATGTAGTTTTGTAACAAATTTACATAATGCCAGTCTGATCTTCATTGGCTGCCCATGAACAATGTCTGCTTTGACCCTCAAACACTGTAGTTGTAGCTGAGGCTGGAAAAGTTTGGTTTGTTTTGCTGACATGTCGAGAAGACGCTGTTTTCAGTGCTGCGAAAGCCAATACAATATGGATGCACTTTCTAAGGATGAGGACTCAAACTGATACAGTAAAACAGATGGCAATGTTAAAGAATTAGTTCATCAGAAAATGATTTACTCACCCTCAAGCCATCCTAGGTGTATATGACTAACTTCTTTCGGACGAACACAATCGGAGATATATTTAAATATATTCTGGCTCTTCCAAGCATTATAACGGGAATGAATGGGACTCTTGATTTTAAAGCCCAAAAAAGTTCATCCATCCATCACAAAAGTAATCCAGGGGGTTAATAAAGGCCTTCTGAAGCGAAGCAATGGGTTTTTGTAAGAAAAATATCCATATTTAAAACTTTATAAACTATAATAACTAGCTTCAGGCAGACGGCCTACACAAATCGACTTACGGCGAAAGACTGCCCTCTGACCCGACGAATGATGTATTGACGAACGCTGAAGCGCAGAGGACAGAGCAAAACAAAACACCGGTCAAGAATTAGAAGTCTAAAATGAGAATTGTTAAAGAGAAATGTCGGAGGATTTCGATATAAGAGAAGAGGAGCTTGAGTTTGTTACACAGCCATATTTGTTTGAACCGAGAGAGGCGTCTGAGCTAATGCTACTCCTACATCATTCGTCAGGTCAGAGGTCACTTTTTCACTGTAAATCGATTTGCGTAGGCCGTCTGCCTGAAGCTAGTTATAATAGTTAATAAAGTTTTAAATATGGATATTTTTCTTACAAAAATGCATAGCTTCGCTTCAGAAGGCCTTTATTCATGATGGATGGATGGATGCACTTTTTTAGGGCTTCAAAATCTGGACCCCCATTCACTGCCATTATAAAGCTTGGAAGAGGCAGGATATTTTTTAATATAACTCTGATTGTGTTCGTCTGAAAGAAGATAGTCATATACATCTAGGATGGCTTGAGGGTGAGTAAATCATGGGATAATTTTTTAATTTTTGGGTGTACTATCCCTTTAATGTTCATATCATTGTGTATTTAAGTACTAATGAAGCCTCCAGAGCTGAAATTCAGATATGGTGATGGATGTTTTGCTTCTCAAACGCACTGACTGTACAATGACTGGACCATCTAACCAATCAGAGCAGAGTAGGCTCTTGGAAAGGAGGGTTTAGAGACACTGAATCCTTTATCGAACTATTTCAAAAACTGAGAAAAAAAGGTGATGCTGCAGAAAATTAAAGTGTTTTAGCAACTAGCAACTTTTAAAAGAGCATAATAGAGGAACTTTAAGGTGGCATCAGGGACAGTCATTGATTTTGCAACACCATTTGCTAGAGGTATATTATATTATATTATATATTTGAAATATATTATGAAATTAAAATAACCAGTACATTGGTTCAGTTATTTATATACTTAAGGTTTGGACACATTTGACTGATTCTCATGAACTTAAAAACCTTTTGATATATATGAAATTCTTTAAAAAAACAAACTAAATTTTCTATTTTTTTTTTTTTTAAATGGATGAGTTAAAATTATTTATTGGTCGCTACATAATTTCCACAGTTCCATTGGTGTTAGTTTATATTTTTAATGACTATTTTTCTATTATTATTCTATTAATGTGCATAAACAAGGTAATAATAAAGAATAGGCAGGTGTGTCCAAACTTTTGTCTAGTTGTGTACTTGAGTGTTTGGACTGGTTCCCTCACCTCTATGATTATTTGCCTCTCGAGGAGTGTATAGTGGTCTTGAACGTGAGTGGCATCGTCTTGAGAAAAAGGAAGGCTGAGAAAAAACAACAAGACCACATGGATCAGTATGTCATTAAATATAAGCGGAAGATGATTCTGAACTCTCGACTCAAAGATCACTACCTGAGGCAACTTTTGAGAAACTCTCTTCTTCGGCCTTCATCCTTAATATTCAAGTGTTCCTTATACTGCATCAGCTGTTTCAAATACAAAGGGGAATTTTTACAAACTGAAACGTCACTGCAAAAAATTTGATAAGAATGTCCGACTTCCTCTCCTTTCACTTCATACTAAAACAAATGATAGTGATAGACAAAAGCCGAATTCTTCCTCTTTTCACTTCTATAAAGCCATAACCTAATTTCAGATGTCATTAACCCTCTATGACAACATAGGGTAAAAAGTACCATTTTTTCCACTAGAAACACTTAAATATAATCAACATTAAATTTACCAATATATTAATGCACACACACACACACACACACATATACATATAGACAGATATATACATATATATGACATTTTGTCAAACTACTTTTTAATCTAGATCTCAGGAACATTGGTTTGCTTTTCACAAAACACTGCAGCACATGTGTAAACATTAAAGAGGAAGTATTTGCATTTCCATTAGTTAATACTGGGCTCTCCCCTCCTGACGAAGAAAGGTCTCGGGAATTGGGAGGTGCATTTTATGGAACAAGCCAAATTTGGTCATACTGTCTGAAGGCGACACTGTACCATAGAGGGTTAAATAAGCAATGGTCATGTGTATACTGACGTGTGTACAAGCTATGACAGGTGTTCAATGAGAATTTCAGTGCAGTACCTACCGCCATATCTTCTGTCCTACCAAGAGCCCTAAAACACAGTCAGTTAGAGTCAGTTATTCAAATAAAAAACAATACAACCCTTCAAATCAAATAACCAATGCAAATATATGGAGAGATGCCCACCATCCCTGCACTAAAAGATTACATGATACTCATCAAGAGGGGAAACTTGTGAACTTACTTCAGTAACTCCACCAAAAGCTTCTGTTCTCCCATCTCTTTTAAATAGTGAACGTAATGACGCAAAGCCACGTCTCTCGCCATTAACTCTCGATAGAGGATTTCTGCAACGATGATAAAAAAAAAAAAACATGACGTTCTAGAAAATATTTTGAAATTCAGAGGAACTGGTGAGCAATGACAAATCACGAAACATCTCACCTTTACTTAAAGACTTTTTTAAATATATCAGGACCTGCAGTTGGAGAATGTAACGGATCAGTGAATAAACATAGCATAAATAAACTGTTCCTACTAAAATGAGTCAGTGTAAAGTCATGGCAGAGCTTCTATATAGGGTTAATGTGTGAAGTGCGGCTCACAGCAGTGATGACGTTCCCATCATAAACGGCGACCGCTTCATCCAGCAGCAGAAGTTTGTCCTGAAGAGAGCGGAACTTTTCCAGGGAAAATGCCTGCAACATAATCATTTCAATAAGATGCAAAAATCATCTTTTTCCATTGACAGTCGTTCAAAAGTAGCCATGTATTCTGACGAAATACATGTTTTTTTGCAATTTATGACTAATATTTATTTATACTACGGTATATTTTACCGGTCTGTGATTCTTTTTTGGAGGGCTCATGTGAAATGTAGGGTCCTCCACCTACTTATCAACGGCTATTGAGAATGGAAATAAACGAATGGCTTTATCTAGGTATAACAGACCTCCTGACTTCACCTTTAAATGGACTCTCTAGGGCAATATATATGTAATTTACAGCTCTTTGCTGCCCCCTACCCGTCCTTTCTGCATTCTCCTCACGGTTTCCTCAGGACTCAGGTCGCTGACAAAATCCTACAGGCATTTAGAAAACAAGTCAATGTTAGAAACTGGTAAAGAAAAGAAAAAAAAATTACACAGTGGACAATTTTTGCCCCTTCAAGCATACATAAGTTTGACTCTTTTTTTTGAAGAAATTCATATTTTTATCCAGCAAGGATACATTGAGCTGATCAAAAATGACAGTAATGTTACAAAAGATTTCTAGATTACACTTTATTTTAACGTGTCCTTGTTATAGTGTAACTATACATGTAAAGGTGCAATATGTAAGATTTTTGCAGTAAAATATCCAAAAACCACTAGGCCAGTGTTATATATTTTGTTCACTTGAGTACTTACAATATCCCAAATGTTTCCAACTATTTGTAAATCATGAGAAAATTGCAATTTTAACCAAGGCTCCGGGACGTGTGAGGAGTCGCCTGTCAATTGCGTCATACCTGCGTTACCCTCGGTTTCTGGTTTTATTTTGTAGAAACCATGGAAACACCAAAAACGCTTTAATATTTACATGTTTTAATAGACAAGGGAACAACTGTTTGATTACATTTATAGACAGAAATCAAATTATTGTTATATAGCTCAACACGTTTAGTCTTATTGTTTAAATCTAATTTTCTTTATTTTTTGCCAGCAGTCATATCACCCTGTAGCCCAAGACTGGTTGCCCACTGAAGCTAAGCAGGGCTGAGCCTGGTTAGTACCTGGATGGGAGACCTTCTGGGAAAACTAGGTTGCTGCTGGAAGAGGTGTTAGTGAGGCCAGCAGGGGGTGCTAACACTGTGTGGGTCCTAACACCCCAGTGTAGTGATGGGGACACTATACTGTCAAAAAGCACCGTCCTTCGGATGAGACGTTAAACCGAGGTCCTGACTCTCTGTGGTCATTAAAAATCCCAGGATGTCCTTTGAAAAGAGTAGGGGTGTAACCCCGACATCCTGGCCAAATTTGCCCATTGGCCTCTGTCCATCATGGCCTCCTAATCCTCCCCAATATATTCTTGTACTCGATTTTGCACTCGGAGGTGGTGCATTCCAAGGACTAGAATCCATGAGCCGCAATATTACACCATTTTCTAAGGCTGGACAATGTATTAAAACCATTTAAAAACATACTACAGCATTGATAATGCTATTGAGCGCTTTAATTATTTACATGCATGTAGATTACGTGTGTCTCAGAGAGGCTCTGTTCACAGTAAACGCTGCTTCACATGAACTGTTATCATTTTCATGTGTGGAGCGTCTTCAAACTCCGCATATGCTGTGAATGTTTATCTGGGAATGCAATGTGTGCCATTTCATCAGATTTGTAAGGTAAATCATTTATAAACATACGCCAACGCATGAGATTTCATCAGTATGTTTCTAAATATGCTAACTGTTCATCGCGATTTCAAAATAAAAGTCTAAACCTCCGCTCTGAGTTTGCATGTTTTGGTGTCCAGCACATATTCTTTTTTCAAGAAATTACTGGATGTAGCATTTCTGTCGTACAGTAAAGAAGTGGCCAAATAATAAAGATTAAGTGAACATTTGAATTAAATGTCGTTTGGCCAATATTAAACACGGATTTGATCTGCTTTAAAGCGTAACAACAACAATCACCAGCCCATTGGCGAGACCTTAGAATTAGGATTTGGTTTATGGTTAGTTGCATGTAATTATGCATCATTTACTGTTATTTCTAAAGTAAGTACATGTAATGTGTGTAACAACGACACTAAAATAAGGTGTAAACAATTTCTATTTAATATAAAGGCTGTTTGAACTTTGTATTCATCAAAGAATGCTAAAAAATGTATCATGGTTTCCATAAAAATATGTTTTCAACATTGATAATAATAATAAATGTTTCTTGAGCATCAAATCATCATATTAGAATGATTTCTGAAGGATCATGTGACACTGAAGACTGGAGTAATGATGCTGAAAATTCAGCTTTGATCACAGGAATAAATTATATTTTAAAATATATTCAAATAGACAATAGTTATTTTAAATTATAATAATATTTCACAATATTACAGTATTACTATATTTTTGATCAGATGAAAACAGCCTTGGTGAGCAGAAAAGACTTCTTTCAAAAACATTAAAAATAATCTTACCAACAAAAACTTTTGAACGGTAGTGTAAAAATATCCATATGGATTACCTTCCCATCTGACTTGGGCTTCCTGAGCGCCGGTGCATATGTTCTAGTAGATATGTCGCTAAAAGCTAGAAAACAGTAAACAGCACACACTTAATTATAACACAAGAGAATTTAGACCTAAATCATCCTAAATGCTTCAATGACTTGAACTTACACTCGGAGAAGGACTGGAAAGCACCAGATTTGCTCTTTGCTGAGGGAATATAAACAGAATCAGATTGGTGGCTCTATACGGATTGAATTTAAACATTCAAGCACTATATATATATTACCTTTAAACAGGGAGCTGAGGGAATATCCAGACCCTTGTTTGGACAGTGAAGGAGTGGTGTCTATTTTGGGAAAGCTCTGCTCACTCCCTGAACGGATACTGGACGCAGTTTCCTTGACCGACCAAGAGATGCCTTCACACAAACAAAAAGTGATGAGCTTCCAGATGAGCTACAAACTGATGACAGTCAGAGAGATCAGAGAGAAGACTGCGTACTTCCCACAGGTTCCCCGCTCCAGCTGACCCTCTCAACATCATCATCGTCATCATCATCATCATCACCCACCAGGATGCTGTTCACGGCCCGTTTGGACTCTTTCAGCTGGGAAATAACAACACAACAATATCTGAATCAACTGAGGGACACAAAGAGCTGCTATTTGTGGAAAACGTGAGAGGAAATGTTAAAGGCACAATATGTAATTTTTCACCACTAGAGGTCGCTTATTCAAAACAAAGGCGTAGCTTGATGACGCCTTGACTTCGCGGAATCATGGGAGATGTTGTCTTCATGTCTACAGCCGGTGGAAAAGAATCGGGACGGGACTCAGGCAGAAAACATATTCATGGGTGAGATTAACAATGTTAATGTAGTATGAAGCAGGGTGTGGCTGAAAGCTGTTGGAGCGGAACGAGGCCGCTGGAGCGATTGCTAATGAGAGACGAGCGCGAGACGAACAACAAAGCGTCTTTAGTGTTACCATAGTTTCTACAAAATAAAAACGGAAACTGAGGGTAACACGGGTACGATGTCATTGATAGGCGACGGTTAAAATTGCTTATTTCTCTGGATTGTTGGAAACATTTGGGATATCCTACATATTGTGCCTTTAATATAAATACTGTACAAAATGATTAATATATTATACAAAATAAATATTAAATGTAAAAAATAGGTCAAATATTGTTTAAATAACTTATAATCTTCTTTTCTTGTAACATAAAGTATGTTCAAGAACAGGCCTGTGCTGTGTCTTCTAGGGAGTTTTTCCTCACCAATGTCGCCATTTAATTTACTCATTTTAATTTAATTAATTAATTCACCTTAATTTACTGTAAAGCTGCTTAGATTGTATTTCTTTGGTAATTAAATATAACATTTCAGTCTTTTGCTTTGGCTAAAATAGCTAACTATTTCATTTGTGAAAGAATATGTTGTCTTTATAATATCTAACTATATAATATGGTTTTAGGGCTGAATGGGCCATAAAGTCCAGTCATTGTCCACTGTCATACCGCTGTGGTAAACGGGCTTCGGAGCTCAACAGAAACACAACGAACTTACTCGTGAAAACTCATCGTCATCATCGTCAAATGTGAAGGCTCTAAATTTGGAGCTGTTCCAGTACTCATCATCCTCTGGTTTGGCCCGTGTCATCTGAAAAACATACAGAATTTAGCAGACTGCAGGTCTCTATGTTTATTCACAGAGATCTGTCCAAACGCAGAAGCTCTCAGCTCCATGCTAGTAAACATGTCACTTCATTTAGGTCGTTCCTTATTCATCAATACAGGCTCTCATCTTAATCTGCTAAAATGGCATTTCGAGATTCGCTAAGATTGTAATCTGTAAGAAGTATTCTTTTCATACGCATATAAATAATATAATATTATTTTGCAAAAAACAGTAGTATGGTTTCACAATCACCATACACTTACCTTCGAATTATTACAGTGAAAAGCGACACATGAAACGTCAGATTTCTTTCCTTCTACTTCCTGGTTCCAACATGTCGCCAAAATAAAAGTCTGCTGTCATTCCTGTTTAAATTTAATATATATAAAATATTAAATAATATATAAATATAATATATAATAATATAAAAAGAATTCAGTTATATAATTTAAAACATTGCAATATAAAATACTGCAACTTATTGGAAAATGTAGCTTTTTGAATAAATTTACAGTGATCATAAATGAATGGCACATTACATTATTATTTTAATATAGGCTATTATTGTTGTCTATTTTTAGGGGTCCAAGCACAAACATTTAAAATGAAGACAATTTTATTGGTCTTTTTCAAGAAAATTTATAGTTATTAATACTTATTTCTATTAACACTTATTTTCTGTTGTGGTATGAATAATAAAACAAACACTTATGTCTTAAAGTCAACATGAAATCAAAATTCTTGTAATTTATGAATTTTATTGATTGGAGTATTTATTATATGTGATTTAACTATACACAGTTTTTCATGTGCGTTCGTAATCTTTACTCAAAACAATGTCGTCTTCTTCTTGCAGTGACTTCTCTGATGATGTGTTCACTGGCGTGAGGGCGGGACAACCTGTCACTCACATGACATCACAGAAATAGCAAACCACAACCGTACATTTTTTTTTTTTTTCTCATACAAGAATCTGTTTCACTCTGATATACGTCACAATAAACTCTTAAAAATAAAGGTTCTTTACTGACATTGATGGTTCCATGAAGAACCTTTCCATTGCACAAGTGTTTCTTTATAGTGGAAAAAAGATTCTTTAGATTATTAAAATGTTTTTTACACCAAGAAAATAATGGTTCTTCTATGGCACTGCAGTACTATACTAGCCTACATTATAATTAAAAAAAAAAAATACGATTTATTTACTTTTAAATAAATTTTAGTTTCAGTTATACAGAACATTTTATACAATGTATAATGTCTGACAAGTTACACATTACAGTTTCAGCAGGATAATGCTCCTGCCACAAAGCAAAAATGGTTCAGGAATGGTTTGAGGAGCACAACAACGAGTTTGAGGTGTTGACTTGGCCTCCAAATTCCCCAGATCTCAATCCAATGGAGCATCTGTGGGATGTGCTGAACAAACAAGTCCGATCCATGGAGGCTCCAAATCGCAACTTACAGGACTTAAAGGATCTGCTGCTAACATCTTGGTGCAGATACCACAGCACACCTTCAGGGGTCTATAGGAGTCCATGCCTCGACGGGTCAGGGCTGTTTTGGCAGCAAAAGCGGGACCAACACAAAATATTATATACACTGATCAAGTATAACATTACTCACTCGTCGTTGTGCTCCTTTCCTGAACCATTTTTGCTTTGTGGCAGGAGCATTATCCTGCTGAAAGAGACCACAGACAACAAGGAATACCATTTCCATGAAAGGGTGTACATGGTCTGCAATAATACTTATGTAGGTGGTACGTGTCAAAGTAACATCCACATGGATGGCAGGACCCAAGGTTTCCCAGCAGAACATTGCCCAAAGCATCACACTGCCTCCGCCGGCTTGCCTTCTTCCCATAGTGCATCCTGGTGCCATGTGTTCCCCAGGTAAGAGATGCACACGCACCCGGCCATCCATGGGATTCATCAGACCAGGCCACCTTCTTCCATTGCTCCGTGGTCCAGTTCTGATGCTCACGTGTCCACTGTTGGCTCTTTCAGCGGTGGACAGGGGTCAGCATGGGCACCCTGACTGGTCAGCAGCTATGCAGCTCCATACGCAACAAACTGTGATGCACTGTGTATTCTGACACTTTCTATCAGAACCAGCATTAACTTCTTGAGCAATTTGAGCTACAGTAGCTCGTCTGTTGGATCAGACCACACGGGCCAGCCTTCGCTCCCCACGTGAATCAATGAGCCTTGGCCGCCCATGACCCTGTCACCGGTTCACCACTGTTCCTTCCTTGGAGCACTTTTGATAGATACTGACCACTGCAGACCAGGAACACCCCACAAGAGCTGCAGTTTTGGAGATGCTCTGATCCAGTCGTCTAGCCATCACAATTTGGTCCTTTTCAAACTCGCTCAAATCCTTATGCTTGCCAATTTTTCCTGCTTCTAACACATCAACTTTGAGAACAAAATGTTCACTTGCTGCGTAATATATCCACCCACTAACAGGTGCCGTGATGATGAGATAATCAGTGTTATATATATATATATATATATATATATATATATATAAGTGAGTACACCCCTAAGTGAAAATGTCCAAATTGGGCCCAATTAGCCATTTTCTCTCCCCGGTGTCATGTGACTCGTTAGTGTTACAAGGTCTCAGGTGTGAATGGGGAGCAGGTGTGTTAAATTTGGTGTTATCGCTCTCACTCTCTCATACTGGTCACTGGAAGTTCAACATGGCACCTCATGGCAAAGAACTCTGAGGATCTGAGAAAAAGAATTGTTGCTCTACATAAAGATGGCGTAGGCTATAAGAAGATTGCCAAAACCCTGAAACTGAGCTGCAGCACGGTGGCCAAGACCATACAGCGGTTTAACAGGACAGGTTCCACTCAGAACAGGCCTCACCATGGTCGACCAAAGAAGTTGAGTGCACGTGCTCAGCGTCATATCCAGAGGCTGTGTTTGGGAAATAGAGGTATGAGTGCTGCCAGCATTGCTGCAGAGGTTGAAGGGGTGGGGGGTCAGCCTGTCAGTGCTCAGACCATACGCCGCACACTGCATCAAATTGGTCTGCATGGCTGTCGTCCCAGAAGGAAGCCTCTTCTAAAGATGATGCACAAGAAAGCCCGCAAACAGTTTGCTGAAGACAAGCAGACTAAGGAACCATGTCCTGTGGTCTGATGAGACCAAGATAAACTTATTTAGTTCAGATGGTGTCAAGCGTGTGTGGCGGCAACCAGGTGAGGAGTGCAAAGACAAGTGTGTCTTGCCTACAGTCAAGCATGGTGGTGGGAGTGTCATGGTCTGGGGCTGCATGAGTGCTGCCGGCACTGGGGAGCTACAGTTCATTGAGGGAACCATGAATGAGCAGAGCATGATCCCCTCCCTTTGGAGACTGGGCCGCAGGGCAGTATTCCAACATGATAACAACCCCAAACACACCTCCAAGATGACCACTGCCTTGCTAAAGAAGCTGAGGGTACCTAAACCCTATTGAGCATCTGTGGGGAATCCTCGAACGGAAGGTGGAGGAGCGCAAGGTCTCTAACATCCACCAGCTCCGTGATGTCGTCATGGAGGAGTGGAAGAGGACTCCAGTGGCAACCTGTGAAGCTCTGGTGAACTCCATGCCCAAGAGGGTTAAGGCAGTGCTGGAAAATAATAGTGAAAACACTTTATTATGCTTGGCACCGGTTCCTACTGTCTGCATCTGTTTCTATTTTATTTTGTATATTCAAAAGTCAATTGGAGATTAACAGAATAATAAAGTATCATACTGTATGTCATTAATTTACTAGTGAAATCCAGTGCCATCCAGATTTTGTAATCGCAATTAATGTACATAATGTATAAAAGTCAATACTAACATACTACAGCTCTTGACCAATAAAAATGTGATATCGGTTACAGAATAAACAGCCAGCAGCAAATAGTTTTGCACCAATCAAGAAGTGACAATGAGTTTAGACAAAAAAAATAAGAGAAAGCTTACTGTCCCAATGTGCATTCATCAGTTAATCTTAATCATTCTCTTAATTTTTCAACACAAAATTCAAAAATGTTCAGAAATTCTTGGTTATGCAAAAAACTAAAAATGTGTTGTAGTCAACACTGTCCAAACTGCACACAACACAAAACACTGATATTTACCCTTAAGCGTCATATTTTCAGTAATTAGTCAAATGAGATGCATACACACTTAGCTTTGACTTAAAATTACCAAAGAATAATAATTTTTAAAGCATAAATATGAATGATTCAAATTCAACAAAAAGCACAACAGGTACTCTTTTATTGTTTGTTCAAATTCTTGTGGCTATCAAGTCAATAATTACAAAGATTTCAACCTGTGATTCTTTTTTTTCCTCTCTTTTAAAGTAAAAGCAGTAGTGTTCTGAGGATAAACGCCCATCTGATGAAGCGGACGAGTGAAGTATGGGTGGGGAAGGAGGTACAGGTAAAACCATTCACACAAAATTATTTCCTTGGATTAAAAACATGTGCAAGTGTCTTACAGTATTTCAGAAGGGAGGGGGACAACATAATACATTACTGTCAGCCTCGTCAAAACCACCGAAATGCTTTAGCGGACAGTTTCTTACTGAAATGGAAGTTGGCACTGAAGGCACACTTGAGTGATAATGGATATGCCGGCCATGCATGCGGATCTTAAGCATGTCAACAAACAAACTCATATCAGCGTTGTGATAGGAGTCTTTAACAGTGACGGTCCCACACGGCTGCTCGCACGTGTCCATCATCACGAATCAGAATCAGAGCATGGCTATGGTGAGATAACCTTATCACATATATATTTTTTAACTTTCATTTTTAAATAGAGCACACAAAGCAGCAGCTTAAGAGGAACTACTGAAATCCTATGAATAGTTGTAGCAGTGTGCCGTTCTCTTTTGTATCATTATTAAAACACTTATCTATATGTAAAGTCTTCATTTTTGTTGCTTGCTTTTTTTTCTCCGGGTGATAAGCTGAACTAGATATCTTTGTGGGAAACATCTAAGTTAAAACATGAATATTATAAAGGCTGATTTACTGGAGAGAGAGAGAAAGAGGAGTTATATGACAATAAAAGTGCCCTCTGGTTTGGCTTTAACCCCCAAAGTCTCTGTCACCGATCTATTGCTCATGTGAGATGAGGCGAGACGTTTCACGGGTCTGTGACGCATCATGTTACGGGTCCGATTGGTTTATACAAGAAAGTCTCAGTCCTATATCGTCCTCGGTTCCTTTCCTCCCGATCCGCTCCTCTCTGGTCGAGTGTTCCTGATAATATACACTTAAAAACAGCATAAGAAGTCTCTTTCCCCTCGTTACTTTGAAGGGAAGCTAAGAATCCAGAAGCAATTCTGACACAGCAGATGTAATGCATGTTCACTTACTAAAGCAAATAAAAATAATAATAATAATAAAAAAAAAAATTGCAGGAGCATGGCATGAAATTAAGATTTAAAATAAAATAAAAGTCCATTATACTGCTAATCTGACCCAGTTAGTGTAATACCACAACATTTCCACCAGGGGGCAGGCTTTTATCTTTTTTTATTTATTTTTTTGGTGGCTCTGACGCTCTCCCAACACGTTCCGCTTGTGGCGATTGATGCGTCTACCCAGCAGCAGGATTTGGGGGTAAACCTTTGGCCCTTGTGTCAGGGGAGCAGGTGACTTGGAAGAGTCTTGGCACTTCTTAGTGAGTCCTAGCAGAGCGGATTGATATTGGGGGGTGCGCAGGGTGGAAAAAAAAGAGGGAGCTGTCCGTTTTCAGCCGTCCAGTGATTGATCCAGGCTGTCCAGAGTGAGCTGACTGCGGTGGGGAGAGTTGGGGCTCGGGGGGCTGCTGGGATTGGAGCTGTTGGAGGGGGTGGAATGTTTGGTCGAGTCAGAGTCGGGCTGTAACAGGGATAAAGAACAAAACAAGATTAGCAGATCAGATTCTTGTTGTCTGGTTGCTTTTCAAATTCTTGCAAAGTACAAAATGCCCGGGTGCATTTTTACAGCAGTGCTGATGTGGTTAACTAAAACCATTAAAAAAACATTTACAGAAGATGAATACAGCTCAAATAAAATAAAATATAGAGTACCGGTCAAAAGTTTGGACACATTAGTATTTTTAATGTTTTTGAAAAAAGTCTCTTATAATCAAGCCTGCATTTATTTGATCAAAAATACAGAAATATTACACTAAAAAAAAAAAAAAAAAAAGAAAAACTGTTTTCTATTTTAATATATGTTAAAATGTAATTTATTCCTGTGGTCAAAGCTGAATTTTCAGCATCATTACTCCAGTCTTCAGTGTCACATGATCCTTCAGAAATCATTCTAATATGATGATTTATTATCAATGTTGGAAACAGTTTTGCTGTTTAATATTATATACTTACAATATTATACTTTTTTCAGGATTCTTTAATGAATAAAAAGTTAAAGAATCAGTAGTCATTTTCTTTCTTTTTTTTTTTAAAAGAAATTAATATTTTTATTCAGCAAGGATGTGTTAAATTGATAAAAATATTTCTATTTTGAATAAATGTTTTTCTTTTAACTTTTTATTCATCAATGAATCCTGAAAAAGTATCACGGGTTCCAAAAAAATATTAAGTATTTTAATATTTAATATTAAAATACTTAATATTTATAAGTAAATATATAAGTAATTTTAATATTTAATATTTTAATATTAAAATATTAAAAATATCATATTAGAATGATTTCTGAAGGATCATGTGACACTGATGACTGGAGTAATGACGCTGAAAATTCAGCTTTGATCACAGGAATAAATTATAATTTAAATGATATTAAAATAGAAAACCATTATTTTAAATTGTAATAATTTTTCACAATGTTTTTACTGTATTTTCAATCAAATAAATGCAGCCTTGATGAGCAGAAGAGACTTCTTTCAAAACATTCAAGTGTCCAAACTTTTGACGGGTACTGTATATATTAAATGAAAAACTTCAACTTTAACTTAAGTTAAAACGTTATTAAGATTACTAAAACTAAAATAAATAGTTAAATAGAAATACTGAAAAATAAAATAAAAATGACTAAAGCACATTACAAAATGACAATCTTGAACTAGAATTAAGGGCGTTTTCACACGTTTGGAGTGTTTGTTTCAGAATCTGGTGCGTTTTCTCGCATAATTTGGTTTGTTTAGGTATATGTGAACTCGGCAATCACACTCAAAACAATCGCCTGAACGAGCCGGTCTTGGCCCGACTGCAAACAAACTCTGGAGTGGTTCGGTTGAGATGAGAAAGCAAAAACCAAGCGGTATCATAACTCATAATAGCAAATGTGTTATATAAAAAGCAGCAGAGTTTGATTCTGTGAGCGAGCACATTAGTTACTGCAGTTGAAATTTAAAGAGCGCCTCTTCAAATTAAAATATTGCTTTTCTCTGTGCATTGCAAGAATGCAGTCCTGACGACGCCTTGCTTCCCGCTCTAACTGCATTATAGAGACTACATAATAATGTGAGAATGACGGCTACATTCGTGTAGTGTGCCGACAATTACAAAAAAGCCACGATAAGCTTGTGGAGCGAACTTGTCAATCATCCTGATGGACGACACAGAGGAAACTGACCAGTAAGAGGACAGATTTACTCGCATGTGATTTGAAAACACACATTTTGGTACACTTTGAAATGTTGCCATGTGAAAGCGAACCGAACCAAGAAGAAAATGCAACATTGTAACAAATTAAGTCCCTGCTTTGAAACAAAACACTCGATCTACAGGTGTGAAAACACCCTCAGCTGAACTATTATGATTACTAAAAATAAATATGAAATAAAATAAAGCAAAAAAAAAGCACAAAACAAAATGACTAAATATTATATTAAAATGAAGACTGAAAAATATAAAAATTAAAGCCAATTCAAAATATTAATACTATAATAGTACACCACTAAAATAACACTGGTTCACAGCTGTGGTACGCATCACTGTGAGAACTGGGGCAGTTATTACAGACCACAAAATCAGGACACAAGAAAACTCGCTCAGGAGCCAAAAGCACCTCAAAGCTCCTCTAACATCCATCATGTGACCTCAAGCAGCGAGTGAAATAAACCCATATTTGAGGGGGAGATCATTAAGATAGATGACTGAAGCTCTCACCTCTCTGTCATAGTCTTGATCTTGATCAGAAATACTGCGAGATGACCCTGCTCCTCCAAAATCTCCTCCTCCTTTAAAGAAAGTACACAGTTCAGGCATTCAGAAGGGTGAGTCGGTGTGTGTGTGTGTGTGTGTGTGTCGTCTTGTGTGTGTTTAAGGAGTGACACCCACCTGAGGCAGTGCGGGTGATGTGGGTCTTACTCCTCTGTTGCCGTGAGATGCTGGACAGAGGCCGTGGCTTGTCTTTAGACAGGTCGTCCTGAGATGAGGGCATCACACTCTGCAGCAGAGGCACAGGAAGTCAGACACAGAGTAGGCGGTACTGTCAGTAATCACTCTTTTTGACTTTCTTTTAAACTAGAAGTCTGGTTAATACACTGCAACAAACACAACTTTTTGTCTTTCTTCAAAGGAATATTTTGTGTTGAAGTTAACCTCAATCAAAGGCATTTTTGAGCATTATCTGGAATGGGCTGTCGCAATATATTGGCAGTTTTGCCAATAACTGCAATCGTGAATTCTTTTGGCCACAACAATCGTGTAGTGAAAATCTGATATTGTAACAGCCCTAATTTGGAAACAATTTAACTTGGGCCCTGTTTACACCTGGTATTAAAGGGTTTGTTCACCCAAAAATGAAAATTGTGTAATTTATTACTCACTCTGATGTCGTTCCACATCCGTAAGACCTTCGTTCATCTTCAGAACACAAATTAAGATATTTGTGATGAAATCTGAGAGCTTTCTGTCCCTCCAGAGAGATCCAACGCAACTACCACTGTCAAGGTCCAGAAAGGTAGTAAAGACATCATTAAAGTACTCCATGTGACTCCAGTGGTTCAACCTCAATTTTATGAAGCGACGCGAGTGCTTTGTTTGTGCAAAAAAACTATTTACAACGAAAATATTGATCTGCAAGGCACGTTCACGAGAGCACCAAAAAACATGCGTTTTGTTTATGCGAGAGCTGGGTTTCCATCCAAATGTGAAGCGAATCTTTTCAAAGTTCGCAAAAAAAGAAAAATGTGAATTAGGTGCGTTTCCATTAAGTTGTTCGAGCAGATGACGCTGGTATTGGTAACCTAGTAACCAACAGTAAACAAAACACTGTGACCAAGCGTTCATGAAGGGTTCGCCTAAACACTTATGAATAAAATAAATGAGAGCCGTCTGAACTCTTCTCGACTTTAATAAGCGTCACACACGTGAGAGGACAAGCCCGAAAAATCTTTGACACTCTAGTACAAAAGTGTGCTCCGAGGGGAAAATGCATTGCACACACACACACACACACACACATATACATGTACATATATACACAAAATGAGCGCCAGTACATCCAGAATTAATGCATCATAACAGAATCAAACAAAGTTTTCTGTTAAAACACCATAAGCGGCAACAGCCGATTAGTCACATGGGTTTAACGTTCAGTACGTCAGATTTCCATCTCCCATTATTCACATTAACTCTTTTTCACACAAGTCAAAAACCACCTCAAGCGAGCGTAAAAACTTTTTTGCGAATTAAGGGATTTTTATTTAAAATTTGGCATTTTCATCACTCGTTTCTGATGCGATACTTAAAAATGTGCATAAAAACAGGGTGATGGAAACAGCTACTGTTGCGTAAACGCGCTTTGGATATTATTATTTGGTAAATTATGCGGTTTTTTTTGCGCAAACAAAGCACTCGCGTCGCTTCATAAAACTGAGGTTAAACCACTGGAGTCACATGGAGTACTTTAATGATGTCTTTACTACCTTTCTGAACCTTGAAAGTGTTAGTTGCATAACTGTCTATGGAGGGACAGAAAGTTCTCAGATTTCATTAAAAATATCTTAATTTGTGTTCTGAAGATGTCTTACGAAAGTCTTACGGATGTGGAACGACATGAGGGTGAGTAATTAATGACAGAAATTTAATTTTTGGGTGAACTAACCCTTTAAGATGCGTTTTGGTTGATTGGATCACGAATGGATGATGCTAAATACAGGTGTAAACGGGGTCTAAAACGTTTTGAGCTTGTCCACTTTCTACCACTTCCAGAGGTAGTTGAAAACAAATTAGTCAAATGTGTTCGAACAGCCACAAAAGACCGTCTACTCTCCACTTACTGACCTAATGCGTAAACATTATGGGAAACGCAGTAGCCAGACGGGATTTAAACTTTGTTGGCTGATGACCCAAGTTTGGTTTGAAAATGAAAAACATACCAAGCACAAATGTTCTCTCACCATTCCTGATTTCTAACACCAGTATTGGGCTCATTACTCAAAAAAAATGGTATTTATTACTCATTACTAGTTACTCCTTTCAAAAGTAATATTACTTAACTTGTTACTTCCTGGCAACAGTAATTAGTTATATTACTTTTCCTTCACGCACCACAGAAGTTGTAACTGTGTCTTCCTCATAAAATTCTTCTAAAATGTTACTAACAACTTATTTCTGCCTCATTATTTGACCAAAATCCACATTGGATCGCAGTCAGAAGTTATTACAAACACTCAATGGTGATTGATAGTGACATTTAAGTAAAAGTGTTGTATTAATCTCATTAATTGTCATGTGTAGCTTGAAGCTAATTGTAGCTATAATTTCTTTGTTACCCATATACGATTATATTCCATGATGTAGTTTATCAAAAGAAATCACATAAGCTCATAAGAAAATGTTTTGTTTTCCAAAAAGATTTTTAATTATAGTAATATAATTTATATCGGGATCAGAGGGTTGTGGGTGGACAAGCCATGTCAAAAGTATCAAAATTAAGTAACAAGCTGTTTTATGGATGACATTATAATTTAATATTATTACTGAAATCTTATTAGTAATTGGTTACACTACTAGTTACTGCCCAACACTTTTTCTAACACACACTCACAGCGTGCGGCTGGTTTTGAGGCTGTCAGAGCAGAAACGAAAGCTGATGCTCTCTGTATGTTTTCCGTCGTGTCCGAGCGTGTTTATATGTAAATTGTGTGAGCTTATTATGTCCATTAGATTGAAAGATCTGAAAAAAGCTCATACTTTTAGCTGCCATAGACTATTCCCTCGAAGAAATCAGGTTGAAAGTGGACAAAAGAGAGATTAAAACAGCAGGTGTAAACAGGAATGTGTCTCCCTCATCTACATGTGATCCGATCGACCAAAACGCATCTTAATACCAGGTGGAAACGGCCTTAGACATAGTTATGGAGCGATTGTAGTCTCCTGCTAACAAATATAATGTTTAAGTTTAGTGCCAATGTTTTCAAAACAGTGTGTATTTTAATGTTTGTTATGCCCCGTTTAAGAGCCTTACTGTAACCGCTAGTTGACTAGCATGTTGCTAAGCTAACAGCACACACAAACACTAGTAGAATGATCGATTTTACATGATAATGTGAAAATATGTAGTCAAATTATAAGTGTGAAGTATTAAGCTTCATTAATCTCCTGAAATGGCTCATTTGAAACATTTTCACTGGCCAAAAACAATCAGCGTTCAAGCATGAACAAAGAGTTCGGCAGGACAGGGATGGTGTAACAGGAGCAGAGGGAGGAAAGGAAGTCGAGGGCCTGGGGGGTGTGGTGGGGGAGGGATGGGGACTGGGGAGGAAGAGGAAGTGGGGTGGGGAGGGGTGTTGCTAGCCTACCCTTCCCAGGGAGGATGTGGAAGGAGAGGAGGAGGAAGAGGAGAACTGAAGTAGGCTCTGCTGGGAAGAAGGCTCTTTCTGCAGATAGAGCCCGGCAGAGACGGGACTCATGTGATAGACGTGCTCAAAGTTGGTCGGAGGGGAGATCAGGGCATGGTGGCGAGAGGATGAGGGGGAGGGAGTCTCGCTCTGCTGCTGCCACGGCAACCAGAGGACAGAGCGAATCCACGACCAGAGCGAAAACAGAAGGAGAGACATGAACAGGAAAGAGAGACAGAGAGAAAAGGGTGTGAGGGTGGAAGAGTGGGGCTGGCCGGCTTTGAAGAAGAAACATGCAGAGAGAAGGGAAAGACTTTGGTGCTGTGCAGTAAAATGAAAGAAAAGGATGTTAGGATGAGTAATAAAACCCGAGAAGTCAATCAGTTAATGCTGTGACCAAATAGCATTTCTGTAAATTATCACAAACTTCCACCACTGAAGAGCACAGAAGACTCAATCTGACCGACAGAGACTCATTTAGCATCTTGTGCTCAAAGCTGAAGGGCTAAACTGACACAGTTTACCTGGTTCTCTCATTTAGGACGCCATTTTAAAAAAAATCAACTTGTAGTGAATCAACTGCGTAGTCAGTTTCTATTCAAGATCATTTTGAATATGCATTTTTCAAAGGCTGCAGTCTACTAATTGGCCTTAATTAATAATACAATAATATAAGAATAATACAACTACTAAATAATGTTACATCTATTTTTATTACACAAGTTTGGAAACATTAAGGTTTATTAATGTTTTTGAAAGTAGTCTTTTAATCTCAGCAAGGCTGCATTTATTTGATCAAAAATACAATAAAAACCGTAATATTGTGAAATATTACAAATTAAATCAACTGGTTTCTTTTGTAATATATATTTTAAAATGTAATATATTTAAAAAGTGATCGAAGCTGAATTTCCAGCATCATTACTCCAGTCTTCAGTGTCACATGATCCTTCAGAAATCATTCTAATGTGATGATTTGCTGCTCAAGATACATCTATTATTATTAATATTAAACAGTTCTTTTTCAGCAAACTTTGATCAATAGAAAGTTCAAAAGAACAGCATTTGTTTTAAATAGAACTTTTTCATAATATATATTTATTTCATAAATGTCTTTACTGTCATTTTTTGATCAATTTAATGTGCCTTTGCAAAAATAAAAGTACAAATTTTTTCCTTTTTTTTTTTTTTTTTTTTTTTAAATCTTACTTACCCCAAACCTTTGAATGGTAGTATATCACAATTTCCACAAAAAAAGCAGCTAAAATGGTTTTCAACATTGATAATAACAAGAAATTATCTTAGAATGATTTCTGAAGGATCATGTGACACTGCAGACTGGAGTAATGATGCTGAAAATTCAGCTTTGATCACAGGAATAAATTACATTTTAAAGTATATTACAGAAGTTACATTTTACATATATTACAAAACCAGTTAATTTAAATTGTAATATTTCACATTAATATGGTTTTTACTGTATTTTTGATCAAATAAATGCAGCCTTGATAAGATTAAAAGACTACTTTCAAAAACATTAAAAACCTTAATACCTTACTGTACATATAGTCCACATAATAAATAATATCCTTTTTTTTTTTTCTTTTTTTTAAATACTACTACAAAACATATCTTTACCTACACACTGTCACTCAACAACTAGTTAGTAAGTAGTAGACTAATCCATGTCTCAACATAAGTTTGATTCACTAAAAAGTACTGGCTGTTAAGAGTCATTTACTCAGGAATCATTTGGAATAAACTGGACATGCTGTATGTTTCTGATTCTCTAACAAGAATGACTCATTAGAATCATTTGTTTGAATCAGTAATCAGACTGCGCTGTAAGTTTTGTGCTGTAGTTATTGTGGCGATGCTGAGAAGTAAGAAAATTGAAATGATGTACTTTTCCATGGTATGAATAAAAATGAAAATGGTCCAAATAAAAAGTGGTTCTCAGATTCCTGCCCTAATTAGAACAGTGTTTCTTAATTTTTCTCCTGGGTACCCCATAGCACTGCACATTTGAATCCTCTAGCTAACACACCTGCTTCAAGTAACGGGCTCATTAGTGCCGGCTCCATGACCTGAACTGGATGTGTCAGATTAGTGAAACACCTAAAAGAGTGAGGAGGAAACTTAGAAAGACACTGCCTTATAGAAACCAGGGCTGAAGGGCACACTGTTGACACTGGAATGGTGTTTTCAAAAACTCCTAATCTGATGGGCTGCAAAGGCATCTGTGTGTTTCCGATCGAGGCCCTAAACTTTTAGCACCAGGTGTGTTTATACATCTAAACACTCAAATATGGACATCAGCTCCAGCTATTTTAAGGTATTACCAGAGGCAGATCCATGAGGACCTGCATGCCGTCGCCTGGGCCCATGTGAGCAACGTGGTTGAAGTTGGTGGGGTTGGAGATCAGTTTGGATCTCATTTCAGGATCCCTCAGCATCTCCCTATTGAACAAAAAGGAAACAATGTAGAAACGCACGAGTGCGGCAGTGTAAGAAATGTACACCTGAAGCCACCGTACCTCCTCTGTTGCAGCCGCTCCTCCTCGGGTACTTTAAAAAGGAACTTCCTCTTGCTGCGTGTCCTCACCATCAGCTTCTTGCTGTTGTCGGAGGTCTCAGGGATGGCTAGGTCACAGCCATCTGTGGAAACACAGTGTGAATGAGGTTGAAAACAACGGTTATGGCTGCTACACTACAGCAGTCCTGGGTTTCTGAGCTCAGAGCCTTTGTGTCTGAACGCACTGTGGAAATGTTGGCAGCAGGCCTAGAGGAGGTGTGACAAATGAGGTCATTTTAGTTTAGCAAACAAAAGCGTCTTTATCAAGACGGCAATCTGCCAGAGTGGGTAGGAAGTGAGTTGTAAATGGACCACAAAGGGTGGAGCCGTACATTTCATTACCTGGGCTGATCTTATGATATTATAAATCACTGTTTTTGCACACATTTTGTAAATTGACAAATTGTTCACATTCACATCTATGTAGTGACTCGTAATCAGTGTTTTTAAACAAATCTGGTATAAAAAAAAAAAAAAAAAAAAAAAAAAAAAGCAGGGTTGCCAGGTTCACAACAAAGCCCAACCAAATTGCTACTCAAAACTAGCCCAGGGGGTTAAATCGCATTCCAGGGGCTAAATGATGCGCATTGAGGAATTTATTTGGTAAATGTGTTCACATTGTAGTTTATGCGCATGTTTTCTTATTGGATAAAAAATGTATCAGACTCAAACGAGCGCATGTGTTTTTTTATGCACATTTTTAGAATTTATGCACATTTTGGCGCTTCCATCTAGCAGTTTTTGATGCGATATCCCAAAATGCGTGGGATAATGTACATCCAGCCGGTTGTTATCGCAGAATAAACCCCTTCAGAGTGATGCGAGATCCCTCCACTTCACGTCGGTTCCTGATCACTCTGTCTGGGTTTTATTCTGCGATAAAAACCGGCTGGATGTACACGAACCCTTACTGAACAAATATGCCCCCTTACTAAGCTTCAAGTGTGAATGAGACTTGGAACGACACTGAACAAGACACTGAATTCAAGACATCTACTTCAAGACATCTTATGATGCTTAAAAAACCTTTTAAAAAGTCTCTTAATAGATTAGACATTAGTTATGAATGGATTAATGTTTTTAACAAATAAGTTGAGTGAATAATTCAGTGTCTCCTAACAATTATTTAATGATTCATAACATTTAAAGTTAATTGCCACCATCTACTGGCGTAATGATGTAATCGGCAGAAAGGGCCACTGAACAAATCAGTGAACAAACCATTCTAGTGAACAGATGTGACGTCTGAGGCCGAGACTGCTGAGCTCTAAGCATGTGTGGGCTTGTTAGTGTATATTATATATATATATATATGCGTGTGTCAGTGTCTGTGTAAGCGGGAGTGATTGACATCACTTTGTGGAGGACACATTTTTTCACAGGTGTACTATTGTGATCAGAGACTCTTGCCACATTAAGTGGGGAAAGAAAGATCCAGTGTGTGGGAGATGTGTGTTGACGGTTAAGTGTTTGTGGGGTGGGATCAGACCTGAGGAGTTGTTGCTGAAGTAGATGAGGCGGGGCTGCTCAGAGCCCAACAGGTTCAGACTCCCCTCCACATTCAGGGGCCGAATCTACAGACACGTTTTAAAGTCAGATCAGATTTTTTCATAAACACAATGTGTTACAGTTGAAATTATATTAAATGCTACTTTCACAAACTGTACATTTAGGATCCTTCACTCACCCTTCTTAATGAGATGGTCTGGACCCATTCTGTGGTGTGGACATCAAACACATCTACTCCATAATCGCTGTACACTGTCAGGTAGTTTGAGCCTGAGCCTGAAAATAATGAATAGGGGTTTGAGATGTCATGGCAAGGCAAATCATTCATGATGCCATTCTCAAAGGATTGCCGTGAAACTGGGTCAGAGGCTGGAGAGTTCTGTGGCTCACTATTCTGACTGAAACATCTGGGGCCTGATTCTCCAAATACGCCAAAAAATAAAATTATTCTTAAGTACTATTTTCTTCTTATTGTCTAACTTAAGGAAAAAAGTGTAAGAGTAAGTCATGATGAAAAGATTTATGAATTATGTTCTCTTTTAACATTGTTCCTAAGAAAATAAAGTCTATGTAAATAACTTAGTTAGGATAACCTCATACTTTAATGGATTGATTGGATTTTTATATATTAAGCATTGGAACATTGTATAATACTAGGTACTAGGGGTGTAACGATACTAGTATTTGTCCCGAACGGTCACAGGCGATCTACACGCCAGAAGGGGGCGCACATTGTAACGCAACGGTGTTTGCTAACCGCCACAACAGGAAAAAGTGCAGAAGAAGAACAGACAATCTATGCATATGATATGTTTACGTGTAATCTCTCAACCAGTGTTTCAACCACAGAAAGACATCAATAAAACAGCTGGAGAATAATATCGCACGCAGCATTACATTTACTTCAAGCAAGTCATTTAGTGTCCACAGCATGTTAGCTCACTAGAGAAATGAACTCTAGAGGGATCATTTCACTAAATATATGCACTATATTAGCTTATATATTCATTATAGTTACTTTACATGTTAGTAATGTCTTAATTAGTGTTGTCAAAAGTACCAACTTCAGTACCAAGTTGGTACTGAAATTTTAAAACTGTGACAATACCAGCATTTCCCCTCAGTATTTTGAGCGCTGTTGAACGGATTCGTAAACACCTCTGATTTGCCATTGTGTTGACGCGCTCAACAGATATGTCTGTGATTGGCTACAATGATCAACGCTTCAAAAACATGTTGTAAATACACATCTTTGACGCTCTTCACAGAGTGCTTACACAGATACACACGGGAGCGTACATGTTTTTTTGAGTGTTGATTATTATATCTAAAAATAAATAGCAACTGAATTTAATAGTTTGGGCTCTGTTGTTAATTGTAACCTTTAATATTATAGTAATGTGCAAGAAAGGGCTTCCTGTATATAGTTTACAGCATTAGCTGAGAGAGATTTTTAATCCTTAATAAAATGTTTGTTATAATATAATTGAATTTATTTAAAGAGAGAGACACAATGTGTTCAATAAACCACTGTTTAATAAAAAAGAAGAAAAAGAAGCAATTTTATGTTTAGTTTTCTCCCCCCTGCTGTACCGAACTGCGACTTCAATACAGAGGTACATACCGAACCATCATGTTTGTGTACCGTTACACCCCTACCACGTACATACAACAATATTGCCCTTATCTGCTCTCTTGACCTTTTTGTTTACTGCTGCTTTTTTCCCCCACTCACATCATAATTGAGTTGGCCACAGCTTTCCCATGGTCGCCTCTCACTTTCCGGCATGATATCAAGGTTCTCGAGAAGAAATTTCTTCACAATAATTCCTTCAAAGAGAACCACCAGCATTTGCCTAATTTTGGTTTCTTTTCCTCAATGTCAAATTACAAGCTAGTAAAATGGTTACCAGCAAGTAAATTCTCATGACAGCTAAACTCAGAGTTAATATTTAAGAACACTAATAATTGAATAACGCTGTTGAATGACATATTTACTTAAAATATATATTGAATTTTCCTACTGTACATAATGTTGTGATGCCTGAATTCACTTGTTCATTTTTTAATTCGACAAGATATATACAATTATTAGTCCATAAATTGAAAAAAAAATCACAAAAATCATTGAATTGCTACCTGTTATTTAACTCATAAGCTCAAATTTTATTTGAGAACCTTTTTTTAAATTATTTTTTTATTTTTATAAACTACTGATGAATCCGGCCCATGGTAGTTCATTTATTTCTCTTTTCAACCTCCTGTTCTCTTCTTTGTCTTTTCTACCTCCTCCCTGCTTTTCTGTCTCTCCTCTGTTCTTTCCTACTCCTCCCTTCCTCCAAGTCTACACATGAAAAACACTGGAATTTCAGGAGGGCTGAAAACATGAAAACAAACACCGTTGCTTAGATACTTTCACCAATTATTTCTTACTTCCCACACAAGCTCTTTAAAAGCACTTACTGCAGGCAAGTGGTGTGGCGGGCCACATCAGCTCCTGTGTTCGAGAGCGTCGTCCTGTCGCGTCCACATACACTCCCAGCTGACTGAAGCACAGCAGCAGTTCATTTGCTCCCACCTCCATAGCGTGCAGCGCGTCCAGGGGCTGCTGGGCCAAAAAGGCTAGTGAGGGGTCTGCCGGGCTGACCAGACTCACCGGTGACGACTCTCCCTGCATGGCCAGCAGAGCGAAGCCTGACGGGTAACCCACGCACAGCCGATCACGAATAATCCCCAGCCACTGGGCGATACCAGGCGCCTGCACCTCCCACAGCTTGCGGTGATGGGGCTTTGCCCGTGTGATTTCATAGCAGATGACCTGACGCTTCACGCCTGCTAGGAGACACGCTGGGCCCCCAGGCCGTAGGGTACCTATGGTCATCGTCTGGCAGCCTTTAGTTTCGGTCAGCTTGATATCAACACCACCCTCTGCGCCCTCTAGTGCCGCCCAGGGGTATAAATGGACGTGCTTATTACGGCCAGAAAGCAGGGCCACCATCTTCTCTTTGGGGATGAGCTCAATCTGGCCGACTCTTTTACAGTCAGCAGCACGAACAATGACTGTGAAAGGATCATGGGAAATTAGTCAAAGTAAAAATAATGGAAAAGAATTAAAGAACTAAATCGGTGTGCTCATACCATCTCTTGTGATCTCGACTACAAACAGGCCATCTTCTGTTCCCAAAACAATTCGTTCTCGATCTGTAGAGACAATAGCAGGACAGATTGTTTTGTGAAAGGTTTGTTCACCCAAAAACAAATTCTGTCGTCATTTACTCATTCTCAAACCTGTGAGATTTCTGTCCCTCTATTGAAAGTCCATTGCACTTTGTTCATGAAGTTTATTAAAGGTAAAACGGTCTCTGGTATGAATTGTCATTTTTAATTACTGAAAATACTAATGCTAGATATTACTATTAAAATATTAATGCTATTACAAAACAACATTTCCAAATGCACAAATGCAGGGCTTGACATTAACTTTTTTGCTCACCAGTCACTGCAGATAATGGTTTTCAAAAGTTACTAGCCACTCAGCTTTTCACTGGCTACAATTTTGACATCGATACCATGGGGAAAAACTGACATATAGATATTTGTAATATCATCTCATAATTTGGCAGCAGGTTTATTAGGCTGCTGTCACTTTAAGACCTGATGCATGGATCCATTATACTGTTACACATGCGTTTTCTTTCTCAACTGTTCATGTTCACTTAAAACAAACTGACTGTGTTTATGTGAATACTCACCAAGACCGGCATTTTGTCATTATTTAGTGTGTATTTGACTGTTTAAGCGAAATAAGCAGCGAAAAAGAACTCAATTTAGTACTGAGAGGCGGCTTTATGTGTGCGCACTTTGTGAGAATAAAATCTGCGAGAATGAGTAAAAATATGCGCAATACACGCAATCCCACGCCGAAATTCAATTCGAGTGAGGGGAGGAGGGTTTGGTCCTTTGGTAGGGCAATTTAAAGTACAAATATTCCATGTAGTCTCTCAGTTAATAATATGCCATAATTACAAAAGAATTAGAAATTAGGGCAGTTCCCGACTAAAGATTTTTCTAGTCGACTATTACTCGTTCATTTAAGCCATTTTTTCGACTAATCGCACGTTTATATTAATTTAATTACTTAAATATATACTGAGAAGAATACTAAACCATAATGAGAGTTTAATATATATAGGCATAATGTAGCCTATTTCTTTTTTATTTGAATTGGTTCATTTAAAAGACATTTAAAGCTTTCTATAGATATATTTCTCATGTCTGTGAGGCAAGTATACGCTAAGTTTCGGTTATTTTTTTTGTGACGTGCTCCAGTTCAGGGAGACCGAGAGGGCAGAAAGCGCATTCTGTTTGTTTTCTTTATTTTACAAAAGCACAATGTTTTCTTGTTATTGTGAGTTTACACAAATAAAAGTAGACCCATTACAGTTTCGAATGATGTGTTACTCTAATCTGTATGACCAAAAATGACGGAGTAGTTTCCACTGTTATCACGAAAAAAAGTGGTTGCACCACAAGGTTTTTTCTTTCTACAAGGTTTATTTTTCTAATAAAATTTTTGGCCGACTAAGCCGCTTCTAGTTGATGATTAGTCAACTATCAGGGGGCAGCCCTTTTAGAAATGCTGTTTAAAATAGCTTTAGTAAGATTATAGCATGTCACAGGATCAACTTCTGAAAAGTATTTCAGGATAATGTCCCAAAAATGTCCCGACTAAAATCATTTTGAGCCAAATAGGGGAAATAATAAACAAACAAAAAAAAAAAAAGTACATTGACTGTGTCACTGAATGTAAACAGTCTCACAAATTCAAATATGTGAAAATTATCATGTGTTCAAAAATGCTCATTCCTCTCTTGAAAATGGGGGAAAGTGGTACATTATATTGATTCATTTGAATTAGTAGCGATCCCAGAGGTTAACATCCTCGCCTCCCTAACACTGTACTGACCTACGATGGCGGCAGAGAGTGTAGTTTTGATGGCAGGCAGGCTGCTGTCATAGGCCTCGTGCAGGACATGCACCACACGGTTCTTCAGGCGGTTCTTGGCCAGGATGTTCTGCAGGCCCTCTAGGATGCCCACCCACTTCCTCTTCTCTGCTTCACTCTCAGCTAACACCAACAGAGGCACCGGCCGGATCGGGGAGTTCAGAGTGGATGATGATACCTGCAAATATGATGCATGATTGCATATGATGCAAATATGGCAATGATGCATGATTAAACATAGCAATGCAGCATTTAAAGAAAAGGACACATTTTAGAGCGTACCCGGAATATGCAGGGAATGTCTTTACGACTGGCATGGATCACATCAGATGCCAAAACAGAGCTTACAGAGAACTCCTCGTCTCTGTGAGGAAAAGAAACAATGTCACACAAATGAAAAATAATACTTGATATTTCCAAGTTTTCTGATAATGACAGATAATATTCTTCACTTGCACTACTGTTAAAAAGTCTGGGGTCAGTACGTTGTTTTTTTTTAAAGAAATAAATACTTTTATTTATGCCTTTAAATTGTTTAAGTGACATTAAAGGAATTTATAATGTTAAGAAAGATTTCTATTTCAAACAAATGCTGTTTTGAACTTTCTTCAAAGAATCCTGGAGAAAAAAAAAAATAAAAATAAAAATCTGACACTGAAGATTGGAACAATAAAAAAAATAAAAACTTTAACTTCCCCAAAAAGCTACATTAACACATTGACGTTACACAAACATTATCACAATGTGACTGAGATGACATTTGTGAAATGTATTATGTCATAACTAATAATCATTCAGCAGTCATGTGCTTGCTCATAAAAATCATGAGCAAAAGGTTTATACCTATTAATAGAATATTATATTAATAGACTGTTTGCTAGGAATAGACACTTTATATATACAAGTTCATGTTTTTTTGAGAAAAAAAAACAAAACAAAAGTATTTTACACTACTCAAGGTTGCATTTTATTTGACCAAAAATCTAATTAAATGTCATGTCTTTAAATTGATCAAAAGTGACATTTAAGGCATTTATAATGTTATAAAATATTTCTATTTCAAGATTTAATCAAAGAATCCTGAGATAAAGTATAATCTGGCACTGAAGACTGGAACAATAGCTTCTAAAAATTCAGCTTCGCCATCACAGGAATAAATTTTAAAAATATATTAAAATAGAAAAAAGTTAATTTAAATGGCAATAAAATTACACAATATTATTGATTTTACTGTATTTTGGATCAAACAAATGCAGCCTTGGTGAGCATTAGAGACAATTTTTTTGAACAGTACTGTGGCAGATCACTACAGTATTCACTGATTGTGGGTTAAGTACATTCAATCTGAGAACGTGACTAATCCTGACCTCAAGTCGAGGACCTGACTGGCCATCACAACAGGCTGAGTGGACTTCCCTTCAGGCACCTCATAGAGGAAGAGTTTACAGTCACACACGACAGCATAAGCCCTCTGCCAGCCCTTCTTCACTCCTGTGGGCTTCGGGATCTGAAAGAGCAGCAAGGCAATTTAAGGTACTGGATGGTGTTTAGTATGAAATATAAGTTCAATGCAATTGTTCAGGTGAGGTAAAAATAAGTGACCAGAAATTTTTACTACATCGTCATTCTCACCCTGACAAAACCTTTGTAGGCTGTGCCAATGCCCCTTTGCACATCAATACCCAGAGGCCTCTTGGCCTGCTCTGGAGGAATGGGGCAAACCTGGGGCGCGTTGTCTTTACAAGACACGTGGCAGATGAAAGAGCATACTAAAAGAGATACAGTGAGAGAGAGAGAGAGAATTACCAAACATTCACACACCTGACTTACTTTCTTACACTGACAAGTGAAACTTGCATATAAATATTTCATCATAGATCAAAAGCTCATTATCACACTGTCTCTGATATTTTTATCATTAACACTCAGCTCACCCTCGCAGGCGTAGCCTTGTCGGATCTGGCCCACCATCAGTGAGGTACAGTGAGTGCACTGGGTCGGGCTGGAGAAGGTCTTGATGCTCAGCTGATGAGCTTTAGGCTGCTGACACAAACAAAGTATTAACAGTCAGAGCAATGAACACATGCTGATGCTGAGAAGCCAAATACTGACAAACTAAAGCAGGGGTCTCCAAACGTTTTTATCAAAGGGGGCAAGTTTCATTCCACTTTTGGTGCATTTAACGTTTCTCATAAGCAACAGAAATAGCAGCGCTTAACAGTTATCACATTTAGTTTCACTCACAGTTTAGCCCAAAGTATGGTTCACTTTTTATGCGCACGCGAGGGTATACAGTGCGCGTGACACGAATTTCACCATAAGAATAGTACACGCACTGCCAAATTTTTGTAAAAATGTGCACGTAGTCGCATTTTTTTGCAGTAATTAGTTTATCCACAAGGTGGCGATCGTGCTCTGGGGCGTCGATTCACAAGGTAGTCAAAGAAAGACTGCATAAACAGAACAGACCGGTGTCATGAGAAATCGAGTCCCCCCCCAGGAATCGGGTCTCCTTTAGGACCCAGGAGGTAATGCCTGACCAAAAGTTGATATCGTGATGTCTTGACTAATTATAACTTATTTCACTATTGTATGATGTTTATTACATTAAGTGCAAAAAACCTATCTAATATAATATAAGCTAAGCTAGCAGGCTAACTGGTATGCTATGCTAGTACATAATCTAACAAAAAAAACAAACAAAAAAAAACAGTAAGAACGAGAGATGCTTGATTTCAGAACCTATAGCTTCAGTTATATACTAGTATATGAACTATGTCATTTAAAAGACATTAATGGTCATTATAACGCATTCTAAATGATATAAATCATAACGTGATTTTGCAGGAATTATAATCAGGCACTAAAAATACTACCCATTAAAAGTCAGCTGAACCAATGGGATCACTCGGGTCCTAAAGGAGACCCGATTCCTGGGGGGGGAACTCGATTTCTCACCACAACGGAACGCATGCAAGCTAAAGCGACAACGAAGGCCTACGTAGGTGAGAGATTGTGTGAAGAGGTTAGAAAGTACCCTTATTTGTTCAAATCTAGCATGAAAGAATACAAAGACGTTTACATGGGTCGTAACTCGTGGCGAGAGATTGCGCAAAACTGTGAATGTTTTGAAAGCCTGTGTACGTGTGCGAGTCAAATTAAATATACTTTGCAAGGCTAGCGTACGCTAGCGTACTCGTAAAAAACAAAGTATACTTTCTCCTTTAACTGCTACACCTGGCCTAAAATCTAGTGCTGTCACCTTGTGCTGACACTGTGAAACTGCATGATTTGTACATTATGCATGGCAGGCCACATATGATGTATTTTAATAGACAAGCTGTGGGCCGTTTGAAATTCATAATTCGGGCCAGACTTTGGACACCCTTGGACTAAAGGAAGAGGCTAATGATGAGTCAGACATATGATATGATTGTTTTACCTTTGGTGCACTGAGAGTGGGCTGATACATTGGAGAAGGTGCAGCAGGGGTGGTCGCTTGAGACTTGACTGGTTCCTAAAGCATTAAAATATATATAAATAAAATGCGTAATAACAAAACATGTATACTTATGTGCGTATTATTTTGTTTCAAGGAGACCATACAGCATTTTTTATTTTTTTCAAGCTTTGTACTATCCTTTACTATTCAGGAAATTACTCAATCAATGACCAATGTATCAGACAGGAAGTCTGACAGCGGCAGAATGTAATAGGAAGTGTTAGGTGGACACTCACATCCTGTTCTGAAACCACTGATGGGGAGGAAGAGGGAATGTCCGTCTTCTGGGGTGTGGCGTCCATATCACCGACGGAGCTTGTCTGAGGGAAGAGACCACATTTGTGTGAAAAGCTCAAAATGCGTATGCATCATTCGCTGAGGGATATTTTAATTCCATCTACATGGCATCTTTATGGTCAGCAGATGAGATCAAAAGCTTTACAAACATCACTTAATTTCCCCAAAAAGCTACATTAAAACAGTCAAGTCATGCAAACATTATCACAATGTGACTGAGATGACATTTGTGAAATGTATTATGTCATAACTAACAATTATGTCATAACTATTATGTCATTGCTAACAGACATTTTGGCAAGTTCGTGTTTTTGAAAGAAGTCTTTTATGCTCACCAAGGCTGCATTTATTTGACCAAAAATCTAATTAAAACTGAAAAAACAAAACAATGTAAATATTACAATTAACAGTTTGAAAACAGTTGTGCTGTTTAATATTTTTGTGGAAACAGATAAATTTTTTTCAGGATTAATTGAATAAAAAAGTTCAAAAGAAAGGCATTGTTTATTAAAATCTTTTGTAACAATGTAAAAGTCTGACTTTAAAAAAAAATCTATTTCATGCATCCTGGCTGAACAAAAGTATTACTTTCTTTAAAAAAATAAATAAATAAATAATCTTACTGAGCCCAAACTTTCAAATGTATAAATTATATATAAATATATTTAATGCTTACGCATTTAAGTCTTTCAATTTTTATGTTTAAGCAATCAGCAATAAGGCTTAGCCAACACCACGAATAAATCATATGCCACCTATAATTCAACTTGAGATGCATTTGCAAACACTAAAGCACCATCTTTGACTAACATTGTAAATATGCCCCAAAATGACACAAAAACAATACTTACCAAGCACTTCTAAACAAAAGATACTGATATGGTCTAATGGTGTGTGCACACCAAAAGCGAAGCGAATATTCGCATTGCGTTACTCGCGGGACCACTTGTTTTTCGCGTCACTCGTGCGAATAAAATTTTTACTCCGGTAAAAATCACGTTCTGGGGGGTAAAATCCGCATTTTTGGCGGGGTTCCCTTGGTAAAATTCACATTGCAGGGGATGACGTTATAAGGGTCGCTTCAACCCGCGGCAACAATGTTAAAGTAGCCCAATTCCACGGTAAAACCGCAGACTTGGCAACACTGGTCTTCTCCAGGAACTGCGCCTGGATGACAGCCACTTCCATCGCTACTTGAGGATGACGGGACGTGTCAACAAGCTCTTCGCTGATTGGCTTGTGTGACAATGAGTCATGCGAATTTCCCACTCAAGTTAACATTTTTCAACTTGTGCGGAAGAAGCGATTGAGGCATATAGTGTGCGTTCAAGGCAATCGCATCGCCTAATTCGCGTCATTTGCATTCACTTTGTATATAATCTACTTACGCAAATAATTCGCTTTTGGTGTGCACACACCATAACTGTATCTATGCAACATTTGAATACACAACAGTGTCAATTAAGGGTGATACAGGATTTTAGGATGCACAAAGACTGGCAGGTAATTAAAATCATTAAATTAATTGACATCACACTTTTTCCTCAGAGAATTATGGTCATATTCAATTAGCTTACAAGCACATACTCACCATCACCTCCTATATTGGTAAGTTATAAATAATTGTGAAACATCCCCCGCAATTTAATCATCTTTCATCATTTTATTTCATCCGATTCATTTTACGGCTGGTTGGCTTAGTCATTCAATCTAAATTATGGATGTTTATTGTCTTAGCAGGCTCTAAGGGTTAACTAACGGCTTAGTGCATTTGCAGACTTGACGAATGGAGAGTGACGTTATTCACATTAGCCGTTTAAGAGGTTAGAGGGCAATAGGGAGGTGGTTAATACTAATTGCTGGATGCTAATTGTGAGTCTCTAACCTTTAGCACCTACAATTAGACTGAATTGGATCTAGGGTCTGATTGCAATACGGCAGAGGAACGCGGTCAGCAGACAAAACAGATGAAGGGCATGCTGGTTAGGCTGAATGTAAGTTGTATAGTCACTAATGTCTGGCCTTAAAGGGTTAGGAAGATTCGGAGCGTTATGAATCTTTTGTGTCGAATCAGTGGTTCGGAGCGCCAAAGTCACGTGATTTCAACAGTTTGGCGGTTTGACACGCGATCCGAATCATGATTCGACACGCTGATTCATAACACTCCGTTGAAAACGGCCATCACTATATAAGTCGTTATTTTGTTTTTTTGGTGCAACAAAAATATTCTCGTCGCTTTATAATATTAATATTGAACCACTGTACTCACATGAACTGATTTAAATATGTTTTTAGTACATTAATGGATCTTGAGAGAGGAATGTCATTGCTGGCTATGCAGGCCTCACTGAGCCATTGGATTTCAACAAAAATATCTTAATTTGTGTTCCAAAGATGAACGGAGGTCTTACGGGTGTGGAACGGCATGAGGGTGAGTAATTAATGACAGAATTTTCATTTTTGGGTGAACTAACCCTTTAAGTAAGCATTGTTAATGCAAATAAAGTAAGTGCTGTTTTATTTTGACAAAGCACAAGAGGAACTACAGTAATGAACTTCTTTACCATCATGCAAACTTTTGACATACTTTGTCTGCTGACAGATCACTCCTGCCAAGGTTAAAGGTCACAGAGGGAGGAGCTTTGTTTAGCAAACTTACTTCATCCCAAAATGCAAGCAGAGAAGATGCGGATGAGGAGGAGACAGAGTCCTTTTTTGGGAGGGGGACAAAAATAAGATGACAAGTGACACAGCTTTTGTCTTTATGAACTTACTTTTACTTCAGGCCTTTTCCCTACAATCGCATGAGTCTCAAAAACATCGGCAGACCTGGTCCCTACTTTAAAGTGACACAATAGGGCTCCTCTCACAGCCTCAGTATGGAAGCAGTTTTGCAAAACTGAAAGATAGGCATCAGTCTTGCAAAACTTTCAGCTCTACTTAGGCAATCAAAGCATGATGAGTCATCTGGCCAAAGGTAGAAATACAGCGGTTACCCTTGTTACCCCTGTACACCAAGCAGTCCTATGCTAATAAACACCTTTTTTTTTTTTTTGGCATTATACGGAGGTAGGATAAAAGAAAATGCCATCAATACTTTTCTGAAGACAACCAGGAGAGAAGGGAACGGAATCGGCAAAAGACCTTGAGCCAAGAATTGGCGTAGTTGTGCTCTATGTCGAAGTGCTGCCCATTAGGCTATCAGCTCTGACTACAATCATATGTTTTACAAACAAACAAACAAAAATCATGAAGTTTTGGGGGTATCGCACTACAAGTAACAAGTTATGCAATCAGATTACTTTTTCAAGTAACTAGTAAAGTAACATTACTTTTACATTTACAACAAAATTGAGTAAGTTATTTAAATAAAGTTATTTTCAAATAAGTAACGCAAGTTACTTTTTCTTATTTATTGACTGACAGATCTCCTGTTCCCATGTTGAGAGAAATTGGAAGTAAGTGCAGAGGCGTTGTGTAAACATGATGGTTATTGTAGTTCTAGACTAAATGTGAGCATTTACTCATCTCACTTTCACAAAAACATTTTCAGTGAAATGCAAACTTAGAATATTATGCAAACTTGCAATAATAAAAATATACTTTATGTATTTAATCTCACTTTAACCAGTCTTTGCTGCTGACCTTCGATGACCCAAATTAATCATACCGATAAGCAAAAATGACTTTAGATAAATATCACGTGTGTTTCATTTTTTTAAATTTTTTTATTGCTGAAGTAAGAGTGTTAAACTTTATTCTCCTGCATCCAATTCTTCTTTAATCCAGAATGGCAGCACAGCTGAAAGGTTTGTTTGAGCTGCGCCCTCTACTGTACAGATGTGAATTTGCATTTCCTTCAGTCTGAGGCTTATTCATTTCACTTTTGGTGTGAAAGGCCTTTAGATTTGCCAAAAATAGAACATTTATTTTTTATTTTTTTTATATTAAATACATATAAACAAACAAGCCCAGCCAGGTGAGAAAAAGTAGTGCAAATGTAATATAATGCACTGGTAATGCAGTTACTTTTTTTGCGAGTAACACGATATTGTAATGCATTACTGTGAATGGCCTATGTGAAACGTGTAAGACTGCAGATTCCCAAGGTGAATCAGGGATGTCAGAATCACTATCCATGTGCTAGACATTCACAAACATGTATACTCCAGTATTTCTGTCTGGCTACTACAGACGTCATCTCATCGTTTGATCAACAATCTATTAGGTCTATGTTGTTCTGAGGCCGGAGGTCATTAGGATGATGAAATGAACAGAGGGTGGCTTGTTATGGCATGTAACGCAGTAGCAGATGGATGGATACTATCAGAAACACTTACTCTGAATGTCAGGTCATGGGCGAGGGGAGAGGTATTGAAGTACTCAAAGATGGAGTCCTGGAAGTCTGGAAGTTTCAGGCCTATAGTTATATAAAAAATAAAATAAAATCAGACCAAAAAAAAAAATGGTTAAGACCAACTGCTAGTTTTAAATGATAGAAGAGTCTATTAATTTAACAATCAGTCGCATTTATAAAAGATTCCCTTCAGATGTTCCTTCAAAGGGACATATGCTCATGGTTAGTCTATTAAGGGTGAAGTCATAACACGTGTATCAGCATTTTCACCTTTGTCTGTTCGTGAGCGGCTCTCCTCCATCTCTTTCTTCATGTTCTCGAGCTGCTCCTCCAACTCTCTGTTCTTGGCCTCTGTGTCCTTCACTTTGCTGTAGGTGAGGGAGTCAAAAAAGTAAGGCTACCAGAAAAAGCTAGATCAGGGGATGGCAACCTATGGCACGTGTGTTAAGTTTAGGTATTGGGTAGGATTAAGGGATGTAAAATATGACCATGCAGAATAAGGCATAAATATGTGCTTTATAAGTACTAATAAACAGCCAAGCAACTAGTTAATAGTGAGAATTGGACCTAAATACACATCAAAATACGTTGATGTGTATTTATACATGGGGGGTGGCACAGTGATCAACTCGGAAACTTAAAAATGGCACTTCAGGACAAAAAGTTTGTCGATCCCTAAACTAGAACATTTTAACTAATAACATGTGTCCTTTTGTATTGTGCACATAAGACTGAACCAGTAAAACAGAAGCAGAGTCTTTGAACACCAATCTAAATCAATAAAAAGGCTGCTTATTATAGCAGAATCGAAGACTGACCTCTCGAAAGAGATGTTGGCAGCTTTAACCTTGCGCAGCTCATCCTGAACCAGTTGCTTGGCCCGGATTTCAGCCTCCAATGCCGACTGCAGCTCCAGACGGGCAGACATGTCCAACTTCTGACTGCGGCGCACCTTCCACAATGGATCCTGCCAAGAAATGGAGATGCAAGTTTTGAAAAGAAGCCAGAGAAAGTACACCGAATCATGACATGGTCGCCCTTAAAACAACATTCACGATCAATTGGTTGCTGGGTTTTTAATTTGAAGCAGTTATTACTTTAACCCTTTAAGCCCTGAAGGCATTTTTAGAGTTTTTTAATTTTTTTGAGTGACATACACAAAAGTAAAGACTCATAACTCCAAAACTATAGCAAGGAGAGTCAAAAGGTAGGTATCGTTTGATAGAAAACTTTAGAGAAAAAAATGATTACATTTGGACATTCTCATGCTGAGAAACTGCTGATAAAATACAAAAATATATGTTTTTATTATAATTTTACATATCTTTCTTATTTGACATGCAATAATTATTTTTTGGTGAAGTTCCCCTACATGCTACATCTTGATCAAATTTTGTGGTGATAACAAAGTAATCAAAAGTTACAGCATTTGGAATCAAGGTCGCCATTTTGTTTAGCCTTTGACAACTCCCTAATGGGCATTTTTCGACTGTGCGCGAACATGAGCGAACGCGTAAAAAAAAAAAAAAAAACGAAGTATACCTGGGGCTTAACCTTTTAAATAACACCTATTTTGTGTTGATCAAGACAGTAATTTTGAGAAAATATGATTATTAATTTTTTTTGTAGCTCGGTGGCGCCCTCAGGTGGTACACTCCAGTTTAGAGGGACTACTTAGCACTCGTTAAGAGTTAATCAAAATGATTGGATGCATTAAAGCTGAGTTTCTAAGCTTTGAAATACATGTTTTGTGTTATTATTGTCAGTGGTTGCTTAGTAATTTGAATATTTTTCTTCGGGCTTAAAGGGATAAAGACAGATCATATTGTGTTTGTTTGGGAACTTCCGTGGTTGTCTAACAGCTAGGGACTATAAAATCTTGTTTCTACAGTGTCAAGAAGCAGTGCAATGAAGTGGTTATTCAGTATCACAAAACAAGATGCTTTTCCGTTTGCATTACAAAAGCAGCATGCATGGAAAAAATGCATGTCCGACAGACTACACCACATAACATAGACACCGTAAATCCTCTCTAGCACACAAACAAAATCCCTTAAGATGCATTTTCCATAAATCCGATTGGCTCATGAGGGCTTATCTTAGATCTCCAACGGTTTAATAGCTATTGATCTCAGCTGTCACCAAGGCTCCGCTATACACAAGTGTGGCTACAAGACAACATTTGTCTCCATGACCTATGAGGTGACTAGACAGTAATTTACAAAAAAGAGACAGTGAACGGCTGGAGGACAGCTGAATATTGTGGAATGAAAGAAGAGGATTACATCCATTTCATTGATTAAACAGATGAAGTGACTGCGGGTCATGAGCGAGCTCCCACGGCTGATGGGGTGTGAGAGGCAGTGAAGGGCATTCATGGGAGTGTTCCTGGCAGAACTCATCAACTTTACATTAGAGCTGCGGATATTTTCTCTCAAAAAATGCTCACAATTAGGCGTAATGCTGCGGCACTCGCTCTTTTGTTCAAGCTTATCGAGTTAATGACTTCTCAGCGCCACTGATTTGATGTCATCCAATAGCGTGCAAGTGGAAGGTTAAGGGTATACACACTTGACCTCATAAGAACAATGGAGCTTATCCGAAATGTTTTCCATGTTTTGTGAATTATGATCGGTAATGAGGAGAGCTGATGCAGCATTTCCATTCATCTGCCCTCTGAAATTGTAGCTGTAAAAAAATATGCTATTCATAACCCTGATAGTTTTGAGAATTATTAAGTAAAGTAGACAGATGAATGACAGATTGATTGGCCAATAGCCAAGAGAACAATCTTGTGCTCCGCCTTCCTTCTGGAGCTGCTCCACACTGATTGGAGGTTTGATGGATAAACTCACCCGCTTGGTGACCCGAGGTGCCACCATTGACCTCTGGGTTGGGATGCTTACTCCAGGGCCTTGCTGATATAGCAATTAAAGTTTACACAAAAAATACATTCTTAACAAATCTATATATAAAAGTTCTATAATAAATATGTATTTTTAATATAATAATTACAAATATTTAACTGTATACATTTTTGAGTGCTGTCAAATCGATTAATCGCGATTAAGTGTATGTATTATGTATGTATGTATGTGTGTATATATATATATATATATATATTATATATATATATATATATATATGTATGTGTGTGTGTGTGTGTGTGTATATAATCCAAAAAAAGTTTGTTTACATAATGTGTACTGTGTATATTTATTATGTGTATATATAAATACACACAAATGCGTGTATATATTTAACAAAATATATTATATTTATATATCATATAAATTATATATGAATATACATGTATACATGTAAATATATGTAAATAAATACATGTATGTGTGTATTTATATATACATAATAAATACACATAGTACACATATATAAACAAACTTTTATTTTGGATGCAATTAATCGCGATTAATCGTTTGACAGCACTAATATATACATGCACATACATTTATGTATACATATGTGTGTGTATATACACGCAAACATATATTATACTGTATATATAAATGTAAGTATGTATGTGTATGTATATACACATACATACACACACATATCATGTAAACACAAACTTATTTTAGACGCGATTAATAGTGATTAATCGATTTGACAGCACTATCATATATACATTCAGAAGTTTAAGGTCCGTAAGATTTTTTATTGTTTTTGAAAGAAGTCTTCTGCTCACCAAAGCTGCATTTTTTTAATTAAAAAAAAAAATACAGAAATATTTTGAAATATTATTACAATTTAAAATGTTCTTTTCTACTTTAATAAGTCTTCAGTGTCACATGATCCTTCAGAAATCATTATAATATACCGATTTATTATCAATGTTGGAAACAGTTGTGCTGCTTAATATTTTTTTCATGGAAAACGTGACTTTTTTTTTTTCAGGATTCTCTGATGAATAGAACAGCATTTGAAATGGAAATCTTTTGCAACATTATAAATGTTTTTACTGTCACTTTTGACCAATTTAATGCATCCATGCTGAATAAAAGATTTAATTTCTTTCAAAAACATTTTACTGACCACAAATTTTGAATGATACTGTATTTTAAATATATATAATATATATAAAACTGAACAGCCTATTAATTACATTCCTTACGTATGAAGTAATGTCAAGTCATATTTCAACAAGAAATGTCTGAATTTTGTTTACAGAAATTCTATTTAAAATGAGCAAAACCACAACAGGGCATTTTAATGAATTCAATCTGTGATTTTTTTTTAGCTCTATGACCCAAACACAGAAAGTTTATGGCATACTTCACCAATTGCCAAACTCTATTGCCTTACATTTGTACCATATCCTGTAGCAACCCTGCAATTAAGCCAATTAGTTCAATTTGAGAATAAGCAACGCTGACCGCATCTTTGGACGATGGCTTTAACCCAAACCTTTGGGGCTGCAAATCAATAGTTGTCATCAGCAGATATCAATATGGCAATAAACAGCATGTTCAAGAGGGCCAATATCCTAGAGTCTGTCCTTAACCTCCCTAGAAAAGGTTATTAAATCAAATGTGACCTCCATCACCTACAACATTAACATGTCACTTCCCTTCAATCAATTTCCATTAGATTTGCTATTTAAAGCAAATCTAATGTTACTGTGCTACAGCTCAAAGGAGTTAGAGAGAGCTTTCCACTCTCTGACAAAATTAGAAGTCTCACTCTCATCACAGATGCCCTATATATCCCTATGAACTGAAAACTGGAGCATAACAGCAGATCAGCTGTTTAACGAAGTTCAGAGGTGAAAGTCTGATATAGTATTGGCACTGATTCCTCAAATCAATCTTCGGATTTTATTCTTAGATCGCAATCTAGCTTCCCTTCTATTCCTTTCGAATGAAAGTTAGAGATGTTTACCAGCGTTCTGGATCCCAGACTGGAGCTCCGCAGAGTCTCCAACTCTTCCGTCATCTTGGAGGCCAGAGCCTGAAGGTAGCCACGTGCATCTTTCTCGTCGCTCACCCTACAAAACACACACACAAATTCAGCCATTTAACTGCAATGTCACCAAACCAAAACTTCCATTTTATTGCATAGTTCACCCATATTTTTTCTAATATATTTTTAATTTATTTTTCAATATTCCATGATAAAACAGACAGGGCATTTAAAATCCAATTTTTTGAAGGCAGATTAGTGCCATCTGGTGGGAGTAAAAAAAAGCAAAACTTATGTAATGCCGTGGTGTAACCACTCTATTCCTATATAGTTCGATATAAAGTGGCTTATAAATTATCTAGTGTTTTTAGACATATTTTTATTAAGTTGTGGATTTGGATTTATACTTAGACATTCTCAAAGACTACTTTTTGTCAAGGTTTAGATTTTTTTTTGTTTGAAATGTTGATTTGAAGTGTCAGTTTTTGCATTAATTTGACCACAGTCAAACCTGAATACAGGAGGACATTTTGTTACACATAAAATCAAAATTCAATAAAAAAAATGTAACAAAAATGAATGGGTCTGTTTTATCACAGCTTAAAAAATTTCAACCTCTTATTTGAGTCTTTTGGTTCAATTTTACCATATTGTTACAGCCACACCAGTTCATGTGTGTGTATAATAGTGTGTTGTGTGTGTGTTTGAGTGTGTCTGTTTTGTACTCTCGATGTTTTTGAGTGTTACCTCTTCCTGGCTGTTTTTTTTTTTTTTTTTTTTTTACTGCTTTGTGGCTGAATTATTAATTATATTTCACACATTTGCAAAAACTTGCTCTGTGTTATAGTTGCGCTATTTTATATATGTGTGTGGGGTGTGGATGTGTCTATTTTGCAGTCTTGACATTTTAGAGTGTCCCCCCTTCATTGCTGTGCACTTTTTTCTGCACAGTGGCTGATTTGTAGTTTGTACCACCAAAGGATTCTCTGTGTTTTCATATTTTTTTCTATTTCCCATTCATCTCCTATGTCTGTCATTTTTGACCACGAAGGAGCCAAGTGTGACTTTTTTTTTCCGACTCTTTAACATATCCAAATCATGTCCATGATTTTTTGTGTGTTCACATGGCTAATGCGACAAAAGTCACCAAGTGTCATCCTATTCCGATGAAGCAAAAAAATAATTTCAAAACGTAAAATTTTTCGGCCGAAGAAGACCAGAGGGTTAAGATATTTTTTGCTGACTACAAATGGTTCGTAAACACCGTGTAGATTATAGATCATCTCACCATTGGATAATCTCAGCGATCTGTGCTTCCCAGTGTGCTACACTCTCTTTCTTCGATGCTAGATCCTGGAGCTCATCCTCCAGCTGCCTGTTCTGAGCTGTCAGCTTGTCCACAAAAGTGCAGAGCTGCAGAGGAGATTTCAGGATCAGTATGAAGCCCTGAATATTGCACCTGATACTCAGTGTGGTCACTTTTCATGTGAAATACGGTGTCCTACCCTGTCTGTTTCTGCAGTGAGTTTACGGTTTTCATCACTCAGGAGGTTGCGTTCACGTTCATACTTCTCCTTCAGAGCACCCATGGCCTCATCCATCTCGGTTTGCCTGTGGATACAGAACAGGACTAGAATTAGTGGTCGAGTTTTTTTAAAATGACTTTTTATTGAATTAAATATATTAATTAAATGTAAAGTGAATGGGGTGGTGCATAGTTCTGTCTGTAAAATACACACAATGAGTCATAAATGTGAGTGCAGTGTTTTTGAACATTGTTCATTTCAGTGCTCCAACATAAACACCATCTCAGGATTGGTTTGGGTCAAGTTTAAAAAAAAAAGAAAAAAAAAAAAAGATATTTTTATTAAGCAAGGATGACTTAAATTGATCAAGTGACACTAAATTCTTTCCAATCATCAAAGAACCCTGATGAAAAGTTTCACGGTTTCCACAAAAATATTAACCTGTACAACTGTTTTTAGTAATGTTTCTTGAGCATCAAATCAGCTCTGAATGATTTCTGAAGGATCATGTGACACTAAAGACTGGAGTAATGATGCTGAAAATTCAGCTTTGTTATTTTAAATAATTATTTCAAATACCGACCACAAACTTTTGAACAGTAGTGTATTAAAAATTATTATTTCTTTTATTTTTCTCATCGTTTACAATTCTTTTCTTGGTTTGCCTTACTAAGATGCCCCAATTTCATTTGCCCAGTCCTGCGGTACATCCTAATTTGCATATTATCCATCCTAAAAAGTCCCAATTCGTAGTATGTTGAAATGAGTATCCTAAGATATCTGGATGGTGTACTTTTTCCCCATTAAAATCCGAAGTGCAGATCCGTGAACACTCTAACAGCTAATATTGCCCACAACCCATTGTGCATTAGAACTACAAACATGAATAAAAAGTGTTAAAAAACTACAAACATGGTGGATGTGTGAGACCGACAGTTAAGCAGAGTGGTTAAGATAAAGTGGTTTGAGTGATTAATAATTAGTATCTAACCTGATGAAAATATATTTATTCAATGTTATCCACATTATATTTCATCTGCAACAGCATTGTGAACTTTTATAATGATGCATTTGGTCATTAACTGTTAAAAGCATCATTATGCAAACATGAGGAGAGTCTCCGCATGAAAGAACCAACGTGTGACTACCTTTCTCTCTGAAACTGTAGGAAATTAAATTAAACTGAATGTGGAGGATTTTAACTGTGACAAGATGACTGACAGGGCAGTTTAAACGGTGACAGGTTGCACATAACTAAGCATCCGTTAAAGATGCAATTATGATGAAGTAGTTTGTCCCAAAGCTTTCATACTCTTCTGCTACACACTCAAAAGTATGTACTTTTTCTTCACAAAAACAGTACATACTTTTAGGGCATAGTATAAGCAGGTGAATTGGGACGCAGCAATAGTTTCTCTTCAATTAGCTGTTTATTGATTTGTACAAGCCCTCTGTTAATTACCAATCACTGCAGCCGTGTGCTAATGGGTCCTGATTTTGTAAATGCCTGCATTGATGCACAATAGACTTTGGAGCTGCCTGATGTTTGTAATGTAAGTTTATTCTCCTTTGTTTATATTGTGTATCTTTTCCTTGTGTAATCTGAGTAAGATTTATCTTTATTGTATTGTTTGTATTTCTGTTCTTGTCTAGAAACCACACATTATGCTGATCTGCTTTGTTCTACCTGCTTCAATGGACTAATAGAGTTCAATCAAATGGAATTGTCCTACTGGACTCTGTGTTCTGACAGACACCCCTGCTGATGGAGTCCACTTCAGAGTTCAAGTTCAATGTGCATGGGTTTCTCTCGGATTTAGGCCAATGCTGATAACCTCATAAAGGTTAAATATCAGCCAGGTAATCAGCCTGGCCAATAGTTTTCTATCACTAGCTGGAATCGACCCTGTTGGTGCCAACCTGCAACCGGGACAGTTGATGGAACAGCTTACCGTTCTCTCTTGGCCTTTTCCAGTTTGTCTTTGAGCACCATTAGCTCTTTGTGCAGGGACAGCTGCTGACCCTCAGAGTCATGAAGCTCCTTCCTCAGGTTCTTCAGCTCTGAAGAGTGGCTGGCATCACGTCTCACCAGCTCCTCCTCATAGAACAACACCTTCTTATCCAGCTCTGACTTCACCTTGGTGAGCTCCTGCTGAGTCTCGGAACCGAGGCTTGAGGAGCGACCCGTTCCCTGCTTCACCTGAACAAGAATCAAACAACTCTAAATGAGATACATCCTGAGACTTTAATCCAGTACAATTACTGCAGTAAAAATATGGATTGATTTGAATCGATTTAAAGCCCTAACACCATATACAAACAGACACATATCAATGGAGAGCAGAGGAAGAGGAAGAGTGAGCAAGGAGGCAAAGGAGAGAGCGAGTCTTGATGGAAAAAACATAAAACAAAGCAGGAACATCCTGCTAAAAATAACCCCACAGGATATCCTACACAAGGCAGGAGGGAAAAGAAAGACAGGAGGGAAAGTAAAGCGATGTTTGAGGTTAACAGGGTGGAAGGCCTTAGAGAGGTAGAAGAAACACCTGAGGAAGCTAATGAACAGATGAATGGAAGAGGAAAATAGTGAATCTCTGAAAATAGCTGTCACAAGAACATGCCAAAAATCAGAAGAACTGAATAAGAAGCAGGAGATTCTCAAAAGAAGCCAGGTTATCCCGGAATATTTTTGTTTATATGAAAAATCTGGTAGATTTAGCAATGTGGCGGGTGTATGATGTATATTATGATGTTATGATGAACTATGTCTTTCTCCACTGACGTTCTGAGTTGTTCAAAACCAGTGATGGGAATAACAGCGTTATAAATAAATGCCGTTACTAACGGCGTTACTTTTTTCAGTAACGAGTAATCAAACGAATTACTTTTTCCCCCGTTACAACACAGTTACCGGGGGGGAAGGGCTCAAGCCCCTTCGTTTAAAAGTAGACATTTCAAGCTTTCTGTAGATATATTTGTCATGTCTTCGAGGCAAGCAGACTATACGCTGAGTTTCAGTTCATTTAGCCTATAAGACGTGATCCAGTTTACGTGCAAGTGATCGCGCCGGCGCCTCCATGTCATGATTATTGTCTGCTATATTTGCTTCTTATTTATTAAATCCAGGCAATTGGTTGATTAAACAATTATTAAAATTAAGATACAATTTTTACAAAACAAAGTTCACTTAAAAGAAAGGCTTTCTACAAATCAAAACTTCTTTAATGGCTACCACGTATAGTGCAGTACAGAGAAATTTCATGTCGTGAGCAAGAGCGGATCATGTCACGAGTCGGATCAAGCATCATTTATTTTTAGAATTATTTGTTAGCCAGTTATGGTCTGTGCAATAAATATTAAAAGTTCTAAACCATCTATTGTGCTTAATTGTTCCATGTATAGTAATGATAATATTTACAATAATATATTGAATTTGATAGGTGTCTCTCACATTGTCCCACATTGTTTTATAATAATATTTTTTTTTTTCTATTTAGGGTCCATTTCACTCATTTAACATATTTAATATTGGGGGCATCCAAGTTATTTGACATATTTGAAAAAAAAAAAAAAAAAAAAAAAAAAAAGTAACGCAATAGTTACTTTCCCTAGTAATTAGTTACTTTTATAATGATGTAACTCAGTTACTAACTCAGTTACTATTTGTGAGAAGTAACTAGTAACTATAACTAATTACTTTTTTTTTTAAGTAACGTGCCCAACACTGTTCAAAACATTTCTAGGGATGCTGATTGTTAGAAGGCAGACTGAGATGAAGAACAGGAACATGGTTTGTGTAACATTAGCAACACATTATTAGCTGTTTGATAACGTAGTCAAGCAAAAGACTAATATTAATTACTGTTATGTGTCCAACGTTGTAAAAAGCGATACGATTGTGCAGCGTTTACTACAGTAAAGTTGACCGAGTGGATCTCTGAGCTCGTGCGAGTGAGTGAAGGCGGGGCTAATTAGCATATTTATTGATCCACGTATGCTAAATGAAGCAAGGGTGTAGACTTACATTCAAGCTATTTTAAGGCATTAAGAATTTTTTTTTTTTTTTCACAGGAAAAAAAAAAAGGTTTAAATATGTCATTTTGGTGATTAAAGATGAGTTTTAAGGGATAAAAGTATTGACTACAGGGGGACTTTAATAAATAAAGTTATTACAATAAATAATCTTTTTTTATAATCACAATTTATTTTTATGTATACTATTTTTACTCTTCATTAACAGTATTTTGTTACCATGACATTCACCAATGAAAGATTCACAAGCTGGCTGAAGTCAGTAGAGAGGCAGTGTATGAATGAGTGACCTCTGACCTTGAGTGTCTCCAGCTCACTCTCCAGTTGTTTGGAGTAGACTTCACTGTGCTCTCTGAGCTTACGCTCCTTAGAGGCTTCGGCACGCGCATCCTCCAGCTGAGACTCCAGCTATCACACACACACAAGAAAAACAATCAATATGTGAGAAAAAAAAACAAAAAAAACAAGGACTTGTATAGACACACTCAAACCCTTCAATCTTGACCTAATTTTAACCACACACGCCCCGTGTGAATTTTTTTCTTCGAGCCATGTCTTTTAAGTCTTCCTGACATGAAGACTTCACAAAAAAAATTAATTCGCCCCAAGAGACGCTTCTGCCAAGAGTCTTGTGCATGGGAGACAAAGAAAAGAAACATAAAAGAAAAAAAAAAAAGTAAAAAAAAGGGGGAGGGTCTGAATCCAGCTGCAGTCAGCAGTGGGCCTGCGCTGCGGTCAGTGTCGCCCATCTGGCTCGAGTTAGACACTGCGGTCCAGAGGAGGTCATGGGGTCCGTGAGGCTGGCCTGCAGGGACAGGAGGGGGCGGGAAGGGGTGTGAAGACATTCCTGCTGTCGTCTAGGGAGATCTGGAGCTGTTGAGCCTGCCTCTCTCTGGAGCGTGACTGATGATCTTCAAAAATGTGGCGCATTCCAAGGCCTTGTTTTCATCTGTGCCCTCAGTCAGCCCCGGGGGTGTTAACATGATGACGATGAGTAATAAACACCCGGCGGGAGCCGGACGGCACCGGTTCGGAATACCACGATGACACATGCAACGTGGATACGTCTTCCTGATTGAAAGCCCCTGGTAATTCATCTCCATTTACTTTGAAAACACATCCAAAACAGTCATAACATTACAAGAGGGGGTGCGTGACCTCCTTCAATCATGCTCCTCACCTCCTTGCGGGCCTTCTCGGTTTTGCGGATGTCCTGGCGCATGGCGTCGATCTTCTGCATCACCACCTCCATCTCCTCCTCCTTGTCCCGCAGCTGTCGCGACAGACGCTGCTTCTGCGAGCGCAGCTCGGCCATGCGCTCATTCAGCTCAGAGAACTCCTGCATGGCCAGCTTCCTCTGCTGGTGGGCGTCCTTCAGCTCCTTGGTCTGAGACTTCAGGCGATCCAGAGACTCCACCAGTTGCTGGAAAGGGAGAGGAACGAATAAATCAGGTTGAAGATATTAAAACGATAGCAGGGAAACAGATGCGCGGGTCCAACTGTGTGAGAGGAGCAGCGGAAAGGAGAGAAAAAGAAAGAGCAGCCGCGCCTGGAGAGAAAGGACTGAAAAAGAGGCTGAGTGAGAAATAGAAATCGTCAAGAGAATTGGGAGTTATGTGCTAAAAGAACGGGACACACGCTCGTAAGGAAGTGAAATGAACACAGACAAACCTTACAGGAAGTATTTTGACTGAAAACAGACTTGAATAGATCTCATACATCAGCCATGCTGAGCTTCGGCGGGTACGAGCCAATTGGGACTCAGGGTCAAGTGGGACGGCCCGACAAATGCGATTAGCTAAAAATGTGATGCGCAGTGAGAATTTTGACATGCTCCTATGTGAGGGGGTGATGACATTAATCTTGATGAACGAGCCCAGTGTTTTTGAAATTCCTGATTCAATAAGGCTGAAGAGGACGTGTTATCTTCAGTGTGAGGACAGGGGAGAGGAGGAAGAACCGTTCTCTGGCCATTATGTCATTTATTTAACAATGTACGACAACACTCATTCTGAAGGTGTTCATGGGATTTTTACATCTCAGTATCTCTGTACTGAGAACCTGTTCTTATTCTGAACAGCTGTTGTTTTTAAAACAATAAACAATTCATTTTTGTGAACCAAAACTTTACAGAATGACCAGTGTAGTCAAAACGATTCTGGAGCATGAATCAAACACGTAAAGCTAGCAATTTACTGTTGTGTTACTTAGTCACGATGGAATTGAAGTAGTGGCAGATCTTTTGTTCTGTGTTGTGATTAGAGTTGCAAAGGAGTGGAAAATTTCCAGGTACATTTCCGGAAACTTTCCATGGGAAATTAAGCTGTGGAATTTTGGGAATATTCCAAGTTGGACACTTAACAAGAATTTACAGGAATTAAAGGGGATTAATTGGAAATTTTGGATCATTTATACAAACTTTATCATATACAAGCTTAAAGCCATAAGCAGACATGCATGCAAGCTAATACAAATTTTAAAAATAACATTTTTAACTGTACCCTGCATAATCATGTAGTTTTGAGGATTTTTTTCTTTCAAAGTTCTTTAAAAAAAATTCTATAGCCCACAAACTTTTGAACAGTAGTGTATATAGATTTTATTTTAGAGGCGCTACATATAGAATTCAGAGACCCTTGTTTTTAGTGACACCGGTGGCCGTTAAATGATCTGCAGCCAGCAACTTATTGCTCATGCTCACACACACACACTCCATAGTGACATGAGTGAGCCTCGGCTAAAACAGCGACTGAATGTGATTCACCGACATCATGTCAGCTTTCATAGACAACCTAGGAAGTCGGAGAAGGTCTCGTTTTTTTAAGTTTCATTGCAAGCTGTTCACACATTGGCAATAAAAAAAAGCGATGAATACATGAAAATGTTTACATATAGCCTTTTTAAAATAAAATAAATCATTTTAAATGAAGACATTGAAATGTTTGATTTTAAAACATTTTGTTTGCTTTTTTTTGGTACTATGTTGGGTCGCCACTCAACGTCTGTGATTGAGGAATGTTAACATTCCCCACATGTGATTGAGGAATGTGCAGGGTAGAAATTCAACTGAATTAAATCTGGCTGTTTTAACCAAGATTTTGCTGCAAGATTTCAACTACATTTAAGTTTCCTGTTATAGGCTAACCTACAATTTTGCCAATTTCCAGATTGTTCCTTTTAATTTCCATAAATTCCTGTTAATTCCCATAAGTTGCTGTTAATTTCCAGAATTCTGCAATTGTGATGTACATCCACGTGTAAGGGATTAACGAAAAAGAAGAAAAATGTAAGGTGGGACTTGGTTCTACGCATCGGTTGTTGATTGGATACTGAGACGTGAGCTTGCAGGAGCGGGCTTTAAGCACACTATAAAAGGTAAAATAAAATAAAAAATAAAAATAAGATCAATAATATGGATTTTAATGCAGACTTTAAGGCATGTGAGACTTAAATTAGTGTAGCTACTGTCTGGTTGTTCATTTGACAAAATGTAGTAAACAATAATAGAAATCACTAAAAATCACCTTTTGCAATATTCAGTGCATCTCATCACTTGCCAATGAAATCGAAATTTGTTTCTAAATATTTCTTCCTCAAAGTACAAAAATAATTGTTAATGGAACCTTCAAGGAACTGGAATCGTAAAGAGGAAGCAGAAATGTTTCATCCAGGAAGGAACCTGATCAAATGTTTAGGGGGCTGAATTTATGAGCATAATTTCTCTTCCATTTTGGCTGGTAATTCAACTCTTTAGTCAATCGTACCTTATGTATATCCTCTTTCTCCTGCTTGAGGGCTCTGACTTGCTTGTCCAGGGCCTTTAGTTTGGTGGAGGAACTTTCAAAGTCCTGTCGAAGAGTCACTGCCTCCTCAAGCTGGTGCTCCAGCCTATCAGAGTCTGAGGAGGGACAAGTCACTCAGAGTTAGCTGAATGTGATTAATTAGCCGACACAAATGAACAGTCAAATAATCAAATTAAGAAATTCTGATAAGTGGAAACAGTGATGACTCATAATCGTAATAATATTCTTATCAAAGCACTTTTCTATAAATTCAGTTAATCTATAATGTAGGCGCGTGTGGAGTACATTGACATGACTCATAAGTTAACAGACTTTATCATATCATATATCCACTGACAATGACTGAGAGACCCATTACCTGCTAGTTTCTTTTTGAGACGATCGATTTCCTCATTGAGCTTTTTAATCTCTTTATCACGACCAAGTGTGCCGGCCCCACGCCCAGAGCCATGGAGCGACTGAACAGCCTGAGTGGATTCTAGGAAATCACGTGTGAAGCAAACAATCATTATATTCTCAGAAAACAATTCACTGATGCATTTACAAAAATGAAACCAAACTACTAACACTAATAGATGTTATTACAAGGGCTTAAAGTGAGTTCACCCAAAAATGAAAATTATTTCAGCATCTATTCGCCCTCATGATGTTCCAAACACACAAGACGTCCGTTCATCTTCAAAACACAAATGAAGACATTTTAATGAAATCTGAGAGATTTCTGTCGCTCCACTGAAAGTCCATTCAACTAAAACACTGATACTTCGAAAAGTTTGTAAAGACATTGTAAAAGAAATCCATATGAATCGAGGGGTAGAATCAGGGCTTGACATTAACACCTGCCAAATGTGGGTGTATTTCAGCAGTGGCGTGTAACGCAGTCACTCCTACTAGCCACTTTGGCGGGTTAAATTTTTATATATAATATATACATTTTTCAATTGTAGTCTTTTTAATAGTCATCTGAAATAATAAACTGTAGTGCAGTGTTGTCAAAAATACCGATTTTAAAAGCCGCCTCTCAGTACTAAATTGAGTTCTTTTTTGCTGCTTATTTCGCTTAAACAGTCAAATACACACAAAATAATGTCAAAATGCCGGTCTTGGTGAGTATTCATGTAAACACAGTCAGTTGTTTTAAGAAAGAAAACGCATGTGTAACAGTATAATGGATCTGTGCGTCAGGTCTTAAAGTGACAGCAGCCTAATATACCTGCTGCCAAATTATGAGAAAATATTAAAAATATCTATATGGCAGTTTTCCCCATGGTATCGATGTCAAAATTGTGGCCAGTGAAAATGCTGAGTGGCTAGTAACTTCAGAAAACCACTAGACACAGTGGCTGGTGAGCAAAAACGTTCCTGTCAAGCCCTGGGTATTCTGAAGAGAACGTAAATTTAGGCTTTTATTCACATATGAACACTGATCAATGTACATACATACAGTACATCAAAAATAGTAAACAGAAGCTCAAATGTACTTGCGTGATGCGTGATAAACCTCATTGGTTCTCGCACGTCAAGCAAGAACGTTTGAAAAACAGCTCAATTCAAATTGCTTTTACAATGTCTTTAAGAACTTTTTGAACAGTCAATGTTTTGATGGCATAAATTTTCCAATGGAGGGACAGAAATTTCTCAGGTTTAGTTAGTAATTGATAACAGAATTTTCATTTTTGGGTGAACAAACCTTTTAAGTGTAATGTTTTCTTAAGATATCTGGTTGTTCATTACCCTGCAGTTTACGGTTGAGCTCCTGTTTTTCCTGCTCCAGGCAGCGAATCCTCTTCTCGAAGGCCTCCACCTGCAGACCCCCATCTGGGAGATCCTCCCCGGCGCCTCCATCCATCAGCGCCACCCTCCTCACACTACCACGGTCTGAGAAACAGCTGTCTGTGGTGTAGGTGAAGCCCACGAAGGGTAAGTGCTGCCCGGTGAAACCTGTGTGAGATACTGGGGGAGCAATGTCCTGCGGGGTGGAAATGGAAGAAGTCAAAGGTCAAATACAAAGTATAATCAAGGCTTCAGGTTCTTGATGTATTATGTAACAAAATAACTTTTCCTTCAACAATAAAAGCATTTCAGAGTTAAACCAACCGGGTTTTTCAGGACATCATCGTCTACATCAAAGTTGGAGGTGTCTGAGGGAGAGCTGACGTCAGGAATGTACGGCGCCTCTGTGTTGCGGATGTTGTCCCAGTCGATGCCGGAAAAGAAGGGGTGCTTCTTGAACTCCTCGATGCCTTGCTGACCCAACCGGCGCTCTCTACTGCAGATCAACCGCTGGATTAGGTCTTTAGCCTCCTCGGACACATCCGTGATGTGGGAGGGGAACTGGAAACGCTCCTAAATAGTGCAAATTAGACCAGTTTACATTCAACATCAATTTCTCCAGATATTCCACTTTGGTTAAGGAACAAAACCATAGACCAAATATAGCTGCAAGCAGCAATTAAGGGGCCAATGGGGCCAATTTCGAAGTCAATCAGACCAACAGTACTGTAGTTAGAGCCAATTTCATGTTTTGTTTAATTATTGTGACACCAAGCTTTTTTGTGTGTCCTCAGAGTGCCCCCATACATAAGCGTGCCAAATTTGGTGAAAATATTTCATTTCATTTGAGTTATAGACATTTATATTTATGAGAACATAAAAAAATGACCCACACTTGAAGTTGATTGCATTTTTTTTGCCACTTACTACCAAAATTTTGACATTTGGCCATTAACGTGTCGTCAACGACCCATGTTTCTGATTTTCCTCAATGGTTTTGTCTTGATCGGACTAACAGTTTTGAAGATATTCATGAAAGTTGTTTAAATGCTAAATAACAACGTTGCACAAACCATAAGGCCAAACCTAGCATGTCATAAGTAGGTGAATATTTCATTTTAACACTAGGTGGCGCTGGCTCGAAACTTCTCAGACTCCTTCAGGGCATTGTGCCAGTGACCCATACAGAGTTTCATTTCGATACGTTAATGTGTTTGTGAAAAAAAGCATTTTACTAAACAATCCAAAATTGCGGACGTCCAAAATGGCCGATATGGGAAAACTGTATATCATTCAACTCATCATGCCGCCCCGAACCTAATACAGCATGTAGCCTCAGGTCATGCTTGTGATGACATGTACCAATTTTGGTCTGAATACAATAAAGCGTTGCAGAGTTACAGCCTAACGTCTATTTTCGTAAACGCTACGTAAAATTCGTTTGTGTATTATTCGAAAACAGTTTAAAAAAAATATTCTGTAATTCCATAACTTTTTATTGACCCCGTCTGAAGATGATCTGGGTCAATTTTCCTGAAAATTGGAGCAATGGACTAGAAGGAGTTTGAAAAAGTATGTTTTATAAAACATTCAAAATGGCAGGGAAATTAGGCATCCTTACGGTTCAAAAGTTATTAACCTAAAAGTGAGTACAACTTTGGACAGTTGTTGGTGCTAAACGGATTTAGTTAGAGACTACAAATTTGCTATGGTAACAGTCCAGACTGTTCTCTATCTGTGTGCCAAATTTCATAACTGTCCTGCAAGTGGTTCTATGGGCTGCTATAAACTTCCAGAGCGGAAACGGAAGAAGAAAAATAATAATAGGAACATCAATGATTACAATAGGTGCCTACACACCTTCGGTGCTTGGCCCCTAATGAAAAGAAAAATAGCAGTGGTTTTGGAGTGACCAGATGACCCGATAAAATTAGTGCAGTCCTGATTTTATGAACCATGTTATGTTTCCCAACGGAGTTACAGGCGGGATGTTATTTGTCACGATAATTACCCTGAGCTTTAGTTTGTATTGGCTATAAATACAGATTTTTAAACTGATTCACTGTGGTTCATGCCTTTTCTATCATGAGAAATCCCCAAGATGCAAATGTGTCAGTGGTGGGAAACATGTAAACTGGACAAATACCAGAAATACACAATGATGAAGCGTCTCACCTCGTGGTTCATGATCTTCCCATATGTCTCCACCAAGGATTCGGCGTAGAAAGGCGTCTCGCCATAGAGCATCTCATACATGCAGACGCCTAGAGACCACCAGTCACACTCCGGCCCGTATTTCCCCATGCCGTCCTCCATGGCCTGCAGGATCTCTGGAGAGATGTAGTCTGGTGTGCCCACAGCCACTGACGACTGGACCTGCATAGGGGATGACAGGAAGTAAAATCATAAACGAGGCTGGATAGGTCTTCGTTTGCAATTAAATGCGACGAAAGTATGGAAAAAAAACATGAGTGTATGTACACTACCAAACAAAAGTGTAAGATTTTGTTTTTTGTTTTTTTTTAAAAGAAAGGTGCATTAAATTGATCAAAAGTGACAGTAAAGATATACTGTCATGAGTAATTTTTTCAGGATTCTTTGATGAAATCAAAAGAACAATTGTGGTTTCCACAAAAATATTAAGCAGCATAACTATTTTCAACATTGACAATAATAAATGTTTCTTGAACACCAAAACAGCATATTAGAATGATTTCTGAAGCATCATGTGACAGTAATGATGCTGAAAATTCTTCATCACAGGTATAAATTTCATTTTAAAATATATTAAAATAGAAAAGTTATTTTAATTTATTTTATTTTAATGTAATAACATTTCACAATATTGCTATTTTTACAGTATTTCTGAATAAATAAATGCAGCCTTGGTGAGCAGACGAAACTTTTATGAGACTTTTGAATGGTAGTGTACTCTAGACACATTAACTTTGAAAATTGCACAATAACAATACTTTAAAGAACCATTTAGACACATAATATTCACCATGCCAAGTCTTGCTCAATCTTGCTCATAAAACATGTGACATACAAAAGCACTCAAAAACATCTTGACGTCCAGTTATTTTTGTAAGATGTTTGATTGCTGAGAAGGCAAAGACTGTCTACTGAAGATAACACTGAAAAATACTGAGAGAACTATATTCCCTTAATGCAATATATAACCTACGCCTATATAACTATCACAATCACAGATTGCTTATTTGTAGAGCTGCACAATTGGGGCAAAAATACTGATTATAATATACCAATATGACTAATAATAATAATTAAGTTGAATACAGAAGGCGGTCTGCCGGAAGCTAGATATTTTACTTCATAACTTGTTAAATATGGATTTTTTTTAACCCCCCGGAGCCGTGCGGAGTACGTTTATGATGGATGGATGTGGATGGAGGCACTTTCTTTGGCTCATACTCGTTTGGTAACGCTTACTGACATTATAAAGCTCCGATGCGTCAGGATATTTGTGTTCATCAGAAAGAAGAGTGTCATATACACCTAGGATGCCTTGAAGGTGAGTAAAGCTTGGGCTAATTTTCATTTGAAAGTGAACTAATCCTTTAAATTCAATATATTGCAAATATCCAAAAATCTTCTGCCATTGTCTTGTCAGTCAGCTCCTCACTCCTGATAAATGAAATCTGACTCCTGCTGCGACTCTTGTTCGGCTCACACTGCATTGAGCAGATGCTTTCAGTTTTTAATTGTAGTGTCTGTTTTCTAACTGAACTAAATGATTTTTATTACTATAAAAGATTAAAACGATCGTGGGGGTGGTGCTGTGCTGGGCAAGTGATGTAACCGGTGTTGCGGATGAACACCAGTAACACCGAATATCGCAGCAAGCCTAGTGCAGCCTTATAATCTCTACTCAATATCTAAATAAAAAAGTAACATCCACAAATATACAGGGATCTGCTCAGTTGGTGGAACACAGCACATGTGCAGCTGAAAAACTAAAGCCCTGTTCTGCCCTTCCACATGCTGCTGGCGCAAACGGCGCGCACACACACAGAGCAGTAGATAAAAGCCGTTTTGGCCTTGGTCTTGTTATCAGTGCACTATGGTGACTCATCAGTCTGTGAGCCAGAGGGGTGGGCAGCGACGGGCCTTTCTAATTAGCCCTCCCCTTCAAGGGCAGCAGGGCCAAAAGCAGCTCTATTAATGTCAGAAGCAGAGAGAGGAGAGGGTAGGGGCAGAGCTCTCATCCAACAGATGGAGACCACCCTGAAAGGATGACAAACAGGCTCTGGTTTTAGATCGACACTGCAGTTCAAAGTTGGGACCTTCCTCACATACTCACCGTGCCATCTTGCATCATTTTCAGACAGGAGCCGAAGTCAGCGAGACGGATGTGACCGTTCATGTCCAGTAGCACGTTATCTGGTTTTATATCCCTGTGGGAACAGAAAACACAATATTTAAGAATGAAATAATAACTTTCAAAAGCAGCGTTTCTTAACCCGTTTAGCTTCCCGACTCAGATTTCTCTGCACCAAAATGTTTAGCACACAAAAATGTCATTAAAGATTATTATTATTTTAATTAAATGAACTGCATGGGCCCACTAATATGTAAAAGTACTAACATGACATGGACCGAATAGAAAAATCTACAATTTTGGTTTCTAAAACGTCTCTTGAATTTCAGTGGTTTCATGCTCTCTGTAGTTACACAAACACAATGTGGTCAGCACAAACCATGTTCACTTGTATTTAATGAAGTCTGGGTTGTATCATTTTTCTTTTAAACCATTAAGCAGAGTTTTGGTTTTTTGAGGATAAGAGGATATCATGCAACCTGTACAGGTCGGTATGTGCCTTTTTTGGCCTCGTTTCTACAAACTGGCTGAAGAATCTGCTCTAAAATAACGGATATTACTTTACACCAAGATCTCATGCTAACACTTTATTTTAGGGTCTTTTAACTAGTTGCTTATTAGCATGCATATTACTAGAATATTGTCTATTTATTAGTACTTATAAAGCACATATTAATGCCTTATTCTGCATGAGCTTATTCTACATTCTTAATCCTACCCAATACCTGAACTTAATTACCTTACTAACTATTAATAAGCAGTAAATTAGGAGTTTATTGAGGGAAAATTCATAGTTAATATTTTATATGTGTTCCCTATACTAAAGTGTTACCGATCTCATTTGTTTACATGGGTTAACTACATAAACTATTGGTTAACATGAACTAACAATGAACAACACTTCTATGGCTACAGCTTTTTTTTTAATTATGTTCATTTTAACATTTTCTAATACACTTAAATTAAAATTGCGAACTAATATTAATGAACAATTGTATTATTATTAACTAACATTAATAAAAACTAATAAATGCTGTTTATGTGGGTATGTGTGTGTATATGGTAGTTATATATATAAAATGGTAGTTATATATCACTACCATTTAAATGTTTCGGCTGCATTTATTGGATCAAATATACAGTATTACAATATTGTAAAATATTACTTTTTTTTTTTTTTTTTAAAAAGTAATATTTCTATATTTAAAATTTTCTATTTTTAAAATAAAAGTTTATTTTAAAAATGTATTTTAAAATAATTTATTCTTGTAATCAAAGCTGAATTTTCAGCATCATTACTCCAGTCTTCAGTGTCACATGATCCTTCAGAAATCATTCTAATATGATGATTTGCTGCTCAAGAAACATTTATTATTATTATCTATGTTGAAAACAGTTCTGCTGCTTAATATTTTGGTGAAAACCATGATGTAAATTTTTGTAACATTATAAATGTTTTTACTGACTCTTAATCAGTTTAATGCATCCTGCTGAATAAAAGTATAAATTCTTTTACATTCTTACTAACCCCAAACTTACAATCGGTAGTGTAGCTCATTGTTAGTTCATGTTAGCTAACGCTTTAATTAGAATTAACAAATGAGACCTTAAAGAAAGGCGCTCACAAATAACATGGAGCTTGATTGGATGCACTTTAATGTCTAAAACAAAAGATATTATATCATCACTTTCAGGCGGAAACCTATCTCCAAAAACGCTTTTCAGGAAATATAAAAAAAACAATTTTTTTTTAAAAATAATTAAACATTGTCAAAGTTGATATTGTGGCTTTATATGTGGGCAGACACTTGCATGTGTCATTACATTAATAACAATTTATCAAAATCAAGCTCAAATGGACTTGCAAGGTTTCTGACCAGTGAATTTCGGAGAATTCCGGAGACATGCGTTTTGTCTGAGGTAGTAAGTGCAGTGAGTTACGCTGCACATCAACTTACGGGTTATAAAGTTTATTGTGGCTTTGTGGGCACTTTGTGTCATTTGGACAAAATCTCATGTTATTAAAGACGAAGCTATTTAAGACAGCATTGGTAATTTTACCATTGCATTGCAAACAAGCAGAGACGTCCAAACTGCGTGTGGCACTTCATTTACAATAGTGGAAAAGTTATGAGGTTTACCAACAGTTTGAGGATCCAATGGAGATACAAGGTTTAATCACAAGCTATTTTAAATAATTATCACTGGTTAGATATTTGCAAAACCCACAGAGAGATGTAAAGGGTAGCCAATTGTAATGATTTATGAAAAGAAAGAAAAAAAAAAAAACTAAAAATGATGAAATATGGAGATACAACGTTTCCGCCTGACAGCGACAATATGGTAGGTTGCATCATATTATTCGCAGTGACAATTCAGAACAGATCTGTGGCCCATTTTTAGGTCATAACCCACCAGTTGAGGACCACCACTATAAAGACGCCTCTGACAGAGGAGAAAAAACCCACAGCTGACGCGGCCCTGCACTGAGGTGTTATTACTCCAATGGGCAACCCACCCTGACAGCAGCTCTCCAGGGTGGCTGTTCCTCCATGCCCAGCCATGCCCTGCTCTCCATGTAAACAGCCTGCCTTTGTTCACCATCCCCCTTTCACACACACTCAGTCCCTGTCTCTCCACGACTGGGCCACACACACTGTGCCCTCTGATTCACAGCCCTGGCACCATGGCGAGCACAGCGGGTACAGAGTAAACATGGTGTCAAAACTCTTCTCACACACACACAAACCACACCATTCACAACCTCACTGGGTGTCAGTATAAGCAAGAAGGGCTGTACCGTGGACACACGTGTGTTTATGAGCGCTATCGTGACTTTAGTCAGCTGCTTTGGCCTGACAGGCTGGCTACTATTGGTGAGAATGATGGGACGAGTTTAAAAGGCTGCTGTGGGAATTGAGTTAAAGGGATAGATTATTTATTAATAAAATTAAATAAGTCATCATTAACTCGGCCTCATGTCATTACAAACATGTATGACTTTCTTTCATCTGTGAAACACAAAAGGAGATGTTGTGAAGAATGTTCATGCTGTTCTTTTCCATTCAATTAAAATGGAAGGGGATTGGAGCTGTTAAATGACAAAATAAACCCACCATAGAATCATCACAGAAGTTGTTCAAATGACTTGCGAACTATAATCCAAGTCTTGTGAAAAAATCTGATAGTTTTGTGTGAGAAAGAGACTGAAATTTAGATTGTTATTGTGGTAGAAACTCCCCTGCGCACCTGACTTAAAGGATTAGTTCACTTCAGAATTAAAATTTCCTGATAATTTACTCACCCCCATGTCATCCAAGATGTTTATGTCTTTCTTTCTTCAGTCGAAAAGAAATTACGGTTTTTGAGGGAAACATTCCAGGACTTTTCTCCATATAGTGGACTTCACTGGGGTTCAACGGGTTGAAGGTCCAAATGTCAGTTTCAGTGCAGCTTCAAAGCGATCCCAGATGAGGAATAAGGGTCTTATCTAGTCATTTTCAAAATCGTCCGTCATCGTTGTTTTACCTTTTTTGTGTAAACGTCATTTGACGTAGTCTTTGCACATTCGCTTTGTAGACACTGGAACGGTACTTCCGCCTACGTCACACGTGACCTTTTCAACGTGATTACGTAATGCGTGGAGCATCACAGAGCAGTGCAAGACGAGCATTTGTGGTTAAAAAGTATATAATTTTTTATTTTATTTAGTAAATGAGTGATGGTTTCTCTAGATAAGACTCTTATTCCTCGTCTGGGATCGTGTAGAGCTCTTTGAAGCTGCACTGAAACTGACATTTTGACCTTCAACCCGTTGAACCCCAGTGAAGTCCACTATATGGAGAAAAATCCTGGAATGTTTTCCTCAAAACCTTCATTTCTTTTCGACTGAAGAAAGAAAGACATGAACATCTTGGATGACATGGAGGTGAGTAAAATTATCAGGAAATTTTAATTCTGAAGTGAACTAATCCTTTAACGCTTCTTTTTTGTTGACAACTTATTGCAAGTTTGAGATGATGGTTGCTGCATGTTAAAAACTTGTTAAATACATTCTTGTCATATGGATTATAAATCACATGAGAGTGAGCAAACGCTCATTTTTTGGTGAACTACCCCTTTAATGTCGCTACTGTATCAGAGGAGAAGCCCTCGTAATCTTTCACAGAAGGAAGGAAGAGGGGGCTCAGCTGGACCGGATGGCAGCCCAGGACAAGCAGCCAGGAAGAGGCCCCTGAACCTGAACAGATCTGCAGCCCAGAACACCACGGCCATCTGCGGTCAGTTCATTAAATGTTTCATCTGGGAGTGGACATGTGGGTGGGGTGCTGTAATCTCCAGTGTGCCCATCACTCAAACAAGGCCAATAACCACTCCGTCTTGCTTGTGAGTACGTGTTCGAACACATGGTCAAAATACTACATTGGGCAGATCTTGTTTGAAATGTTTTGTCTGGATCTAGTCTTGCATTTAAAAAAAAAAAAAACCTACAGGCATGAAGTCTGGCCCACACTGCAGCCTATTTTGGCTAAAAACAGCCCACTTAGACAGGAAGAGGCAATCAGATATTTAAAGTGACCAACCACAGTTTGCTTTTTACACAACTTTTAGGTGCTGGTAAATATAATTCTCAGAACAAATCAAAACCCTGCTGAAAAGACCAGCACTAATGCCCAGGATTGTATTCACACAATTCAACACTGCCTAAAAAAAAAAAAAAAAAACCAATGCCTAGGTCATGGGTTCGATTCCCAGGTAATGCATGAACTGATTAAAAAAAAAAAAAAAAAAAAAAGTATACTTTCAATGCAATGTAAGTCGCTTTGGATAAAGGCATCTGCAAAATGCATACATGTAAATGTCCAGACTGGACATTATGCTTCTCCACAAATCGATGTGTACGGCCATCTGTCAGAAGCTAGTTATTATAGTTAATAAAGTTTTAAATATGGATATTTTTCTAACAAAAACCCATTCCGTCGCTTCAGAAGGCCTTTATTAACCCCCCAGGAGTCGTATGGATTACTTTTATGATGGATGGATGCATTTTTTTTTTTTGGCCTCAAAATGTGGCCCCCCATTCACAACCATTATAAAGCTGGGTAGAGCCAGGATATTTTTAAAAACTATTTTTAAATAGATCTCCGATTGGATGTTATATAGACATAGGATGGCTTGAGGGTGAGTAAATCATGGGGTAATTTTCATTTTTGGGGGAACTAACCCTTTAATTGCCTCTTTACACACACAAACACACAGTCATGTCACCTGTGTACATAGCGCTGCTGATGGATGGAGTGGATAGCGAGCACCATCTCTGCCACGTAGAACTTGGACATTTCCTCCGGGAGCCGGTCCTCAAATTTACTAAGCAAAGTCAGCAGGTCGCCGCCCACATAATAATCCATCACCAAGTACTGCAAGAGGAGACATTATCATCTCTTATCACACAACACCATTTAATTACACAAACACTGACTCAGCACTTCATGATATCAACTGAAAGACATCAAAGAGTAGCATGATTAACATATATTTATCACACAAACACAGAACGCATTGTGCTGTAACATGCAGTACTCTGGATTAGTGTGTTTGAGGATTGTGCTATCAGAGGTTGCGTTACAAATAATCAGTCACTCTGATAAACAAGGCATTTTAATCATGGTCAATTTTTTCCCCATCATTTCATTGATAATTATTTAAACATCACGTAATTATTAGGGATGCACAATATATCAGCCACCATATCGGTATCGGCCGACATATGTTCATTTTAATGTTATCGTTATCGGCCAGATAAGAAAATTTGGCCGATATGTTAAAGCCAATAAATAATGGATTATTTCCTTCAGCTGAGACACTTCAGATGTGCACTGTTCACATATGATTGAAATCACTTCAAAAAGGAAAATACAGTTAAGCACAACATGTACAGTGCAAGTCTGTCATACAAGATACATAAAATTATAATGAGAACATTATAATTGTGTGCTTGGGACATGGCTTTTAATGGTGAAACTCAAAATTAATTTACATTTATTGGTTAATATATTGGTTATCGGCTTGCAAATATAAAGAATTATCGGTATCGACTAAAATTTCATATCGGTGCATCCCTAGTAATTATATATTAACTACATTATATATGCCATTTCATATATGAATATAGTTAAATAAAGTAATTAAATAATTCTATAAATAAAAAGAATGAATTTCATAGCCTACATGCCTACAAGTTTTATCATGATAGCTTATCTTTTAATTACACCCAGAATGGATGTTATTCATGCATTAGCATGTGTTGTTATTTTTACCTAAAACTTTTAAAAATTGTTTTTGTTAATTGAAATAGCTGAAATAAATTATAAATAAATATATATAATGAACTTAAGCTTATTTTATTTCAGTTAGTCGCCAAGGCAAAAAAACAATTTATTTAAATTGAGTATTAAAATGACAATGAAAATCAAAGCTAAACAGAAATATAAAAACGTCACAACTTAAACAAAAATTAAATTTTTTATTTATTTATTTATTTTTTTTAAATGCCAATTTAAAATATTAAGAAATATTGTAATAGTATACAATTAATACTAAAATTACTGTTTAGATTTTAAAATTTGACAGCTGACGTTTTAAAATTTGGTAAATGACGGCTAAAGTTCAGTTATGTGCTATGAGAATAAGTGGATGTAGGGACGGAGATGCGCACCAGGTAGTTGTCATCCTGGAAAGCGTAATGAAGGGTGGTGATCCACTGGCAGTCTCCATTCACCAGGACGTTCCTCTCTTCTCGGAAACACGCCGTCTACATAAGTTGCAAAGAGATTTGTTAAATCAAAACATTAAAAAACACTTTTTTGTTATATCCAACACTGTGCTTTGACAACCTTATGAAATCAAATAGACACAGCAGCCCAGTTCCTTTTATAATGCACCTGAACTTGAAAGTGGATTTTGGTCGATTTTACACTACCTCTACTACTACATTAAAGAAAACTTTATTAAATTCTTTTATTGCTATTATATCATCATCATCATCATCAGAATTGTTTTTTTATTATTAACATTATTAATAACATCTAATAAAATATTTTTAATTATTATCATCGTCATCATTATTGTCATCATCATTATTTGAATTTTATTGTAGAAAAATAATACACTTGTGTTACCATTTGCCATTTTTAGGCATTCCAGTTAAACCATCGAGCCTATTCTAGTTTAATACTGAAGATCTTTGAGTTTCTGTGTATCTAATTCACAGCAGTTTTTTTTTTAATATGTCCCTCATTTTCAATGAATTGTGCAGCTCTAATTTTTAGGTGGTACAGAACGATTGGGTAACTCATTCAATGAATTAAACTACATCCACACTGCAGTGATTAACATTTCAGATGTTAGTCTTAGATTCTGTTTGAATTGGGGCTCTGGACATGTGAGGAGGACTAAAGAGAGCCCAGTAAAGCTCAAAGAGGATTACTGACAAGCCAAAGCGACAAAAGTTCTCCTGACATGCCTCTGGGAGGCCCGTGGGCACTGTCAGGACTGATCGTGCTGCAACTGGGGCAAGAAAGAGCTGGAGTAGAAAGGAACATGACCTTCCACTTTTATAGACTTCACTACAAAGGTGTGAGTAGTCATCAAGCCATTAGGAAGAAGCTTGATACTTGATTCACGTACGGAAGTCAGTGATTATCACTCCCATTATAAAGCTTGGAAGAGCCAGAATATAACTCTGATTGTGTTTGGCTGAAAGAAGATAGTCCTATACACTTAGGATGGCTTGAGAGTGAGTAAATTATGGGATAATTTTCATTTTTCGGTGAACTAAGTCTGATGAACCCTTTTTTGTGGTTTGTGGTTCAGTGAAGAACAAAATAATAGATCTGAATGATTCACTGAATGAGTGAGTCTGATTGAGTGCTAACTCCCTTGTAGGTTTGAGTTTTGTGAATCATTTCAACTGACTCTTTAAAAAGAACCTGTTCATAAGAGTCATTTGTTTGTGATTTAGATTCATATAAAACTCACATCTGTGCTGGTAACTACATTTTAAATTGTTGCTAGTTTTTATTTTTGACATATTTGCAACCATTTTAGTTGAATCTGTGAAAGATCTAACAAATGAAGCAGAAATATCTTTACCTCGGCCCTCTTCAGCATCTCCCACTTGTTGAGGATCTTCATGGCATAAACACGCTCGGTGTGTTTCATCTTCACCACCGCAACCTAGACAGACGAGATGAGGAGTTAGCCAACGCATACAAACAAATTAAAACTCAGCGTGATTTAGAGGCTGTAGGGAATTTGACCCTTTTTATTTCCCTCATTTATTCATCGTATGTACTCGTGGCCCACTTAGACTGAAAGCCCACAGGGAAAGAAACTCTCTGAATGAGATGCTTTTGATCTCTGATGCCTATGAAAATCAGAAAAAAGGAAAAGCTGAGACTCGAGACTGCTGACTTTTTGCCTAAAAAGAGAGACGGCACACAAGAACTGGCTAATTTAGGCCACAAGTCTGCAGCACACCAAAAATGACAAAAGAGTAAGAGTTCTTCCCTTCAGGGGGAGTGACTCAATATTAGGAAAGGGACAGTTTGGACAAGTGTTCTGTTGGAGGTTATTCATGTGGGGTGGGGAGAGCAAACGCCCTGCCTGCAGGAAGACACCAGGCTGGGAGGAGATGTATGAACGCAGTGATAACGCGGTGAGGGACTGTAATATAGGTGACTGACATAAGAAAACAACTAACTTGTTACCAAGGATCCCAAGTTTTAAAACAGAGCTCCATTATACAGTAAGAACTAGGGTTGTACAATTAATCATAATTGATTTTTCGATTTCAACTTTGGCTTCCAAGGATCATGAAAACAAGATAATCGATGTGAAATGATTATTGTGCTGCTGCCGCATTCTGTCCAGCGCACCTTTCTTTCCTTCACAGCGGTGCGCTTTTGTTCCTCCCCAAGCCAAACATAATATCTAAATCAGAACAAGTGAGTGCTGTAAATGCAGTCTACTGTTGCTAAACTGCGGGACGTCCTTGATATTAAACAGTGTTATTAATATCGTATTAAGCCGTGAAAGAGATATTGTTCACTCCGAGATGGAGCCGAACACGCATAAGCAAAGTAAACTCTGGGGTTCAGATGCACGCCTAAATGGTCAAATAGCCTACACACAAAAATGCCCAAATGCCATTTCATAAAGTATCCTCGTAAGCACAATCGGTTATGTCTCAAGTGAATGTAAACGGTTGAGAAAAAAAAAAAAATGCATGTGTAACAGTATATTAGATCTGTGTAGCTCTTAAAGTGACAGCAGCCTAATAAATCTTCTGCAGTCATTAATGTTAATCAAACAACAAAAGTCAAAGATGATATCACTCACTGCTCTTAACTGAATAACTGACAGTGAAGAGGAAAAATTGTTGAATAAAGCTGTTATTTGCGTTTTGTTTTTCCGCACAAAATGTATTCTCGTTGCTTTATAACATTAAGGTTGAACCACTGTAGTCACGTTGACTATTTTAACCATGTCTTTACTACTTTTCTGGACCTTGAAGGTAGTAATTTCGTTGCTTTCTATGGGAATTGATAAAAAACAACCTCAGGTTTCATCAAAAATATCTTAATTTGTGTTCTGAAGATGAACGAAGGTCTTGCAGGTGTGGAACGACATGAGGGTGAGTAATTAATGAGAGAAATTTCATTTTTGGGTGAACTAACCCTTTAAGTCTTATTTCTTTGTCAAATTAGAATGATATCTTAGTTCTATATATCATTTGTGAGCGCATTTTCTAAAGACATGGCCAGACGTGCAGTCTACCAATAACAGAGCGACAGCACTGGGAACGCCCACAGGCGTCTTCACAGTACAGTGACTAGCGACATACAGTGACAAAGTTGGGGCTTTAGGGTCATGACTTAAAAGAACACTTTTATGTTTTGCATTTTTCCTTCACCTGTATTACTTTATTTCTTACTTGGGAGACAAGAAAAGAAAGTATCAAAAATGACTCTCATCCTATATCCATCAATATGACTCTTAAACTAGTCATCTGAAGTTGTACAATAGCTTTGTGGGAAGAAATTATGACATTTTTCACTGATATTTCCCCCCCAACAGCTGACAAACCTCATTCTCCATCATGCATATTCAAACTCGCCACATTACAATCGCTCACCTGACACTCAAGAACCAATGGCATTCAGCATTACTGATGCCAAACCTAGAGATTATCAAAAATACAATAAAAAGTAATATTTTGTGAAATATTATTACACTCCACTTCAGTATTCAAATTCTCCACTTCAGTTCATATCTTACTGACCCCAAACTTTCAAACGGTAGTGTATAGAGTGCACAAGTCACATGGATCGCATTTCTTTTCTTCTTTTTTTGTTTCTTTTAGAAAGCCTGAGAGTCACTAAATACAAAATAACTGCATGAACGTTCTACTTGAGGAAATAAAGTCATGAGTTTAGAACAACATGAGGATAAGTAAATTTTCCTTTTTGTGTGAAATAAGCCTTTAAACCGGACGGGAGCCGCTCATAAAACTACAACAAATATCTCTGTGAGATCCAAGTGTTTGCCCCATGACTTACGTCTGCGTGACCTTTGTTATTCTGATATCTTCTGTCCACTGGCTATTTGTGACCGTCCAGTCGGCTAATGTTAAGTGGAGTCATGAATTTCCCTGTACTTTGCCTCGCTGCTCAGGACACATCACATGATGTGTGTTTACCCTGAGCGGAGGAACAGCGTTCCCCTCACGTGGACTCACACTCGCATACCTGCCCACAGCACAATGTGCTGCTTCAGCAAAGAACACAGTACAAACTGTAACTTTGCACGGTAAGGGCAAATTAGGAGCCCTGCTGCGATTTTCCGCTTTTCGACCCCCTTTGATGTTCTCTAGAGTGTTTGTGCATGTATCAAAGTATTTGAAAAGTACACTTTGACGACAAACTCAGAGTCTTAAATCACACACATGCTTCTTATCTCTAAGGCTCCTAACCGCAGAAGATAACTGACCTCATTACAAAAACAAACTGAACCCTGAGTGCTCAGAAACCCCCAATTCCTCCTCCCACGGTGTCTCCTGTCCTCTTTCCCTCTCTCCTTTTTTAGACACACACTTCCACAAAGGCAGTCAGCTTGACCTGATTGAAAACGCAGGGGAGGTGCATGGAGAAGGAGAAAGAGCGGGTGACCAAAGTGGACGCTGCCATTGCGATTGTCACCAACACACTCATGTCCAAATAAGAGACCATGTACATAAGCCATAAGGTCAAAGGTCAGAGTAGACGGAGTAATTCTGATCTATACAGTGAGATGGGTGCCCGAGGACATGGAAGGGGTTGCGTCATTCTGAATATGCTATGTAAAATTCAAAACTGCTTTGGGTCTTATTACACAACTTAGAGTGTGATGCAGGGCTCAACATTACAAATCTGTGATAGTGGTCCAGTTGAACCAGTAGTTCAGACTTTTACTCTTTACATTCACTTTTTTTATTATTGAAAAAAAAAGAAAAAAAAAAGAAAAAAGAAAACAATTTTTTAAATTTAATTTATTTGATCTGTAGTTTTGCTTCTTTACCTGTAATTTTATTTTATTTGACTACATCATAGGCAAAATAATAAAAAACAAACAAACAAATGAAAAAAAAAAAAAAAAAAAGATTTCTGAAAAATTATCATGATTTTAACGGCAAAAATGCTACGGTAAAAACCTGTTTAATGTTTAACAGTAAGTTTCCTTACTATATATGGTGAATAAATGTAATAGATCTAAACGCTTGAACCCATTTAATGTAATTTTACAGTAAAATACTGCTAAATTTACAGTTTTTGGAAGTGAAAACAACAAGTCATTGTAAAATTTACATTCACATTCACATTTGATGTGTTTTCGAAATAACTAGGGATGCACCGATGTGAAAATTTTGGCTGATACCGATAACCGATAATTCTTTATATTTGAAAGCCGATAACCGATATATTGGCCAAACAAAAAAAATAAACGAAATAAAATTTTTTTTTTTATATATATAATTTGAGAGCCTGATTACAAAAACAAAAGTTTCACCATTAAAAGCCATGTACACAACTATAATGTTTTCATTATAATTTTATGTAGTCTATTTGACAGACTTGCGCTGCACAAGCTGCACTTAACTGTATTTTCTGTGATTTCAATCATATTTCAAGCAATTCAAAACCATCATGGTGAACTGTGCGCATCTGAAGTGTCTCAGCTGAAGGAAATAATCCATTATTGGCCAATAACGATAACATTAAAAATGAACATATCGGCCGACACCGATATGGGCCGATATATCGTGCATCCCTAGAAATAACTATGTTTCTTCTTAGACAATTTTCTTATCAGTTCATGTACATTCAGGTTTTATATTACATCTAATGTTGTTAAATTAATGTTTATTGCATTACTTTAGAGTCATATGTGTCGCATGGTGTTTTGTGTTTGTGTGAATGACACTGTGCACGTTTTATGTATTAGTATTTACTTTCTCAGCTTGTGGAAAAGCTGCTTGTGATGAGCTTTGATTCATCATGTGACTTTCTCATCACCACCTGACTTTGGTGATTGTCAGTGCATTACAAAGGTAGGCATTAGTACGTCAATAGGTAGGTGTATTAATATTATATGAGTTAACTCAATCAAGTTAAATGTTAAAAACACTTGACCAATGCATCATCACTGAAATAAGAACGTAAACGCTGACCCAAAAGAGCAAAAGAGTCCTGTGAATTGTCCCAAAATCCTGTCACACCAGTCCCGGCTAACTGGACCATCCTTGTGACAGTGGGAAAACACTGATCTACAGAGTTTCATATCTTTAAATCCAATAAAAGTTCTTACAAAAAAAATGGTATCACTAGGCTCTTTGAGATAAATTACAGCCCCCTTTTTGTTCTACACCAGATTTGATATTGGACAAGCCAACACCAAATAATAACACTATTCAAGATGCTTTGGGGACATCAGAAGCCCTGCAATAATAAAACACTGGACTTCTGCCAGGGAAATGCCTAAACTCTCCACTAGGACCAGCATGTGGGTCTGTGAATCCCTCTTCAACTTGTAGTTGGCAAACCATCTTAATCATGTTAGTGAACCTTCAGAGAGCAGAAGCCGCCGTCTTCATTAAATCAATATGAAGGACAGGGTCTGCATGTACTTTGACCTAATCATTCATTACACGAGTGATTCACTCAATACAGAAGATAAAGAGATCAGCGCACATCCTCGACACGTAGAGCCCTGACTCTGTAGTAGTCGTTACAGGCTGTTTTGTTTGCGGTGTAGGTGACTCACAGTGACATTATGTAAAAAACAGTCTGCTTCAATAGAGTTCTCCTTGATTCCCCTCCCTGTTCCACGTTTTCTTTATTGTTCTAGTCAACAGAATAATTATTCAGAGTAAGTCTCAGGTGAGGCAAAAAGGAGTGCCATTAAAGTATGTCAACCACTAGACTCTTCCACAAAAAGCTAGTCTTTCAGTTACAAACCCAGATGACTTTCTTTTTCCGAGATGGACGCTGTCAAGCTCCGAGAAAAAAATAAATAAATAAATAAAAAGTACAATAAAATTCAAAGTTATTCAAAGTTTCCTCAAGTCATACATTCTCAAATATCAGTCCACAAATTTGTTGATTATTTATTGGTATTGATCAATATTTTTATATTTAGATAAATTTAGATTCAATAAATTCATTTTTACAAGATTCACTTGTAGCACTAAAATGATTTTTAGTCTTTCATGGTTTATTAAAGGGGTGGTTGATTATGATTTCACTTTTTTTTAACTTTAGTTAGTGTGTAATGTTGCTGTTTGAGCATAAACAACATCCGCAAAGTTACAGCGCTCAAAGTTCAATGCAAAGCATTTTGGCTGCGTGAGATTCTCCAGCTTTGTTGTTGTTGAGCAACTGAAGCGCGAGCTGTTAAAGCTCACGGTGTGATTTTTGCTGTCATATGAGCTTGCAGGCGATTTTTTTTTCTCTCGGGAGAAATTGTGTGGAAATCGATGATGCTCGTATGGTCACGGCTCACACCGAGTAAGAGGAATTACGAGCAGAGCACGTTACAAGCACCTCCCAACAATTTTCAAACATGTTTAAAAAATTCACTGGCCCCTATTGCCAAATCATAAACAACCTAGTGTTGTCAAAAGTACTGACTTCAATAGCAAGTCAGTATTGAAATTTTAAAAATGTGACGCTTTGAGCGCTGTTGAGCGGATTCGTAAACACCTCTGATTGGCCATTGTGTTCACATGCTCAACAGATATGTCTGTGATCGGCTACAATGATAAACGCTTAAAAAACATGTTGTAAATAGACATCCTTGCTGCTCTTCACTGAGTGCTTACACACACATGGGAGTGTTTGAAAGCAGGCGTCTATCAGCGGACCGGTCCTGCTTTTAAACTCCCCCGCTCCCACTTTCAAATTCAAACACTTCCATGCGCTTTCAAACGCTCCCATGCGTTGATCATTGACACATCTGATGAGCGTGTGAACGCAACGGCCAATGGCCAAAGAGGTGTTTACGAATCCGCTCAACAGCGCTCAAAGAGTCACATTTTTAAAATTGACAACACTAACACAACCACGTCACATAGGCTAGATCTATGAATATTATTATAGCTCAGAGGCTGCAACCTTACAGCGTGTGCATACACTGACACACACCCAAATACACTCTCAGTATTGTTGTCAAAAATACTGATATTTCAATATGTATTGATCCTGAAATATCTGAAACGGTTCCAACACTCCTTTTCTGCAGTATCGATACACAGATACAAGCTGTGCATTCTCACTCTATCTTCTCTCCGACGGCGAAGACGACTCACTCACTCGTCTCATTCGCTCCGGTTGAATAGTGCTTGTATTGTGCATAACTTTAGTCATTCCTGCAGGTTTCGCGCTCGCACAAAAAGCGTGCACCACTGATCCATATAAGTGCCTCTCTCATAAAGCTGCCTCTCAAACAGCTCGCGAATAACAAATGGACTTCTTTTTCGTGAATTATTGCGCTTAAACAGTCAAATACATACAAAATTATGTCAAAATGCCCATCTTGGTGAGTATTCAGATGAAAACAGTCAGTTTGGAATGTAAATAGTTGAGAGAAAATGCATGTTGTGTAACAAGATCAGTGCATAAGCTATTAAAGTGACAGCAGCCTAATAAACCTGCTGCTTGTCTGTCATGCTAATCAAAGACCAAAAGAAAAAGAGGGGGAAAAAAAAATAAAAAATAAATTTATATATATATAAATATATATCACTTGCTGCTTTTAACTGGATAACTTTTGTAACTTTAATTGTAAGAATTAATCTGTATTTAATTTTTCATTGAAGACTATTCAGTATTACTTGATTACTAGTAGTATTTCTTACCTAAATACTACTGTTAGACCCACCAGAAAAACTTGTTTATTTCATTTGTCTCTATTCTATTGTATTTATTTGTGCTATCACTTGCAACTTTTTGTTTGTTCTTATTTTAGCAACATTAAACAGCTCATGATTGCCGCCGGCTCACCATGTAGTACAGTGGTGCCGTGTACTCGTAACATGTGCAATGGCTCACGACCACCTGAGTCAATTGTAAGAAAGGGCTGGGTTTGATTAGAGAAGTCCTGTGTATGTCATCAGAGTGAAGTCTGTCATTTTACCAGAAGTTGAAGTTATGGCATTTGGATTAAGAATTGCAAGATTTTAAAAATTAAGAAAAATATGCATGGATAAATTGTTTACAATAAGAACAATAATTATTTTATGACTTCAGGAAACTTGGAATATAGTTCAAGAGTCATATGGACTCCTTTGATAGCTTTATGGTGCTTTTGCAAAAGAGTGAAAGCTTTAGCAAGAAAGGGGGTGGGAATCGAGCTTGCAATGACATTAGGTTGAAAAAATGTGTCAATTTGCATTTTTGACTAAACTATTCCTCTAAGCAGTCCCAAATTCCAGGCCTTCAGCTGGGACCACGGCATCAATCATAAACAGGAAATGCAAGAGATTTATCTGGAAGTACATCCTGTAACGTTAGAGCCACAGGAAACGGCTGAGAGAGGGAACAAAACAGCAGCATGTTCACACATGAGCCTGAACGCTCTGAAACCGACACAAGCTAACAATAGTCTGGCTTGATGATAACAGAAAGACTGCAAAACCCCCCAAAGATCTGAGTCATCATTAGATCCACGTGACACACACACACAAAAAAAGCCCAGGGACTCAGAAGGAAGGGTTATTGAGGTCTCGCGGCTGAAGAGGGGACAATGAACCGCACAAAATACATGCGAAGTAAAACACTATTTTTACGAAAGTCACTCCTTAGAGACGGTTCTGGTTTCCTGAGCCTTTCCTGGAAGCTGCACCGTCCTGCCCTGCTTCCTGTGCCACCACTGGCATTCCTGACAGGAATCTACGGTAAGGAGGAGAACTCGGTTGTAAAAAGCGCTAGATGGACAGATCTTTCCCCAAAATAAAGTCTTATTCAGCTTCAGAATCAGGCAATGAAACGTCCTATTTTCTTTTATTTAAGCGAAGTTAGCTTCCGTTCATCTGAAAAAAAAGAAAAGAAGAAGAAGTACTGAATTGGACGCTTTTTCTCAAGGAAATGAGTCAAAGTCACAACATTCATTAACGAGGGAGGTGTAATGACACAGCGGAAAGGTGTGACACAGCAAAATGTTTCTCTCCTAATTCAGAAACATCTGATAATCTGTCACCACATGATTGTTCATATTAACTGTGAATTTTCATTTTGCTGAAATCGTACCAGTCCGTTTTATAACAGACCTATATAATGCAATTGTAGCTTGGCTTCATTCAGTAAGTATACTAGGGATGCACCGATATGAAAATTTTGCCCGATACCGATAATTCTTTATATTTGAAAGCCGATAACCGATATATTGGCCGATAAATCTAAATCAAAATTTATATAATTTTTTGAGAGCCTGATTACAAAAACAAAAGTTTCATCATTATAATTGTGTGATTGGGACATGGCTTTTAATGTTCTCATTATAATTTTATGTAGCTTATATGACAGATTTGCGCTGCACATGTTGTACTTAACTGTATTTTCCTTTTTGAAGTGATTTCAATCATATTTCAAGCAAATCAAAACCATCATGGTGAACAGTGCGCATCTGAAATGTCTCAACTGAAGGAAATAATTATTTATCGGCCGATAACGATAACATTAAAAATGAACATATATCGGCCGATACCGATATGGTGGCCGATATATTGTGCATCCCTAAAGTACACACATTATTCAGACTACAACTGGCCTAAGCGTTGTGTTATTGATACGATATGCATACTCAAATATTTGATTACAAATGGTGTCATGTATACTTGGACGGACAGATGGAGACTGTAGCTTGACTGTAGGGAGAAATAGCGCCCACCCACCTTTACAGCAGCCTTGGTTCCAGAAGTATTTTTCCCATTCATTTTTCCCATAGGGATTTTTTTTGCTTTAAAGCAAAAAAGTATTTGAAAATCAGATAAAAATATACTTAGGTCTGTATGCTTAAAAGCTTTAATTAGGGAAAGAACTACAATCTCATGAATCATTGCGAATGACAATCCAATTAAAAACAAAAACTAATGATTTAAAGACTTAAAGGGTTAGTTCACCCAAAAATGAAAATTCTGTCATTAATTACTCGCCCTCATGTCATTCCACATCGTAAGACCTTCGTTCATCTTCAGAACACAAGATATTTTTGATAAAATCCGATGGCTCAGTGAGGCGTCCTTTGATGCCCAGAAAGCTACTAAAGACATATTTAAAACAGTTCATGTGACTACAGTGGTTCAACCTTAATGTTATGAAGCGACGAGAATACTTTTTGTGCGCCAAAAAAGCAAAATAATGACTTTATTCAACAATATCTAGTGATGGGCGATTTCAAAACACTGCTTCATGAAGCTTTACGAATCTTTTGTTTCAAATCAGTGGTTCGGAGCGTGTTTCAAATGACCAAAGTCACATGAACCACTGAAATTTCAAAAAGTTTCGAAACACTTATACGTGACAAAGCCTTGTTTACTTAAATCATGTGACTTTGGCAGTTTAAATATCTTAATTTGTGTTCTGAAGATGAACGAAGGTCTTACGGTGTGGAACGACATGAGGGTGAGTAATTAATGACAGTAATTTTTACTTCAAGAACCCAACTGTTGCACTCTACCATGATTGTAATTATGTATGTAAACATACTTATTGATGTTGCAAATGTTCTGTGATTCAGTGGGATGGGGTTGAAAACAAAGGGTGTGTTCACACTTGTAGTTTGGTTCTATTGGTTCTTTTGGTCTGAATCAAAAAAAAAATATATATATATATATATGATACACTCACTTAGCGTTCACACTGTCATTTTTTAATACTGAACCTAAAGATAAAAGGCTTTTATGAGGTATGTTTTGCGTTAGAACTTACCGAACATCCAAAACAATGCTGTGTGTTGGGCTAAATGTGCTCATTGTATGTTTCCCAACTGAGAACTTCAATATAATTCAATTGTGTTGAACAGGAGGAAAACGTAGGCGAAAAACAGTGATGGAAGACAGATTGGTAAAGAAAAAGAAAAGTGCACTGTACGTGTTGAACAGTCCAAGTGTTTTAGTGCAGGAACGAGTAGCACATTCCCCTGTAAAACAAACGATCCGTATAAAATGCCTAGATTTGTTCCGGCCCAAGAATAGCAGTCCAACGCCAGGCCGAGATCCCTGGGGAATTGGCAGGGGGAGAGAAGGGAAACTCAGATGAGAGGAAGGGGTTAGGTTTGTGGCTGCTGATAAGATGCTTGAGGGGGACATGAATACTTTACTGATAGTTTGGGGTTTTCGTTGGACACACAAAATGGGTCATGAAAACAAAGCTTAGAAATACCGAAAACACACCACACAATAATATGGCAAAGGCTGCAGTGATTCAGGGGTGATTTCCCTGCACTTTTAAACATGCCAAAAAGGCAGCAAGGGTTCACTGAATTCCTTACCTCTCCAAAGGCTCCCCTGCCGATCACTTTGAGCATCTCGAAGTCATCTCTGTGAAGGCGCATCTCCTTCACTGTGGTGGTGAACGGCTTCACTGCAAAGAGAGACAGAGATCGTTAGTTATGATCTCTACTTTTAAATGGTCATCAATGGAGAAAGATGCTGACATAGCCATGCTAAGTAGCTGAAATTTGAGCCTTTGATATGGATGCACCAATATTAAAATGCTGGCAAATACAAAGAAGCTATTCTGTTATGGCCGCTACTAAAAACAACAAGAACAAACACACACACACACACACACACTTTTAAAATAATCATAAAATGCTACAAATGAATTTAGGTAGTAAAGCACTATGATAAATGGGTAATTGAGGAATAAGGTTTTTAAGTAAAAAATAAAAACAATGGAGATATAATTAATTTCAGTTTTATTAAGTGTTAACAATGAGTTTATGTGGTTTTTATAATCAATTAACACTGCTTGTGTCATTTTTTACAAGATCTGTCATTTTTTACAAGATGGACAAAATCTGTCACCAAAAAAGTCATTCGGTTTAACCAAAATTTTGGTTTTACCAAATCACACTTTTGGTTATACCAAATGACGATATTTTTAAAAAATGCTAACAGGCTGATATCTAGCTAGCTAACAAAAGGACAAATTAAACATTTTATATTTAGTACACGTTTTTAAAAAACAACAACAACATTTTCCATGTTTTATAGCGGTTGTACCGAATGACCTGATGTTTCGGGACATGCGTATGATCAAGTGAAAACATGAATTTTTCAAATAGTTAAAAGAGAGTTAGTTACTTTGCTTCACAACAATGTGGTCCTTTGCAGGTGTCTGAATTGTCACATCATGTCAAATGATATTGACCACATGACTTGATCCAAAATGGTCCCTTTATATTGGTTACTCCGAATGACATCAATGAAATTCATTTTTTCGGACATTCTTTCTCATAACAATGCAACGACTTCTACAGATAATTTTAATACCATTTTGCACTATGTTGATATATGAGGTTACAAAATCATGCCAGAATAAAAAATATATACATTTATTACATTTTAAGATATTTTAATCACAAATGAAATGGCTGTATTGGCCTTTGGATGGTTAAACCGAATGACCTTCTGACACTTCAAAATCTTTAAAATACCTTTATATGTAGCAAAATATAATTAAAACCTTTTGGATTCAATAAAAGAGATCAAGTTGTACTACCTTACATACTTTGGATGTCATATCTTTGTTTTTTATTATTATTATTAAGACCTTTGGACAAAACAAAAAAAGACCCGTCATGTCATTGACCCGTATATATATCTATATTACTGCTGTCAAATCGATTAAAAAAAAAAAAAGAACTAAATTAAATCACACATTTTTTCTGTGATTAATCATGATTAAAAACACTTACATTTTTATTTCTCTTTTGGCACGCTTGAATGGTTTAAAAGCATTTGCATAAATAAGAGTGTGAATATATATTGTAACGCTAGCCAAAGGATGAAAAAAAAAAAAAAACGGATGCTGCAGTAAATGTGTTAAATATTTTTAACGCGTTAAACTGGAAAAAATTAAATCACATGCGTTAACGATGCTACTAGATGGAGTTTGATCTCAATGTGGCCACACAATCTGAACACAAGCAAAGCTCCGGTGACTCCCATCAAACGCAGCAGTAAAGCGATTAAAGAAACAATGTAACTTAAACAGTGTGTGATTCATTTCACGTTGTCCAACTGTCGTCTCTCCTGCTTTACGAGGCACTGCTGGGGGCCTGGCGAGCACCCAAGACACCGCTAAACCAGCCTGAACGCCTCGCCATATGAGGACATACGCAGAGTCTCGTGTAGTTACAAAAGGCATTTATCACTCATAAGGGCTCTAAACTCTAAACACACGCCAGGCCTGCGCCTCAGCCGCTCAGACGGAACCGCACGCTCGGAGCTGCATGGAAAGAATATCATCTGCTTTTAATGAGAAGATCCCTCAAAGTCGTCCAGCATCTATTGACAGCTTTATAGCTCAGCATGCACGAGGCCAGCTCACTGGTATGTCCCTCCCAAGACAGCAACAACAGGAAAAAAGTCAGACATTATCACTTATTTAGGAAGCTACTAGTATTAACAGCAGCATTGACAACATAAGTTTATAATGTTGACTCATGAACTGGTGTTGATCCACTGTATGCGTCAACCCATTGACCAGGCAAAGTGGTTCTTCCCGTAAACCTATTCTCTGCCTCAGACGGGATGCTGTGGGCCACACATGGAATATGTGATGCAACGTGTCGTCTTCTGAGAATTAGGATGCATTACTACTACTCAGCATAAGGAAGTGGACTGTGTATGCATGAGGCATGCGATTCACAAGTTATACTTCACTGCTGATCATTAATCTCAGAGCAGCTTGAATCGTCAACCACTGTCAACCATTAGATCCTCAAAATGCATCCACAAATCTGAATGAACTTCTAAGTATGCTCGTAAATGTTTTTTAATATTTTGTATTTTTATGAAATTTTATGGTACTAAATTATATTTATGCAGTACTTATAATCCATTATGGCACTAATCCATTATTCACTTTTTGAGCATGGACCTGAAAATGAAATTTCCAAATTAAACTGTCATAAATCTTGAATTCTTTAGAGCACAGACTTCAGTTTGGTCTCTCTAATGAGACGACACTTTGTAGATTGCTAAAGTGAAAAAAGTGAACTTAAAATGTGCACAAAAGTGCACAAAAATACCATTTTCAATTTTCATATGAAATATATATTTTCCAAAACACATTTTATTCTAAAACTAAGAAAATCAGCCATAAACCTAAACAAGCTCTGTTCCAAATTTGGAGGTTGATATCTCAAAAAATTAGCGTTCAGTAAGAATGTGCACGCAGTACCAAACATTTCCATTCATTTCCAATGCGGTCATTTTTGAAAGAGTACAAGTGTGACTATTTTTTTTCAGGACCACTTAACCTTTTCAAATCATGTCCAGGATTTTTTGTGTGTTCACACAGCAAGAGCCAAAACCTTTACCAAGTTTCGTACCATCCTGATGAAGTAAAAAATTCAAAAAAAAAATTCAAAAAAAAAAAAAAAAAAAAATACAAACATTTTTTTGGTCAAAAATGGCCTGAACAGCACTAGAGGGTTAAAACAAATGAATAAAAACTACATAAACATTATGACCAAACAGGGAACTTAATAATCTTGTAAGTTTTTTTTCAAATAAAGACAAGGTAACGTTAAATTTTACATACAGCATACAGTGAAAATGACATGAATATTACATGGTGGCTTTAACTGGATAAAGCGCAGCATAGTTTGAAATCAAGGGTTTAAAGTTTGTCGATCACACGTCTCCAGTGAAGATGAACTCTTCAGCAGTGTGAATTCAATGGGTCGACCGTCACGCACAGAGTAACACGTTTATGCAGGCTATAAATGATACTTCTGGTGATCTCACAGCTGGATTTGACAAAGTCTGCAAGGTTTGTGAAATTAAATGTTTATTAGGCATTCAAAGATTTGTTTAAATGATATAAATGCGTATTTGCTGAATGCTGACGGTAAATGAGAAAGCATTAAAGTGTTTGCCTTTCCATTACTAATTATATAAAAGCAAACGCTATAGTACTTTTTTCGCATACCATTTACTTTTTGTTTAACAGTTCTATATAATAACATATTAGACCGAACTGTTAAACAGAGACTGTAAACTAATGAAGACGGAGAATGGGAGTGCTGTGAGGCGTTCTCCGCACTGTCAAAATAAAAGTTGCTTCCAACACAACGGCCAGAAAAATTTACTGGCTGATGCAGAGAAAGAAAAAAAAAAAAAAGGAAAATATCAGGCGATATATCACCCAACCACTACTTCTGATCTGAACAATCATTTATATTGAGTGACAGGTAAAATCAAATAAATAAAAAATAAAATAAATAAAAATAGGATGGATATTTCCTACTGAGAAGTTCAAATCAATGCAATTAATGTTTATCGGTACAAAAACCTGTACAATAGCACACACAACACTTCTAGTATAAAAAAAAAAAAAGCCTTTCATATTCAAAATTGCATGCTTTGTTTTTCATACATGTAATCTGATAATCCTCCCAGACCCCCAAATATAATGAGGCATTTCTCTAAGTCTCCAGGTCCATGTATTTTCAATTACAATAAACTCTCATCACTCATATAATAAATGATTATGGCAACATCAGAACACCAGCTGCAGGACTGAAAATATGAAAACAAGCTGCTAGAAAAGATCCTGCGGCCAACAGAAACATGGAAGCAAAAGTGAAAATAACAACTCACTTTGAGGAAAATGCATTGTGTGTTAAGCTGGAAGCAGAGGCTTTATTTATTTTTATTAATTAAAAAAAATTTTAATCATTATTTTACAATATAATTCAGCCTCTGTGAGCATAAGAAACTTCTTTCAAAAACATTTAAAAATCTTACGGATTCCAAACTTCTGAGCAGTAGTATATCTATATATAAATGATTATTTTTGGCCCATCTCTAAGAGTTCTTGTCTAAATGGTTCTGCCTGTCACGCTGCATCATTTCCTACATCCAGAAGAGCTGTGCGGTTAGCATGCACGCTCCATTAGACGTGACACTGGAGCCCTGTGTGTGAAGACTAAACTGTGCCTGATGAAGCACTGAACCATCATCCTCTAGTAAACCCGTCTCAACGCTACAGACACTGTAACATCACTCACTGTAACTGCTATTCTTATTAATATCTTCATACACATCATCTCACGAGGTCTTCGTGGAGGACACGCTTGACCTGACATATAAAAGCTCCAGCTTTGAGTTTAAAATAGACTGCTTTATCCCATGTGTGTCAGAGCCGAGCATCTCCAATCAATATGACACAATTAAATATTTAACAATGATGATGGGTCACAGCAAAACTAAAGCCAAACTGAAATACGTATCCCTAATTTTTGTCAAGTTGCCTTACCTTTGTTGGTAATACTTTACAATAGGGGTGTAACGGTACATGTATTCATCCTGAACCGACACGGTATGAACTTCACGGTTCGGTGCATACAGTCAGACAATGAATACAGTCAGTTAGAGGCGATCCACACTCCAATCCAGAAAGGGTCGTGTGCGGTAATGCATTGTAGCCTTACCACTTTTAACCACCACCAATAATCACAATAAGCTCTGTGTTTTGTTACTTTCGATAAAAAACAAAGTGTCATTTTTCAAATTCTGTTCATTTTAACACGAAATTCAAACAATAAAAAAAAAAAAAAAACATTTTGACACTTTTTGATGTGTCGTAACAGATCGCCTCAGTTCAAGCGGCAACATGAAGCGCGAGTGAACTCGATCAACCCTTCCTCTTCACTATAGTTACAGAATGAACATCAGAAGGTATGTTGAAAGATACAGTACAACTTACTAAAAAACGTATATCGTGTGTAATCGCTCAACCAGTGTTTCAACAACAGAAAGAAAAAAATAAAACAGCTTGTCACGTAACATTATATTTACCTCAGGCAAGTCATTCAGTGTCCACAGCTTGTTAGTTCACTAGAGAAATTAACTTTTTCACTAAATATATACACTATATTAGACTATATTAACTTGTTTTCATGATGGATTTATTTAAATATAGATTAAATAATTAAGACATCACTAACAAGTTATGACAGCCAATACAAAAACTGCCTTGTGCAATTTACATGTTTACATAAAAAAAAAAAAAAAAAAATTGAGTTATATCTAATAAATAAATAGCAAATGAATAAAGGGTTAGTTCACCCAAAAATGAAAATTCAGTCATTAATTACTCACCCTCATCTCGTTCCACACCCGTAAGACCTTCGTTCATCTTCAGAACACAAATTAGGATATTTTTGATAAAATCCGATGGCTCAGTGAGGCCTCCATTGACAGCAAGATAATTCACACTTTCACATGCCCAGAAAGGAACTAAAAACATATTTAAAACAGTTCATGTGACTACAGTGGTTCAACCTTAATGTTATGAAGCGACGAGAATACTTTTTGTGTGCCAAAAAACAAAATAACTACTTTATGCAACAATATCTAGTGATGGGCGATTTTAAAACACTGCTTCATGAAGCTTCAAAGTTTTATGAATCTTTTGTTTCGAATCAGTGGTTCAGAGCGCCAAAGTCACGTGATTTCAGTAAACGAGGTTTCGTTACGTCATAAGTGTTTAGAAATTTCAATGGTTTACGTGACTTTGGTAGTTTGATAGTGCTCTGAACCACTGATTTGAAACAAAAGATTCTTAAAGCTTCGAAGCTTCATGAAGCAGTGTTTTGAAATCTACGTCAGAACGCCGACTCATTATTGGCCGGCTCCTGCGTCAGCATCACACGCATGCATCGTGCTGCTCACATGATCAGCTTTGGCCAATACTGAGCCGGCGTTCTGATGTAAAACCTGGAAGCGCTAAACGTAAACCACAATGACAAAGAACAGAAAATATTGTTGAATAAAGTCGTTATTTTTGTTTTGTTTTTTAGCACACAAAAAGTATTCGTCGCTTCATAACATTAAGGTTGAACCACTGCAGTCACATCAACTGTTTTAACAATGTCTTTAGTAGCTTTCTGGACCTTGAAAGTGGTTGTTAAATTGCTGTCCATTGAATCAGACAGCTATCGAATTTCATCAAAAATATCTTAATTTGTGTTACGAAGATTAACGAAGGTCTTACAAGTGTAGAACAACATGAGGGTGAGTAATAAATGACAGAATTTTCATTTTTGGGTGAACTAACCCTTTATTATTATTGAATGGACTCAAGTTACCATAAACAATGAACAGTTACATTTTTATTAACTCACATTAACAAAGATTTGTAAATACTACAACAAATGTATTGCTCATTGTTAGTTAATGGATTAACTAAAGTTACCTCAAGGAAATTTACTGTAAAGTGTTACCCATTTTGTTTAATGCCACTCCAATTTGTAAAGGTGGTTTTCGTGTCATTATATCATCACACTTTTTCCTTCACACAAATAATAGGAATATTTTCCATTAAAAAAAAAAACATGTTTGCAGCACCAACGACATTGATCTTAGTTTAGAGTTGAGTTGATTTATTGCGTCAATCAGAGAAAGCAGACCACTCTATGTTGGCGTACCGCAGAAACAGAACGCCATTTGCTTCCAAACAAACAGTGATTTGAATGACTGTGGCTCTCTGGATGGAAATTTTCCCAACAGCACGCCTCTGTAAGCATACGAGTGTATGATTCCAAAACAGTCGGAACAGATGACCAACAGGACAATATTAGTTTTACATTCACAACTAACCGAGTCATTCATCAAAGTGATTTTTTGCAACTGAAGAGATGAGAAGACTATTGTTCAGAGTGTGCAAGACGCTTCCCTCCGGGTCTGGATAACACAACGAACACTGTTCTGCCATACCCACCAGGTCACAACACAGAGCTAGAGGGGCCACACTACGATCAGGGGACGAAAAAACAATTTATTATCCAGCCAATGGTTAGTGCAGTCATGAAAAATGTTATTATGTAACTCCAAATATGTGTAGTAGCATAAGAGAGAGAGAACGGAAGAATTAAGAGCTTGTTGCCTGAAATAAAGTGTGTTCTTAGATGTAATGAAAGAGATACTTGTGCATCTGTATGAAAACAAATTGCCATCTGTAGATGTTCTGAAGAGGTCTTTTATTTCCTCTTCCCTTGAACAGATATGCAGCTTATCCTCTTAGAATTAAACATTTCTAATAAACCATAATTCAATAATGATTGCCGTATTTCACAAAGTAGACTTAAAGGGATAGTTCACCCAAAAATGAAAATTATCCCATAATTTACTCACCCTCAAGCCATACTAGATGTATATGACTATCTTCTTTCAGACGAACACAATCGGAGTTATAATTAAAAATATTCTGGCTTTTCCAAGCTTTATAATGAGAATCAATTGGGGGCGAGATTTTGAAGCCCAAAAAAGCGCATTAGCGCAAAAGTCATGCGTAAGAAAACCCTTAGTTAATTATAAATGTGTCATAGCCAAGTTTTAATATACATAAAATAGTAACTGCTTTGTGAAGTTCCAGTCTATTTTAACTACACAAGTGTGTGTCATTTACCTGGTTTTCAACATCCACACACTCCTCATTGAGCCAGAAACTTGAAAATGACAGACTTTGAGACCCTGATCGGCTCTGGAGCTCATAGCGCTGCTCTACACACTGATTCTCCCTAGTAACACATCTTTTATTTATTAATTGGCTCTGTGCGCATCCTAACAAGTGTGCCATAGATTAGCATATATATTATAAAAAAAAGGTTAAACCTAAGATTCTCACATTGAATGCAAAGTATGACTAGCATATGTTGGTGTAAATTATAATAAAATACTCCTGCATCTTATCTAAATGTCAGGTCAGGTATTTCTGGATAACAGTGACTAGCGATTTAAAGCAGTGCACCAGTCAGTGAACATACATAATACATTCTTTGGAAATCCAAAGCCTCTGCGCCACTGCACTGCTCGGCATACAGTTTCCCTCTGAAGATGAGTCTTTATCCAGTGAGCATATTCACTCAGAGACCACAGACACAAGCCAGGGAGCAGAAAATGGAGACTGCTGTTATCACAAGGCACCAGTCCACACAGTGAGATTCAGAACACAGCCCCTCCAGCTACATTCACAACTCCAGATGATCGTTGCTAACTCATATTTCATTCAAAGAAAAACTAGGTCGAATACTTAAAATGCAAGAGCAAGTCTGTGCCGTAGCTTTGAACATGCATCTTAGGAATGATCACCAAATCATCAGGGGACACATTAAAAATCCAAACTAGACTTTAATGAGACACAATTGCAGCCTGGAAGCGAGAACAACCACTGGCACAACAGTGATTTTTCAAGTGGGTTCACGACTTTATTAACCCTGATCAATTGGACTGAATGAGATACGTTTACAGTAATCCTCTGCTCAAGCCACTTGGCCATGGGCAAGCCTGAACTTCAAAGACCTTTCCTGGATCCTGCTCTGGCAACAGCATGATAGCAATCGTAGTACTAGTGTAAACTTTCACTGGACAAGTCTGAAAGTTTCCATTGCTGTATTATGACCCCTTTGAAATCTCTATCTATCTCTCTCTCTCTCTCTATAATATAATATAATGTAATATATATATATATATATATATATATATATATATATATATATATCCCCGTATATACAGACATTGTAAACAGACTGTGTGGTAACAATTATGAATATGAGAATAGTGTTGTCAAAAGTACCGACTTCGGTACCAAGTCGGTACTGAAATTTTAAAAATGTGACAATACCAGCATGTCCGCCTAGCTTTTTGAGCGCTGTTGAGCAGATTCTTAAACACCTCTGATTGGCCATTGTGTTCACGCACTCAACAGATATGTCTGTGATTGGCTACAATGATCAATGCTTCAAAAACATGTTGTAAATAGACATCTTTGACGCTCTTCACTGAGCGCTTACAGATACACATGGGAGCATTTGAAAGTAGGCGTCTATCAGCCGATCCGTCTATCAGCAGATATATTAGGAATCCGCTAATAGACGCCTGCTTTCAAACACTCTTTTGTATCTGTGCAAGCACTCGGTTCATTGTAGCCAATCACAGACATATCTGTTGAGTGCGTGAACACAATGGCCAATCAGAGGTGTTTAAGAATCCACTCAAGAGATCAAAAATGCTAGGGGGAAATGCTGGTATCGTCACATTTTTTAAATTTCAGTACCGTCTTGGTACCGAAATCTGTACTTTTGACAACCCTATATGGGACTCACACACTTTTCCTTTTAATGGCAGTCGCCATCAGTTGGCAAACCCACTTGGAAGTGCATATCGCCACCTACTGCATGACACTGGCTTGACAGCTGATGTAAAATAAAGGATCGTGCTCAGTTTAAAAAAAATGTTTAATTGGACATTCCTAATAAAAATATGAAATCAAGAATACATCGGACAAAAGGGCACTGAAAATTAATGTCTGATATTAAAAGTGCTATATTATTTTATGTAAATAAATAAAAAATAAAACAGCTAAAACTGAAGAATTCATTTAAAATACCAGAAGTGAACTTAGCGACAAGTGAATTGCTATTAGACGTAGCCTACACTACCATGCAAAGTTTGGGCAGGATTTTTGTTTTTTAGTGTTTCTGTAAATCTCTTTTGCTTAAATATGCACAAAGGCTGCATTTATTTAATCAAAAATGCATTTTAAAATTTAAAATAACCTTTCTAATGTAATTAATTTTAAAATGTAATTTATTCCTGTGATCAAAGCTGAATTTTCAGCATCATTACTCCAGTCTTCAGTGTCACATGATCCTTCAGAAATCATTCTAATATGTAGATTTACTTCTCAAGAAACATTATTAGAATTTTTCAATGTTGAAAACAGTCTGCTTAATATTTCTGGCAACTGTAATTTTTTTTAGGCTTCTTTGATGAATAGAAAGTGCAAAAGAACAGTTGTCAATATCATGAAGAGAGCCATATTGATGTGCTCAATCAGTGAGCAGACCTGACCGCCACTAAATGGCTTATTAAACATTGATGAGGAAGTCATCCTGAGAGAGCCGCGGAGGGACTGATGGCTGCAGGACGGTTTGGCTGGTCGCGGGAGGTAAAAGCATCAGGGCTCTGCCCCGGGTTAATCCATTATCCTGCACCAGCTGCCACACACTCCCAGCCCCCACCAAAACAGCCATTTACTGGCAGCTTCCTGCTGAGAGACTCAATGACGCACAGACCTGTGCTGGACGCGTGGCTGGATCATCACTCCAGCTCACCTACTTCTGAGGTGATGGTTCTTATCTGGATAAGGAGACAAGTTGGATGGCAGAGAGGCTAACATGGATTTACAACCAATGTTAACCTTCAAGACTTCCTTTGGGGAAATTGAAACCTCATTTAACATTTGAGAGAAAAAAAAAAAAAAAAAAAAAGACTTAAGTGTAGGCTTGTCTTTAATGTGACAAAAGGTTACAGGCGTACCCTGTAGAAGCCTTTCACAAAGAGTGCATGTCTATAAACACTAGGGGTGTGACGAGATCTTGCGATATTAATGTGACAAGATTTCTCCTCAAGGTGAAAAAGTGGTCTCACAATATCGCTATGACAGAGCGTGAGGATGAAATTAGCATAGAATATGCCACTTCCAGTGTTGTTTTGCTTTTATTTATAGAAATAAAAACCATTTGATTCAGTTGTATCACGGTCGCTTCAATTGTAAACCATTGTAAACGTCTGCTCATCCAGCACGAGCTGCAGAGTCACGCACAGTGCAGTAGGAATCACAGTTCACTGATCATGACGAGTCAGGCGAGATGACGGACAAGACTATGGTGGAGGATTCATTGCGCAACAGAGCCTAAGCGTCTGATAAATGTCTTATCTTGTAGAATTCATGCTCAGCACCACCGCTCCCTATTCACAGAGTATGTGCAGTTGTGAATTTGAAAGCGAAAGTAAAACGCGAGCTCCCTGATGCATGCAAATTAGGCTACATACAACCAGTCTCCCAATATATCAAACCTATCTTAGGCTGGGCTAGATGGGAGTTTTAACCACCTCTTAGCTTTGGTCTCTGTTTGCACTTTGAATAACAAGAGAGTACTTTGATTATGATTGCACTTAATTAGACTAAGAAAAAACTGTGCTATTTACTTTTGTTATTTATACTGTTTTTATTTCTATGTTCAATTTGTGGAAAGGAGTTCAATTAGGATGTCACACACAGCCTCAACCAGAAGTTCTGGAAGCTCCTAATTCATGTACAGTAAGGTCTGAAGAGATGTGAAATCATACATGAGAGAAGCCAGTCAGTTGAGTTTGCGGCAAAACCTTTTCCAGTGCTTGTATATTGTTCTCTTTCAATGCATATGATACTTCATACTCAAAGTAGAACTGAAATGACATTCATTACACAATGATTAGTTAAAACATTTCAAATGCACCTGCAGACTATTTTTCTAGTCATGCATTTCGTCATTGAGGATTTCTTAAAAATACTGTGTAAAAATCTTGTTTCATCTCGTTCTCGTGAACCAAATCTCGTGTCTCGTCTCGTCCCATGAGCTAAGTGTCTCGTCACACCCCTAATTAACGCACATCTTCCTGTCATAACCCTTACGTTATTTGCTTCCAGTAAAGCCATGTGAAATCTTGCAATTGCGGTAACAGGTTGATGTTTTTTTTATGCTTATTATAATCTATTCAAAATTCACACTTGATTTTACATTTAGCATCTTCTGCCTCCGGTACCCGCTCCGCTCATTAACACTGCTCAAGCACAGATTTTTTGCAGAACAAACCAAATAAACTTCCTCTCATGACCCAGTCCTCAACTTCTCCTTCTGTGGGTTAAAATAAGCTAATATGACACTGAGAAAGCTCAAAATAACCACAGGATTACCATCATCCTTCCTCAGAGTAACTGCCAGATGCATGTACATAGAGTCATAAACGTAAAATAGTAACTTGAATCCGATGTATCGGTGTCACGTTAGGGTGTATTGAATATACATTAAGGACAAAGATTTATGCAGTGCTGTGTGAATCGCAGCAATAAAATTAAGCTTTTTGGTCATAAAGTCAATGTCGCACAAGTAAAAAAAAATGCATTTTATTATTGATTAATTGGGTCTTACCAGCTCATTGTATTATTTATATTCCTCAATATGCACATTAAAAGGAGAAGGCTAGATGAGGAAGAGTCGATTTATTGATGAATACTCAAGTGAATCATCTATTATCTAGATATTTGTGAGTTGCAGCTAGAGCCAGAGATCATCATGCACAACTGGACTGGAGGAAACCAAATATATATTTTAAAATTCACCTTTCGGGTTGCAAAATGTAATTAAAATTCCAAATGCACAATAAATTCTCTCGAATAATTGCAGTTCTCTTAAATCCTCACAATCAAGCGATTATGTAATCACACCATGCCTAGTCACAGCCCTACTTTTTAAAGGCTTTCAGTGGAATTGTGACACTGTGCTGTGAAAATGTCCAGTAATCTCAAATTTTAATACAAACGTACAAACTTATCAAACTGATAAACATCACAAACATACCAGGATAACAATACATCTCCTGATTCAATCAGTGTGCACTGAGGGCAAATAACTAGTCTCAACCTTTATTACCCAACAACAGAAAACCACAAAAGCATCTGCAACTAAGATCATCTGATGCAAACTCATTTATTTTATCACTAAAAGTTAAAACAACACTGACATTAAGATTACAACATTTATTGTCATAACTGATCCAGCAATAGCCGCCAAAATCCTTATATGGACTTTAAACCAGAATTCAGCTGGTGTTACACAATAACGAAGATGTAGAAGACAGAAATAAAGCCAAGGGGAAAAAATGTGGCCTCCCACCACAATTGGACTGATGGTAACAGTCACCACCATTGGCATGAATGGGTCAGTGGCTTTCCAAACAGACAATGCAGTGTGTCTGAGGGACGGAGCCCTTGTGTCATTCATTACTCGTGTTTTCAGCTGTTGAGGCAGACATTTACGCAAATCACATCCATCAACCAAGACTAGGTGAGTCGCCTGAGAGTCTTGCCTAGACAAAATGGTGCGCGCATGCAGCTTTCGAATTGACAAAATCAATCAAATAGAATCTTTAGCGCTTAAACGCAAAAATTGATCCCAGAGTTCATACAGAAAACTGATCACACAGTTGATTCGACGAGGTGAAACCTGAGCACAAGGACACGATGACCGTATTGAATCATTTTGAGGTCAAGTTTGAATGGAGTGGCTTTTATTCTCCTGAAACGTAAAGCATGTTTAGAAAAGGGCTGACAGGAACAGTGTATCTGCAACATGTCAGAAATATCAGGAGTAAAAGACGAGCATTCATCTCGAGCTAAAAAATATCCCTCAGGGGGGTTGGTACTTCGACTAATGAGGATCCTGTCCATGTCGTATTATTGCGAAATTCGGAGAGGGAGTGCGAGAACGCTCTGTGGGGTTATGAAAAACACAAAACAAAAAAAAAAAAAAACAGCAGATTGTCTCTCTGGGTGACTGAAAAAGCTTGGAGGAGAAGAAAAAACATTTATTGGAGTTGTTTGGGCATGACAGATCGAAATCTGGAAAATAGTGAGCCGTGCCCTTCGTTCACCTTCACCCTCGATCAGATCGTGAAAAGAAAAAGCACTGGTTGACGTTCCAGAAGAGTTTGCGGGAGTTTCTTGAACAAAACAGTGTACATTTGCAATAAGCTAACACGGAGTTGCACGATATTGGAAAGAAACTGACATTGTGATGTTTTGTTTTTTCCTGGAATACATATTGCAACATGAAAAAAATATAGGAAGTTTCACTAGATGACTTGAATAGTTCAATTTGGAAAATTAGTCATTCTTGAATGACTGCGGTGATTTCGAGGAGTGCATCTGCAAAGGAAAAAACTAATTAAATAAATTACTTTTTATTCTGAAGATTTTGTGGGAAAGTGGGAAATCCTAAACGGTTTAAAGAAAAATTTGGGTGATCACACTTGGGTTTACACTCTACAAGAACCAACTCAAACCATAAAGTGCAGACGATACCAACTACCAATTTCTTATCTGATCAGCCAATACTGATACCGATCATGATTCCTATCATTCCAGCTTTATATAAGTGATATGTAAGCTCTACGCTGACTGTCAATGTTGACTCTTTAAAAACTGAAGGCATTTCAACTGAAGGCAACTCTACAAAAAAAAAAAAAAAAAAAAAAAAATACAAAACAAGGGATTATCAAGTTCATGGTCTCATCTGATAGAAAACCTGTTTTCTTCAAAAACTTACGTCTTACGTTATAAAAACTGCTGAGAAAACCCTAGAAAAAAAAAAAAGTGATGCACGTTATTGATTTATTTTGTCATTATCCATGCATGACATGATGATTATTAGAAAGTATATATGACAGGTCATAAAATTTGGGATTGTTCACAATGTCAACTATAACTGGGCCAAATTTTGTGTTGATCTCAAAGCAATGAAAAGTTATGGCATTTGGAACCACAGTATCCTTTTTTTCAGAAAACCATTAACCTCTTCAAAGTGATCTTAGTGTTTTAATGAACATGCTTAAATGCCACAAAGAATATAAATATTGGTAGCACTTTATTTTACAGTCGTGTTCCTCATGTACATACTTATTATAGTATTGGGTAATAACAAGGTACTAACCCTGAACCTACCCATAATCCTAACCTTACCCCATGTAGTTACCTCATATTACCCAGTACTTTCTTAGGTAAGTACACTAAATACATGTACTGTAAAATAAAGTGCAACCAAAATATTTATAATTACATAGAATAAGTAACAAGAAATAAGATCCTAGTTGATGAGTGATGATCTTCCAGTACCATTTCAGCTGTGCGCACATATATTTACGATTTGACAATTGCACTAAGCCATATTGCGAAATTGATATCATTTTAATATACAGTGCAGTCCTAGCACACGTCTAACATTAACGTATGTCACAACGTGGCGCACAGGCCTCGTGCCTATAGGCTAGGCTTTACAGGAGAGCTGAAAGGCTAATCTGTGTCATGCTCGCGGCCGACGGCCTGAAAGCGGAGGAGGGGAAGGAAGGGGGAGGGGAGATCGCCCACACATGCCTTGTGTTGGGGGAGGATATTAACAGGAATGACTGGAATTCTCTTTAGTCCGGCCACCGCTTTGGGTCAGGTGACTTCAAGTCCTGAGGGACACTAACTTCTCAATAACGTACAATCCTCTAAAATATTCATCTCACAAACTGTACGGTGGTTCATTGCGGTCCATACATCTGTAAAGGTCGGGAGTGAACAGCATTTGTTTTGAAAGGCATTCCTGACACAAGCCCTGTCCTGACTCTGCACCTAAAGTACATGTCAGAGTGGTATGCAACGATTCAGGGTGGCCTGTGCTGTGAAAAGAGAGATGCCTCACACAGTATAGACCATTTGGCCTGTTCAAAGGCAGCAAAAGGACTCGTTCTGGACATACCAGACATTTCCAATGTAATGGGAGTTGCAGCTTGCTCGTTTCCTGCTGTTTAGAGCGACGCATAACCCAGGGCTGGACTGGTCTGTTCGGCCCAATTAAAGAGGTTGTGTCTCTTCAGAATTTAAGGGGGTGAAATTGATTTAGATGTTTTTTTTTTTTGTGTGTCACAGAAAGAGTATGAATCTGTTGTACCTTAAGCTTTGGCATTTGGTTTTCATTTAAAAGGACAAAAACACTCAGACAGGTGATTCAGCTTTGCTTTGCCAAATTTAATCCATAGGAGACTTCTTTTAAAAACATACTATTGAACAGTACTGCATCAAAGAAGATGCTGGTTGATAAAATATGGAATAAGATGAAATGATTTAAGGGTGACCAATAATGCCCCTTTTACAAGATGTAATATAAGTCTCTGGTGTGTCCAGAATGTGTGTGAAGTTTCAGCTCAAAATACCCCACAGATCATTTATTATAGCTTGTCAAATTTGCCCCTATGTGGGTGTGAGCAAAAACACGCTGTTTTTGTGCGTGTCCCTTTAAATGCAAATGAGCTGCTGCTCCCGGCCCCCTTTCCAGAAGAGGGCGGAGCTTTAACAGCTTGCGCTTTGGTTGCTTAACAACAACAAAGCTGGAGAATCTCACGCAGCCAAAATGAGGATTGTCAGTAACGGTGTTCAGCCTTACATTGTTCAAACCGACACTGATGGAGAGACTGGAGAGACTCAGGAAGAAGTTACAACTTTAGACGTTTCTGAACGGTTAGTGGATAAATTTATGTAGTTGCTGTGGAGTTGATTCAACTCATCGACTAGCATGTGTCGTCATGTTAATCTTTTGTGCAAATCCAGCGTTGAATTGACCCTCGTTTGTGAAGCAGTCCAGCGTAAAATGACGGCATGTCAACAACACTCTACTACAACAGCTCTTCCTCTTCTCTAAAGCAGCCCAACATGGCCTCGCCCCCTTTGTTGTGTGTTCTCAGGGGCGGGGTTTATGTAAATTGGGGTTTGTGATGTCACTAACCCAGGAAGAAGCTTGTTGTAGTCCCTACCAGCCATTTGTTGTAATCCTTAAAAAGCAATTTCTGTAAAAGAAAATATCTCTTTGCATTGAACTTTGAGCGTCGTAACTTTGCAGATGTTGTTTATGATCAAACAGCAACATTACACACTAACTAAAGTTAAAAAAAGAGAAATCATAATCAAGAACCACTTTAAACAGTGTGCAGTTCACCGTCAGGGAACATCTGTGAGAGTAAACAATAAAATTAACCATCTAAAACCGTGAATAGCATAATTAGCGTATAACTGCTGATCTTGCTGTGTTGAGTAGCGGTTTAATGTACAACGTTACGAGGGTCTAAATTAGGAAACACTATAGAACATACCAAAATGGTTGATAATGATATTCAACATATAAAAGCAAAAAAAAAAAAAAATGCTTGTCAAGGCCTTTAAAACTGTGTGCGTGTCAGGACGGCAACCAGGAATGTCATGAAAATGAGGCGGAGAGAAAATCTCAGCAGGTGCAAGACTTAAAGAGTTGCAAAGCTGCAAAGAGTGCCTGTAAACAGAGAGCACGGCCAAAACCCAAGCTTACACAGCACGAACTGAGCTTACATGGCAGGGCCCACAGCTTTTCACCTTCTCTCTGGCTAGCAGTTTCAAACAGTCTCTCCAGCCACTGCAGGTTCTTATTAGGTTATTTGCTGCTTGTTCTGAAAGTAGGCTAGTCAAAGCCATCTCCCACCAGTGGGAATAAGAGGCAGCAGCTGCTGTGAACCTGGACAAGTGCACCGTCTGCTATATGCTGCAACAAACAAGACGATTCCTCTATCAGGAGGGCACGATTTACCCAGGTGACATGTCAAAGATCCCTCTTTTTGAAATGCACAAGGGGAGAATCTTCTGTTTAAAGCCCCTGCAGGCACACATACGCTGCGTTGATGTCTGAGCCAAGAGCCAGCTGGTAAGTCAGGTACAGTGTACCAGCTCCACTCCATACTTTTAAAGGGGTGAAATACAATAGAGAGGCATAACCTGCTTTACAGCTTCATTAGGACAGTAGGGTAAACTCTACGGCAATGGGCTGTTTGTGTACAAACACAGGGAGTAGGCCGAGGTTCTGAGTGCTGCTGTAGCTCAACAGCTAGAGGATGGCTGGTATCGGCAAGGTCAGTTTCGATTCCCAGGAAGCACACACACTGAAAAATTTTATCAGTAATTTTGATAGGTATGTCAATAACAAGGCCTGAATTTCGAAATATTATGCACATAATTTTACACATTCCCACAGGTTTCACTAGAGATGGACGATATGGCCAAAAATATTATCATACGATATCAATATTTAATCATGATATTCATTTACCAATAATGGGGAAGGAAATGCTTTCCACATATTTGTTAGACGTTAAGAATGAATGTAAACATGTTCACAATGAGTAGCTACCCTTTAACTTAAGGGCCATTATGAAATACATTTTATTTTTCCATAAATTGTGTTTATTTTATTTTTTGGGGGGGGTTCTGTGTTTTATGATTTAATACAAATGTATATAAACTTAATTTAATCAAACTTTTAAAATGTAATTAAATGACAATATAACAATTTACTACAAAACACTGCATTTTTATTTTTTGTCAAATAAGATGCTGCACAACATAACTGTATACATTTAAAACATGGATGAAAAAAATATGTTTTGTATGATATTCCTTAGGAATAATAACCATATTCATTACTTTGAGAAGTACATTTTAGTATACAGTAGTGATATATTTGTCATAATTTCTTGAAGTTTAACCGAACTTTTATTTTGACAGGTTGTCGTGAAGATCTTTGAGTTTTAGTTTCAGTTTCAGTGTGTATTTGACAGTTTCAAGATTTTCGCTTGCGTTTCAGGACATTTTCACTTGCCCAATCGGGCCAGCGTTGCATGCTCACTAAAGTGTATCATTTTTGTTTTGAGTTTTGCCAATTTAAAGTTGCGATTGTCTTTTCTTCTCTACTGTGACGTCTATCCGAGTGAAACGGCATCTGAAATGAGAGGGCGGGACTTGATTTCGTCCTTCGGGAATTGACTGGATCGTTGGAAGTTGGGCGTTGCTAACAAAATGGAGGCAGATCTGAATGCCCCTTTGCAGTCAGTGGGGGATTTCTCTCCACCGGACGTGAGCACCTTCATGTTACTTTAAGAACTTTATTTACTGAGGATGACGAGGACGGTCAACGGCACTAAACAGCGAGAGAGACTGACTGACGGTGCGTGTCCGTTGGTGTGGAGCTTGCTCTGCTCCCGTGAACACGCAGCCTGAGCGTGTCCTCCATCAGGTTCCTTTCAATGTTTGAGGGTACTGTACACCCCAATGACTGGCACAGCCCCAGCGACAGCATTTTCCCCATACGACACTGGATCTGCTGGCAGTTCCAGATAGCTCCGCCCTCGCGCCATAGCATGTGACAGGAAGAGACGATGAGTCGTTTTGAGGAGGGAGTGCAGGTTAATGTTTTTGATTAAATATTACGAGGCAAAAAATAATGGATAAATTATTGATAATAAATACTACAATATTCCATAAATAAAAATGTCAATTTTGATTTCATGCCGATATTTTAAACCATTCAGCTCTCGCGCACTCTCTGAGACGGTTTTCTGTGCGCTCTCAGCTAAAAAGCGCACAGAAAAGCCAACTCTCAAACAGCTTCAGAGTGACACAATGAGTTCTTTCACGGCTTACTGCACTTAAACGGTCAAATACACACAAATTATGTCAAAATGCCCATCTAATTCATTTCCTGTGGTATTTCTTACCTGAATCCTACTACTTTTGCACCTACCTGAAAAACAAAGCACTGTTTACTTCATTTGCATCTTTATTCTAATTGTATTTATTTGTTCCACTGCTTGTAATGTTTATTAGTCCTTGTTTTATTACTGACTCTTCACTTCAGTTCAGAGTTTGAAATCAAGCTTCCTTATGCTGTCTGTAAGCTATTTGGTAACACTTTACAATAAGGTTTGTTAGTTAAACATTAGTTAATGTATTAACTAACATGAACTAACCATGAGCAATACATTTGTTACTGTATTTACTAATCTTCGTTAACATTAGTTAATGAAAATACAGTTGTTCATTGTTTGTTCATGTCAGCTCACAGTGCATTAACTAATGTTAACAAGATTTTAATAATCTATTAGTAAATGTTGAAATTAACATTAACAAAGATTAATAAATGCTGTAGAAGTGCAGTTCATTATTAGTTCATGTTAACTAATGTAGTTAACTAATGTTAACTAATGAACCTTATTGTAAAGTGTTACCAGCAATTTCAACAAAATTACTCTATTGTAAAAACACAAATACATTGAGTGAGCAAACTTTTAGGTCATATAATTGTCATTTCTTTTTATGTATAAAAATGTATAAAAAAAAAATGCTAATTTTGTTATTTGCTAAACAGTGTTATTTATTTGCATTTTTAAAGTTTAAATTGAAGTGAGCATTAGATGAAGGAAATCCTAATGTAAAAGAAAAAAGTATCCACAACAAAATACACATTTTTGTTAAATTTAGACATATTAAAAAAAGATGATCAGGGTACAAATATATTTTTAAGAACTCAAAATATCCATTTTCCAGAGTGCCATGGTGCCTAAATTAATTTGTAGCATTTAAACAGATTATTTTAGTTTGTAATGTTTAATTTTTTATTTATTTAGATAAAATAGTACTGAATTTTACTATCTGCCAGTTACCAGACAGAATTTTAATGCTAATGCATCTCTAACTTTGGATAAACGTATATGCCAAAATGTATAAATGTAAAACATTCTTTGTTCTTTGTATTTGTTGAGAAAATTAAATTAAAATTGTGCCATTCCAGATTTGTCCCAAATAAACAATGATTTATGTGCCTGAAGCATACATGCCTTCATTTGTAACAATCCTGGCAAATACAATAATTCAAATTTCATGCTATCAATATTGTGGGAGATGGAGCAGAGCAAGTCTGCAACAACACTGACAGTTCACACCAAAACCTGCCAAGGAGGTTAAATACTATAGCCGATGTGTTCATTCTGTTTAATCTTCTCCTTTAATTAGTCTTCAGTCTGCTGTCGAAGAGGAAGTCAGGCATAAACACCTGCATACCGCTCTCCCTGTCACCACTGACCTTGGCGAGCTGCGTTTGAGAAATCAAGCAAAGGAGAAAGACACTGCAATGATTAATAAGTGCTCTGCTTGTTGCTTTGGCAAGAGAGCGCTATTATAAACTCAGTTATTAGAAGCATGCGATAAATTCATGAACTAGCCAAGCTTGACTTCCTGTCAGGCTCTTACACACAACAAAATGAATTCATGAGCACTAATTCAGGTTCATTAGAATTTCTTGTGCAACACTGAAGAGGAATTTCTCCAGTCAGAGCTCGTCCTCTCCTGGAAAATTGCCCCAGTGAGACAAGATGGACTGTGAACTAACAGATCCGGTCAATAGCAGAATGTGAGGCGCGGTCAATATGTCTGTCAGTGATAATGAGGAGCGGATCCCGTAGGGATCTCAGACACAAATGTTTGTGAATGGCGAAATTTCTAATCATGTGACTTATTCTGAAAACCTAAGAAACAAATGTTTTAAATGTTTCATGAAGAGTAAAGTGGCTTCACAGACAAGAAAAAAAATACGGCGGGACTTTATTTTATCAATCGGGAATTAATTGGATCATTGTGGTTTGCTAATTGCAGCGATCACGTTGATCCGTGAGGCATATGGACTAGGGGTGGGAATCACAGGGTACCTCACGATACAATGGACTTCAGATGCAGATTTAAAACAGACAATGAAACGGTGTGTATACAGCACATGTTTTCATATTATAAAGTAATACATTTGTTGACCAGATGCTGCATTAGTCATGATCGGTACCATCTATTTGTATTAGTTTATATTCAGCTCATTTTTATGCATTCGTTAGCCAAAGAAGTTGCATAAAGCAACAAAACTTGATATGTTCATAAAGCCAATGGACACAAATAAATCAGAAACATATTTTATCATAACTGTAATACATATTTTGTAGGTTTGATAAGATAATCATCAAATGTTCTAACATAGCTTTTGTAAAAAGTAAAAATAGCTTTTATTCAGAAGCTCAAGCATGTTAGTTTGACGTGTGTGAGAACCAATGAGGTTCATTTTCACGTTACGCAGCACGTTTGAGCTTCCGCAAGAACCAATGAGGTTCATTCTCATGTGTTACGCAGCACTTTTGAGCTTCCGTAACAACCAATGAGGTTCATTCTCATGTGTTACGCAGCACTTTTGAGCTTCCGTAACAACCAATCAGGTTCATTCTCATGTGTTACGCAGCACTTTTGAGCTTCCGTAATAACCAATGAGGTTCATTCTCGTGTTACGCAGCACTTTTGAGAGTTTTTTTCTCGCGTGTGAAGCAGGTTCAGTTGAGCATATGTTTATGTTCACTGATCAATGTTTAAATGTGAATAAAAGCCTAAATTAAATCTGTTCATAAAGTCTCTTCAGAAATTTTGGAATAAATCGCTCAACTCATATGGATTAGTTTATGAACTTTTTGAAGCGTCAAAGTGGTAGTTGTGTAGCTGTCAATGGAGACACAGAAATCTCTTAGATTTCATTAAAAATGTTCTCATTTGTGTTCCAAAGACGAATTAAAGTCTTACATCATGAGGGTGAGAAATAAATGACAGAATTTTCATTTTTGGGTGAACTAACTCTTTAAGTATGCCACTTAGATGTTAAATCATTAAAAATGCCTTCAGTTTGTAAAGAGTTAACAGTGGCAATCAACATAGAGCTTACATATCACTTTATAAAGCTTGAATGATAGGGATCATGATGACAAGAAATCAGTAGTCAGTATCGGCTGCAAAAATCCTGATTGGAGCATCCCTAGTTTCAGCCAATAAGAAAGATTTAAAGGAGCTGACGCAGCCATCTGGCTGTACTAATGTGAGGCAGGAGTCAAAAACAGTGAATATCTTACTATATTTCCACCGAAGCTGTTTATCGGTCACTTCCAGAAAGCCATGTGTGAACAGAAGATATGGTACATTTCATTTACCAGAAAAGGTAAAACAATTTCAAGTGGCCAGTCTAAGAGCTTCTCTTGAGGAACACTTCATAAAATGGAAAGCGAGTATTGAGAGCAAGCCAACACTGCACTTTAGAGTAGCATTAGTGCACTGCTTGTGTTTAACCGGCGGCAGCATAACATCTTCCACGTAAATCATTAACCTCCACAATCAAGGGCGCCATAAGAAAGCGTGTGGTCGACCAGTGCTGTAGTAAGAGCAGAACAGAGGAGTTTATGACTCCTGGAAATTGGGTCATACTATGGCTCGCTCACAGTGATGGGATGTGAGGTGGCACCTGCTAGTGACGGGTAACACGAGGACAGTGGCGGTCTTTACAGGAGCAGACACACTGGGGTGTAATCTCATTACTGACGTCAACCCAACACCCAGGACAGAGAATCCACTCACTGTGAAGGCCAACCGCAAGCAACAGGACCAGGAAGAGCCCGAAAAGGGGCATCCCACCTACTGTTTACACTTTAAACTAGCGAGCACCACCCTCATGCAAATAGTGATGGCAATAGCAACAATAAATGCAAGATCAACAGGAATCAATGAATGTCCCCAGACTTTATAAAGGGAAACATTTGCATTGCCTTTGAAAACAAAGTCCAAATTGTTTGTCAGACATTTATGAGCAATATCTGGTTAACCCTATAAAGCCTACTGTGTTATATTTGGTACATGGATCTGAACATGGCCAAAACTTGGCTGTTTTGACAATTTTCTACAAGCCGCACCTAAAAGGTCTTTTAGTATAACTGTAAAGATGTTCAATGTAATGTTATTAATATTACAGGATGAACTACTGGGCTGAAGCTTAGGTATCCATACTTTAAAAAAAAAAAATCATGTTTGAATGAGAATCAAATATGGCCCATCAGGCTTTTGATGAAGGATTAGCCTATTTGTACATCTCTCAACCATAATTTTATTGCATATTGTATTAAATGTTTGGCCCCCCACAGTTAAAACTACAGAGATTCGATTAAACATGTAGTTTTATCCAAACAACAGGGCCAGGAATCTCAAGAGCAAATGTCACGGCAGCAATTTTGACAATAGCCTGAAGTCAGCTGGGTGATTAAGGCAAATGTAATAACAGATAAACAGGTCTTAAAGGGACACGCACTGATTTCTACACCCAAATTCATCAACTTACCCCATTCCAAAAAGTCCGTCACGTGTTTTTCCCGTTTTAAGGGCGAGTTGCTGCACTCGTTGTATAAACATATGAGAATATCCAGCAGTGTCTCCACACTCAGTGACTTCTCGTTTTTCTGATGGCCATCCAGCAGCAACTGCTCCAACTTCTTCAGGCGCACCTTCGCAGACATTTTCTACCAATTTAGCGACCACTCCCACAGCCAGAAAATATAAAATAACACTTGTCGAAATTAATAAAACGGGTTTTAGCGTTATAAATATATACAAATAGGATTAATCTGGCTGATATGTGTGGAGATCTGAAGTCCCAGACTCCAACTGCTAGCCAGCCATCCAGCTAGCCAGCTAGCAAAATGTGCCCAACATTGTGCTCAGATAAGCGAAGCCCTAATGCGCCTAACCCCGTTGTTGTCCGCTGGTTTCCAGCGTTTCCACCCCCCTCCTCACTCCCGAGGCCCTGTCGGCTCCATTCGCCTTAATCCGGACAAATCTGTACTTTCCACTTTGCGGGATGTGTCGGGGCTTTTTCTCCCGTCGAATCTCAGGATGACTGGACGCTCATTCCGCTCAGCTGGAAATCTTCAATAATAAACTCCCTAATGAAGACCTACACACATCTTTAACCTACATAAATACGCCCTCCAAATACTGGGAGTGGGTGCTTTTTCTAAGTAGGCGAATGTTTGCGTGTAAGCTGGCGCTAGCCGGTCTGCTTCTCCCTGAAGCCGAATATGGCTGCAATCGTGTTCAGCCTTGTCTAGCGCTCCCGAATGAAGAATCCAGACCGGGATAACGGAGCCCCGCCCACTGCACCGGAAACGCTGGGGATATATGACGTCATTGTTTGATTGACACCGGGAGGCAGCTAGCACTGACCTCACCAGGAGCTCTGACTGAATTTAGAGATTACAAATTTAGAGATATAGAGATTACAATATGTTTTTCTTTTGTATTGTAATTGCAGTGTTTTTAAATGTAATGTATTAATATTAATGTTTAATATAATATGATAATAATATCATATAGGCTAATATTTAAATATTTAGATACATATTGAAATATTTATTATTTTATAATATTACCACAACTATTTTTAGCACAATATATTTGCACATATGCAGAGAATGCAAATGACTTTACTTTGGTTAAATGTCCCATCTGGATTTATAAATATTCATAAATAGGTCTTTCTGAGAGATGGTTTCTAGATAGTTGCCTCCGTTTAAACTTGTGATTAACAAGCTCAAGTATGTTTTTCACACACAGTCCAGGTTTCCTTTGTACAGGTTACAGGCCATTTTGATAATATTAATAATATTGTGCTATATGTTTTACATTTTGGGTTTCAAAGTTCAAAAGCAAAGGTTTGCACATCTGTCAACAATACAATCAGTAAACCCTGCAAACACATAACGTTCCCCTAACGTTAGTTTTTGGTTCCCGTTTGTTTTTGGGGGGGGTTTTGTTTTTTGAGAACCAAAATATAATGTTCTATAATGTGTATAATGTACTTTTTAGGTTTTATTTTTTTGCAACCATAAAATAACGTTCCCAGAATGTTGCAGGGTGGTTATTTTTTATTAACCTAAAAATAACTTATACAGAATGTTCCCTAATGGTTATTTTAAAGGTATTAATTTGCAAACATAAAATAACGTTCCCAGAGCATTGCAGGGTAATTATTTTTTTTAATAACCTAAAAATAACGTATATACAGAACGTTCCCTGATGGTTATGTTAAGGTTATTATTTTGCAACCATAAAATAACGTTCTGGGAACCAAAAACTAACGTTCTGGGAACATTAAGAAAACTTTCCTGGCTAACCAAAAACAGACCATAAAAAATAGTGTTCTGGGAACCAAAAACTAATGTCCTGGGAACGTTCTGGGAACCAAAAAATGTTAGCTGGGAAGTTAATTTCCAGAAGTTTTTATTCTCCTCATTTCCTGGAGGAATGTTTGACAGTAAAAATAATCTGTACTGTGAAAACTGAAATACTTTTTCTGAATATTTTTTAAATACCTGCCTAATTTTATTGACTGATTTATTTGTAAAGAATGTATTCAACTATTCTAGCTCCACACAAATAGAATCACTCAAACATCAGTTTTTAGGGTGTCATCTGTGGTCAGAAGATACAAAAATGTGCTGACAATGTTCCAGGCCATCTGCGGTGTAAGACACTAGGCTTTGACCTCTCAATGGCCTCTCATAGCAATTACATTTACTCAGCGCAGATTATAATTGCCTGGTCATTCACTAATCCATTAGTCAGTGACCTTTTCGCTATCCCACTGCAGTCTGCTCTTCCAAGAACATTATTGATGATCAATATTATACTATTATAGTTATTTATTCATTTGTTGATTGGTGTGTGCACAAATAATAGCTAGCCATTCACCAAATGAGCATCATACTGTCAATTCTTTGAAAACACTGCCCTCTGGTGGTGAGAATGAGTGGCCATTTTATCTCTCTCCGCAGTCCTAGCACCTCCTATTGAGCTTTTTTTTCTCCGAGATGAATTGCAGACAGCTCTGGGAGACAGAATTGTGTTAGTGGCTGTTCAATATTTTATAAGCAGAGGGCTTCAAATCTCTGTGGGAGCTTGTAAGTGTCAGGACGGATTATTTTTACTGCCTCAACCGTAATTTCTGCTTTTTGCCTACATTTTGGTGCCCTGGGGTGTTTTCGGGGACACATAAGCTTGGAAAAAAAGGATACCCTGTAGAGCTTATTTGAACACTAGCGTTTCCTCTCTTTCTAGTCCGTCCTTCTCCCAATCCGTTCTGACTGATGGAAGGTTTGGGGAAACGGACCACATGCTACACTCATTCACTGATTCTTAAAATGTCACGCTTTCGTTCCTCTCCTCCAATCACCCTGAAGCCTCACAGCTTCTGTTGCCAAGCGATAAGGATTCACAGAGGGGAGCACCTCTGATATATTAAACAGCTGAAGTAAGTTTTGATATGTCACACTAGAACGCTGAAACTGTATGTTAAAATAAGTCTGTTCATGTTTAGAATATTGCAGTAAACTCTGTCATATTGCATTGGACATGTAAGACATGCTAATTTTCTTTTATCTTTGTCCAGCAGAGGGAGCACCAGGCCTTCGCATCTGCTGTCAGCACAAGCAGTGTGACGGATTCATTCATTCATGTTCTGGGATTGCCCACCGCACCTGAGTGTATCTGGCACAACACAATCAATAATGTACATCTAAGCTAGAAACTGAAGATGATGACCATATCGACTGTCCTTAACATTTACTTTTTATTGTTTACCATTAGTAAACAATGTTATGCAAATACTGCATTTAACATGAGTGTGGATATATACGCTTTAAAAGCATGCATGATTATTTTACGCCGGACTGCTTCACAAAACTCAACACTGGATTTGCACAAAAGATTAACATGACGGCACATGCTAACCGATGAGTTGAATCAACTCCACAGCAACTACATAATTTTATCCACTAACCATTCAGAAACGTCTAAAGTTGTAACTTCTTCCTGAGTCTCTCCATCAGTGTCCGACTCCGGTTTGAACAATGTAAGGCTGAACACCGTTACTGACAATCCTCATTTTGGCTGCGTGAGATTCTCCAGCTTTGTTGTTGTTGAGCGACCTGAAGCGCGAGCTGTTAAAGCTCTGCCCTCTTCTGGAAAGGGGGCCGGGAGCAGCAGCTCATTTGCATTTAAAGGGTTAGTTCACTTCTGAATTAAAATTTCCTGATAATTTACTCACTGATCAGTCTTTCTTCATTCGAAAAGAAATTAAGGTCAGGAAATGTCACATGTGACGTAGATGAAAGTACCGATCCAGTGTCTACAAAGGGAACGTGAAAAAACGCCCTTTACAAAAAAAGGTAAAACAACAATGTCGGATGATTTTGAAGTTGGAGGAGAAAATTAGATGGAATTTTTTCGCGGAACTTCCGCCTACATCACGCGTGACCTTTCTAACGTGATTACGTAATGCTTGGCCCTAGTGCAAGACGAGCATTTGTGGTTAAAAAGTATATCATTTTTATTTTATTTTTTTAGAAAACAATTGATTATTTCTCTAGATAAGACCCTTATTCCTCGTCTGGGATCATGTAGAGCTCTTTGAAGCTGCACTGAAACTGACATTTGGACCTTCAACCCGTTGAACCCCAGTGAAGTCCACTATATGGAGAAAAATCCTGGAATGTTTTCCTCAAAAACCTTCATTTCTTTTCGACTGAAGAAAGAAAGACATGAACATCTTGGATTACGTAAAATGATCAGGAAATTTTAATTCTGAAGTGAACTAATCCTTTTAAAGGACACACAAATTTTTTTAAAAATTGGCAAATTTGACAAGCTATAATAAATGATCTGTGGGGTATTTTGAGCTGAAGCTTCACAGACACATTCTGGAGACACCAGAGACTTATATTACATCTTGTAAAAGGGGCCCTTTAAACTTCTGGATAATGGATTTATAAAAATATTCACAATTAAGTTTTTCTGATAGTCACTTGTCCAAACCTTTTCACCCACAGATGTTTTTTAAACAGTACATTGTTGGCTTCATTATCCAGTTCAACTCATTCTTTTCCACAAAAAGGTTTAATTTTTGTTTTAAATTCTTATGTCACAATTTATCACTTGAAATTTAGATCGAAAGGATTTTAACACCACATGAAGCTCAGTAAAGTGCTTTCAAGCGTCTGATATAGTGTATAATAGTATGCAGTGATATATGAGGGTTATATGGTGAATACGATTATATAGAGAGTGAATAATTATTCCAATTTTAAAACGAGTAGAGATGCCACTCAGCACCAATAAGATTTATATTAATTCTTCAATCAAACTTAACATTACGGTCTGATGTTAGAGATTCCTCTTCAGCCGGAGGACATCAGGATATTGAAAGAAATTGCAGTTAATTACTTATTTTCCTCGGAGGTGCTTTCAATCTGAGACTTCCACAAAAGCTGAGGGAGAGTAGGCAGATGCATGAAGTGCTAATTGGTCGAATGAATAGAGAATGTCAGAAAGCAGGCCTGAAGTGAATTTATATACGAGATGGCAAAATTACTGAAAGGTCAGTCTATTACACTCCTCCACACACGCAGAGTTCAGAGCTCTTCATTCAAAGACACACAGCAGTCGGATAAAAGAGTGGAGAGGAGGAGCGCTACATTTCAATTACTCAAGAAAAGTCTGCAAGCCGGTTTCTCTGTCCCAAACCTGAACCTCTTGAACTCTCTCTGGAAATTGCATTTCAGATTGTGTTTGGCGTGAGACTAGAGAAACCAGCCTGGTGTTTTTAATGAGAAATAAATGTCAGGAATACAGTGGCCCCAAAAAGTATTTGAATACTTAAAATTGTGGAATTGTCTTTGAACTTTGTAACAAAATATCAAACAAATGGCATTTATTAAGAAAGATAAATCACAAGCACATTTTCAAACAAAAATAAATAAAATGTTTTCGGGTTAAAATTTGCTGTGTTGTTATTTTTATTTGATTAAAAATCATATTGGCACCAGTCGCTTAAATGTCATGGCAAAAACTGGCTCAGGAAAGTGAAAATATTGTTGATGTATTTTTATAACGCAACAATATTCATATATTTTTGAGTGTGACTTGAGTGTACAAACACTTTTTGCTGATCATAACTAAAAATCTTTTATCTTTTGGTGCAGGAATACATGATCATTGCGCTGAACTGACACTGACTCTTTCTGTTTAAAAATTAACATGCACAGAGGTATATGTGTCAAAATGGATACCTTTCCTTGTCAAGTTACAGAGCCACTGGAAAAATCTGCCTGCCAAGAGGCTGAGGTCTGGGTTTTACTGAGACGATCACCCAGAGCCTCTATATGAACAGCAGCATCTCCTTTCACTCGCTCGTGACATCATCATTTCCACCATCAGGGCTGAGCCAATAGGAATGCGAGGTGCTGTGACCTCTGACATTTAACTTCTCTCCCTGTTTTCCATCATGCTGTGTAATCTGACACAGAAATGCCAGCACATAAGATAGCAGACTAATAGTTAAGTGAGTGTGTGAACTCCAGAGGTCTTGACTTTTTACATCACATATACAATCACTGGTTTAAATAGCCCAGAAAAATGCATCACTCACAGTTCATTTTCACATAGATGACTGCTATATCTTAGTGGTACGTTTTTATTATTATTTAAAAATGTATAAATGATATCCTGGTCTGGTTAGCTTGAAGTTATAATAACCATTATGGTAACAGTTGTGTATTTGAATGTAGTTCAATTCAAATTAAAAAGGTGCAGTTGTATACTCATAAGCCAGTTCAGAGGCTGCATCCTTCGAAGGCCGATTGCGTCACAGCGGCACAATGAAGGCTGTCCTGATTCAAAGGAGTCCTTCTTTTCCCGGACAATGAAGGATACAACAGATGGATCCTTCGCGGCCTAGTCTACCCCAGAATTAATTTCTCCCTAGTGAGGAGAGGATTTTTTTGAGGGCAATGACAGATTACGCTTTTAAAATGCTGGGTTAAAAACAGACCAAGTTGGGTTTAAAATGGACAAACCCAGCATTTGGGTTAAATGTTTGACCAACGTGCTGAGCAGTTTTATTTGACCCAACTATTGTTTAAAAATGACCATATGGCTGGATTAAAATGAACCCAAAATAGGTTGGAAATTAAACATATTAATAAATATTAATTTTGGGTTCATTTTAAGCAAGAAATACAGTAATCTTTAAACAATAGTTGGGTTAAATAAAACTGCCCAGCACGTTGGTCAAACATTTAACCCAACCGCTGGGTCAAAACAACCTAATCACTGGGTTTTTCCATTTTTAACCCAACTTGGGTTATTTTTAACCCAGCATTTTTTATAGTGTAAGTTTTTGGTTTCAACTTGCTAATGATACAACTGTAAAAAATAAAATAAAAAACTTTACAGGGGTTGAAATGTTGACTTATATCTTAATAAGAAGCGATTTTATACACTCTAAAAAATGCTGGGTTAAAAACTATGGACAAACCCAGCGATTGGTTTGTTTTAACCCAGCGGTTGGGTTAAATGTTTGACCCAACCTGCTGGGTAGTTTTATTTAACCCAACTATTGTTTAAAAATTACTGTATTTCTTGCTTAAAATGAACCAAAATATGTTGGAAATTGACATTTATTAATAGGTTTAATGAATAAAACATTTATTAAATTATTAATTATTAATTTTTTGATTATTATTGTTGCCTCTAGTAATTATTATGTGTCTGATTTTTAATTTCCAACCTATTTTGGGTTCATTTTAAGCCAGATGTATAGTCATTTTTAAACAATAGTTGGATTAAATAAAACTAACCAGCATGTTGGTCAAACATTTAACCCAACCGCTGGGTTAAAACAACCCAATCATTGGGTTTGTCCATTTTCAACCCAACTTGTGTTGTTTTTAACCCACCATTTTTTAGAGTATATAGTTTATACTCTTTATTATATACAGAAATGGACCACGGGTAACATATTTAGACAGGTTGTGAACCCTGTTTTGTTTTCAAACAGTTGAATATAACTTTCAAAAAAGTCCAGCACAAACGTTACTGCCGCTCATCAACGACAGCTGTCACAGTTGCTAGGCGACAAGAACAATCCTCCGTAGGCTAGATTGTCCCATTTAACAACGCTCAGCCCGACCTTCGCTGCCTTTGAAGTCTGCATCCTTTGAAGGATGCAGCCTCTGAATTGGGACACAGCAATACTGTCACTTGACTGAGAAGATAATGCAACACAAAGAGTTTAAATATGCCATGAGAACCTTCTGGCTTGGATTTAGGTTATAAGGTGTTACAGCTCTGATTAAGGTCAGTTGACCCAATTCTCATCCTTTTTTTTTTTAAAGCCCTGATGCGCAATATGTCCGGTTTCTAAGGTGTCACATGACAAGGCATGGCAGGAAACAATTATGCAGACAATAGCCTGCACCATATTAATTACTCACTACTCCTAATGTGTGCGCACTAACTAGGATGGGTTAATGCAGAGGAAAAATTCACTTTCATAATCTCTACTTGGTTAACATGCAGAGGTGTAAAAAGTGCTGAAAATTTACACTTAAGTGAAAGTATAGATACTATGTAAAAAAGAAAAGAAGAAACATCATTTTGACTGTATTCTATCTAGAGACAGAGAAGATTTGATGCACTAAATTTGTAAAACAACCAGTTTAATCGCAATTTTCTCAATGTTGTGATTATATAATCCAATGTTACCTGAAATTCTTAAGCATTAAGATCATGCAGTTCATTTTATAGTTGTTAGACTTCTGAATAAATGCATTACAATATTGCGTTACTCCCTAAAAAAACTAATTGCACTTAGTTACTTTTTATGGAAAGTAATGCACTACAGCAGCGAAGACATTGGTTAATAAAGTGACATTAAATACATAAAATATATTTGTGTAATTTAACCAACCTGATCTCAAGGCAATTCATATGTATTTTACGAGGTGGCTAATTTGTACAACCTCTCTTGTACAAATTTGTACGTTTTTTGCTAATTCATATGTATTTTACGAGTTGCCAAATTCGTATGAATTCGTACGAATGACTTACCCCTAATCCCACCCCTCTGTGCGAATTCATACAAATTAGCCACCTCATAAAATACGTACAAATTGGTCATGAGATAGTGTTGAATTGATCATATTTAATCATTGCAGGTTTCAAAAAACAACGTCTCCGTGTAAACTACAAAAACGTTACTTTGTGAAAAAGGTGACGTTATGCGCATCCGCATTATATATGTTCAGTCTATAAGCGTGTAGTGTTTCTTTCCGATCGCCATCTACTGGCCTGGCAGCATAATACAGCACTTTTAGTTTAGATCACGCAGATCCGTGTGAACGGGATCGTTTTGGCAACGTTGCTGTCTGTACGTGAAAAACGCAAACAAAAATTTTTTTCCGTTTTTAGTACATCGTTGTCATGTAAACACACCCTGAAACGGTAAAACATGAAACCAAGAAGTGAACAAAAACACAACTAAACAAGACAAAACCCTGACAACTAGTTACTTGAAAAAAGTAATCTGATTACTTTTTGTAATGTGTTACCCACAACACTGGATCATGTTTGTCCATCTTCAGTGATGCATTGCTTTAGGACGGTGTTATTATAAAAAATGTGAACAGAAATGCTTCAGAAATGTAATTAAGAATAAAAATAAAAAAATCAATTTATAAAATACAATCATGAAAAATAAAATATTATCTACAAAATTGAACTATTTCTACTTGATCTAGAGCCCTTGTTTTTTATTTGTGTATTAATGTTGAACAAAAACAATTAGCTTGCATGATCAACAATATTAACAATTCACACTCTTGTTAATTGAAAATGCATAGCTGATAATAAATGAATTTGAATTTCAGAAGATATATGTGAAAAGGTGACATTTTACTTTTAAAAGACTTACATGATTTGTAGAGGAGAGATTCAAAATTTCATAATCCATTATTATATTAAATTATAATTCCTTATAGCCTACATTGCAGTAAGACCATATCCAACATCAGAGGCAAATGTTTAATAGTACTATGTGCATCTTAAAACCATCGTGAAGAGACAGATGTGTGTCTCTCGCGCACACACACACGAAACACACACTCACACTCACATGCAGTCGTGCTCTTGTGACTCGGGTGAGTGCGCGTGAAATTACAGTCGCTATCTCAGTCGCGCGCTCTGAGGTAACAGTTGCAGCGCTTCAGTCCGGGAGAATCTGACTTGAGTGAGTCTATCACACACATCCACTGGAAAGAGCAACAGTCACGAGCTTTACACGGAGAGACAACACTTCTGAAGGCTACAGGTAAAGCACTTTACACAATGCCGTTCACAATGCGCGCATGAGCTTAAACTCAGAAACTGAGGAACACTCAAGGATCATCAGAATTCAGTGGTCCAGGATCACGGCATGATATGCGAGATATTTTCATGTTTTGAGAAAGATGCATTGATCAAATAGGTCTATTGACTTCAATTAGCCTATATTGAACGCAAGTCTCTGGGGTTAGACACCGACGCAAGAATTTAAAGAACGAAACGAAAACTTACTTGATGCTTGTAACTCATGTCAGTGCTATTCTGTGACCAATATTGTCTTTTAATGAAAAATAAGTGTCAAATGTAGGCTACTATCCTTATTTCTATTACCATTACGCATTCAGATTTAGCCTCTTATTAGTATTACCAGCAACTGCTATTATATACATTCTGATTTTGAAGGTATACACTCTTTCCAAAACTGTGTTTTCCCAGCGATGGCATAAAAAACATTTTATGTTCCCCGAATAACCTCAGGGAGTAGTTCTTAAAAGAACCATTTTTTTTCACTGTGTGAAGAACTTGTTAATCTAAGAATCTTTTTCACTTTAAAGAACAAGGTTCCATGGAACTATATCAATAAAGAACCTTTATTTTTAAGAATGTAGCTATTTCATCATGGCGTTCTAAATTCGAACGCTCGGTATTCTTCATTCCATTCCATTTACAGCGTTACGTAAATTACTTCAGAAACGTGACCTGGCACTGATTACTCGTTACATGAGTAACTCGTTTCTGATTACTCGATCCATGAAAGAAGTATCATGATCTTTTAAAATTACACTTTTTGTAGGCTAGTCTTATCTCATTATTTGTTGGATAAATTGGTCTAACTACAACGGATTCCGGTCTGAATGCTTATTGGCCAATACCTGTCCAGGGGTGCGTTTCCCAAAAGCATCGTTAGCCAACTAACATCGCAAGTTCTGTCGTTACTAACATCGAACAACAACGAAACCATCGTTCTAACGAATATTCGCAAACTGCATCGCAAACTTGTGTGGTTGCAACGACAGCAGTAGTTAAAGCATAGTTTCTTGTTTTTATGACATGTAGACTTAATAAATCCTTATCTTGAGCAAAATAAGCAAGCAGACATTAAGTACTATATATATCTTTTATTTCGAATATATGCAAATGTCATTTACATATTTTAGTTTGCCAGCAGATTTTAAGCACTGTTCGGGAAACAGTCGTGACTAGCTAGTTGATTTGTTCAACGATGCATCGTACTATGGTAGTGAAGCAGCGAGTTATGTCGTTGGATCGTTATTTTGTTGCATAGAAACGTTACGCGAGGGACTATATTCTAGCGAAGAAATGGTATTTTGGAAACTTGAAATGGCAATTTCAGTCATAAACGGTCAATACAAATACAATCAAATTTTTTGTTATTAATATTTTTATTAATTTTAAAAGGAACTTGGGCCTTGCTATATTGTGTGGAAGCTTGATTTTCCACTGCGGAATAAAAAATTAAATGGTAATTGCGACTTTTTATAATTGTGAGAAATAAAGTCAGAATTGTGAGATAAATGTCGCAGTTACCCTTTTTATTCTGACATGGAAACAAGCTTCCATAAATTGTGAATAACAAAGTGCCTTAAGCCGTAACTATAGTCTCAGTATGGCAAGATCTCTCGTACCTTAATAGTTAATTATTTGTACTTGCAAGAATAAGCTTGTACTACTTTGATAAAAATACAAACATGACTAAGTGAATAGTTCATACTTTGGTGTTCCACAGAAGAAATAAAGCAATATGGGTTTGGAATAGCATGAGGGCGAGTAAATGATGTCAGAATTTGCATTTTTGGGTGAAAATAAATGTGTAAAACTCACATTATGCAGTTTTGATGGACAGATAATGTCTTATTAATGTTTGATCACATCTACTGGCAAATGTCAAGCCATTTTTAACACTTTATTGATCTATTTTTCCAATTTTAGCATGAAATGGTGTGTTTTTGTTTCTTGATATGACGTGTTTTGCAATCAAGCTCTGGCTTTTGCTGTTGTGTTGCGCTCAACAGTCAATCATTTTAAAGCTAGTGTGTTATTTTACATGTTTAATTCATGTGTTTTGTGATTACAAGAGTTTTGCCATTGATCCAAGCCGACTGCAACTCCGGTCAGTTCAGTACCGGTCATTTGCCTAGATTTGAGTAAGATTTTCCATGTCACCAGGAAGGGGGGTGAGGTCTGCCGTTGCACCCAGTCATGTTAAATTATTCAGATGCCATCTCTATTTTTCACAGAAACAGAGCGATGTGCAGCGAGACACCTTTAATATGCAGAAAAGTCAGAAATAGTAGTGTTTGTAACCACCATCACTCAGGAGTTTATTGAGCATTGGGGGGTTTCTTTAAAACAGTGCAATGACACACAATAACACCTGCACTGTTTTTCAGGGTTGCCCGTCCGAAAATATTTTGACGATCATATGAAGTCTTTGTGCGGCCGCCTACAAAGCCAGTCTTCTACAGCGCTTTGTCTCACTATAAATGGCACCAAGCACAATCACAGCCCTTTGATCCCTCACTCAAGTCCCTTTTGTCTTTGCCGCTCACTTTCACCAATGAAAAAGCCTGTATGCTAACAAGGGTCTGGGGAGAGAGCTGTGTTTGTGCTGGTCACCATCAACATAATAGCGAGCATGAATAATCAGTCCGTTTTCAACCAACATTAAAGGCAGAGAACATAAACAGCTTCATTTCTTTATCTGTCTGCCATCCAGCATCTGCGTGGTGCTAATTAATCTGAATGGTGCTTTTAGTTAAAAAAAAAAGTATATTATTTTTCATGGTCACTCTTTGAACTGCTGTGATTTTTGATAGCAGTGTGTAAGATTGTCACTCGAGGGTCTGTTTTATCAGGCATATAGGTGCCGTTCTTTGGTCCAAACTGTTTATTTCTTCATCGTTTCATTTTCACTGTCCTTTAATCATTTTTCTTTTATAGTACTGCTACTTTCTTTCATCTGTTCACCCTCACTTTTTCTTTGATTCAGTTGAGCCAGCCAGTTCCCAAATGGAATCAAGGGTAAACTACAATGATAATGACAGTATAATATCCTCTCTAGTCTCTACCGAGACCTTTTCGTATCTCAGATGAAACAAAACTATCTTTAAAGTGTCTGATCTGTAGTATTGGACTCTCTCATTTCATCTGTCACCTGTGTGGCTTTAGAGCTTGATTACATCAAAGCAGAAGAAGCATCATCGTGGTCTCTTCACAGCCTTATCTCAGATCAGCTAAGCCTGGATACTGGTTTTATCCATGCAAATGATGAGGTGATAGTATGTGTGTCATCTGATTAAAAAAGCAGGTTTGTTTAGAGACGGTGCATGTGCAATATAGTGAACGAGCAGCATTGTATGCATGCGCACATTTGATGCAGTTTAATAATAATAAAATATTACAGTGTAATAAGTAAAAGTAGAATAAATTGCGCAAACTCTATAAGACTAAACGAACTAAACCCCATTCTTTAGCAAACAAATGCCATGTGCTGATGGTGCAAATGCACGTTTTCATGGTAAAGGTCCATGTTAGTCACCCAGCCTTAGTCATTCACACAGGACGGTGTACATATGTGCCATGCGGAGGGCTGAGGACCACCAGCTGCTCCACGTCGCATCAGACCATCAGATCATAGATTATGCAAGCCAACTACTCATGTTTAAATATGACCAGTCTGTGCTGTGTATTTTTTAAGCAGTATCTCACGAGCAAGAGTACTGTCATAATGTTGCTCAATAAACAAGAAGTTAAAACTCAGTATCTCACATTTTAGATGCATATTTAGATGCTTTACCGAAAAAATTATTCCAAACGAAGCCATAACAGAGTCGTTGCATGTCTTTGAGCAACACACAGTTATGTTTCACTCCTGAATAAATCGAGTGAATGATTCAATGACTCGTTCATAAAGACAGCCAGATGTTTTGTTCCTGATTGAATCAGTGCTTTTGAATGAGTCCTTTGAGTGAATAATCAATTACTTAGCCTACTCATAAATACAGTCACTTGTCGCCCACATTCCCACCACAGTCTGTTTGGAACTAGTGTTGCTATTCGTTTGATACACGCTCCGAACCACTGATTCAAAACAAAAGATTTGTAAAGCTTCGAAGCTTCATGAAGCAGTGTTTTGAAATCGCCCATCACTGGATATTGTTGAATAAAGTCAAATCAGTTTAAAGAGGAGTATTAAACTTAACCCCCTGGTGCTGGTGGGTCGTTTTTGACCAATTTTTTTTTTTTTTTTACATTTTTTGTTTGTTTTTTTTGTTTCTAGTAAAAAAAATTTACTTCATCGGAATGGTACAAATTGGTAAAGTTTTGGCACTTGCTGTGTGAACACACACAAACACACAAAAAAATAAATCATGGACATGATTAAAAAAGGTTAAATGGTCCTGAAATAAACAGTCACACTTGTAGTGTTTGTGGTCAATAATGAGCACATTGGAAATTAATGGGAGACAAATTTAATTTATAGGAAACCTTTGGTACTGCGCACAAATGAATTCTGCATCAAATATCAACCTCAAATTTGGGACATAGCTTGTTTACATCTTCATTAACATGACTTTACTCAAGTCCAAGATATTATTTAATATGTCTGAACCAACTTGACTACTTTAGGGTACATTAAACAAAAGTCATTTTTATACCTGCCAATATAAACTTTACAGAGAAAGTTTTGAAAAGTGATGTTTGTGGTGTTCACCTCAAGAATAAAAAATGTATTGGTTCTTTAAAGGCACAGTATGTAATTTTCGCCACTAGAGGTCGCTCATTCAAAACAAAGGCGTCATTAACTCTGCCGGACTCATGTTCATGGATGAGCTAATGTATTAACGTTTTATTAACGTTAGCCGTGGGAGCAGAACGAGGTCACTGGAGCGAATGCTAATTAGAGAGTACTGTGCGACACACGCCGATCTCGAGTGGAGCTTTTATTATACTTAACAGCAGTCAGCCACTTCTGCTCTTTTCGATGCATATGTGGGGTAAAGCTGTGCTGTTTTACATGGTTAAAACAATCATACTAAATACATTAGATCGTGTTGAAAGTTTTTATTTTGTTACTCTGTGCCTTTACTATGAGAGACTTGTTGCACTCTGCAGTATTCTAGATCGATATTAGAACATCATATTAATAAAAACTGGCTGACTTGTGTTGCTAGTTTTGCTAAATGACATGCAGTTAATTTTAAAATATTGTATGATGAAGAAAGATCTCTCTGATTATGCAATGTTAGCCACTTGACAAAATAGTGTTGACTCTGAGGTACAAATATTGTACTCGTGATAAATCAAGAAAGTAAGCGATTCAAACAATAAAACTAACTGTTGAGCTATATAGTTTTCTGTCGATGAGTGTATCCAAACAGTTGCTCACCTGTCCTGGTTAAAATTGCTAATTAAACATTGTTGGAAACATTTGGGATAATGTAAGTACACAAGTCAACAAAATATAACATTGTTCTAGTGGTTTTTGGATATTTTAATCTAAAAATTTTACATATTGTACCTTAAACACAACACTTAAACAAAGCTGATTTTAATATGGGACAAAAATGTAATAATTTCTCACAACTGGATGCACAGCACCATTCAAATTCAATCTCCTACATGAGTTTTGTATTTAAAATGAATCTGAGAACAGCTTTGATATTATTTCTACCCACTGAATGTATCTTTGCTCTAGATTTTAGCTGATGAGTGTGAAAGTAATTTCCTTCGAAAATGGTGGAAGAGCTGATTTGAATAACAAACTATGTACAGACTTGCTCTGCATAAAATCATGGTAGGTGCGCATGGATTGGCTGGATGGTTTTGGCAGGATCTTTTCATAGATGAGAAAATAAGCCAGCTGTGGTTATTGCAGGTGGCTCATCTGAATCAGTCTCTCCCTCATTCACAGGCAAATGAGTGGACCGAGCGACGCTGTGACTGTGAGATTGTAAATGTACTTCCTCCTGACTTGTTGTAGGTTTCAGTGTGTCGCCGGGCAGTATGACGGAGGTGATGAACAGCTGTGACTCTGCGGTGGGAGACTACAGTGCATCTGAGGAACAGAACATCTCTTTTCAGGTGGGCTTGAACTCCTCTGGATCAACTGGCTGCTGTGTGAACATGATGGGTATTGTAGTTCTAGAGCAGTGGCTCTCAAACTGGGGTACGTGAGGTGACAGAAGGGGTACGCAAACAAAATGCTAAGTTTTGCTGTTCATTTAATTCTTCCCCATCTTAAAATAACATTAAAACCAAGCATGCATTTCTAACAGGCAAAATGCCGTAAAAGGTCAAATACATGACATCCAATCAAATTACCTCATCTTTTGCAGTCAAAACTGACTGCATCCACATAACCAGCGTGCATATGATAGGTTGCATGCAGAGTATGCTGCCTTAGCAAATCATGCTACATTACTGCCGTTAGTGATAGATGCAATAGATTTTGTGAACAAGATGGGATATTTGCATTTAGTGCAATTAGACACTCCATTTATGTTCTCATTCATACAGCTCTTTAAATCTCTGATTCCTTGTTGTTGGCTTTGGTTAGTGATGTTTTTGTTTTTTAGCTTTAACTGGGGACTCTTCACCCAAAAATGAAAATTCTGTCATTTATTACTCACGCTCATGTCGTTCCACACCCGTAAGACCTTCGTTAATCTTCGGAACGCAAATTGAGATATTTTTGTTTAAATCCGATGGCTACGTGAGGCCTACATAGGGAGCAATGACATTTCCTCTCTCAAGATCCATAAAGGTACTAAAAACATATTTAAATCAGTTCATGTGAGTACAGTGGTTCAATATTAATATTATAAAGCGACGAGAATATTTTTGGTGCGCCAAAAAAAAACAAAATAACGACTTATATAGTGCTGAAATCACGTGACTTTGGCGCTCCGAACTGCGGATTCGACACGCTGATTCATTACGCTCCGAATCTTCCTGAAGCAGTGTTTTGAAATCGGCCATCACTATATAAGTCGTTATTTTGTTTTTTTGGCGCACCAAAAATATTCTCGTCGCTTTATAATATTAATATTGAACCACTGTACTCACATGAACTGAATTAATATATGAATTGTTATTAATTAAATGTGTCATAATGTATTAATTCCTTAATAACATATTTTATTAACTAATAGTGTAAGTTAATGTGTTATTTACCACAGTGGTTTGAAGCCATGTACTTCAACTTCCAGTTGTCTGCTTTAATTAATCATTAGCTAATGATTTGCAAATGTATCATTATGTTATGACTTTACTTGTTGAGGCTATTAACTGACTATTAACTGATTGTTAAATAATATGTCATTATGGTTTTGACATCTACACTAAGCCATGGATTTCAATTTCCAACCATTTACCACCGTGATTCCACTGTACCAGATGAACTGCTGCATCCAGAACCTTGTCGTTCATGGCACAGGAATATGTCAGGTTAAAGGAACACTCCACTTTTTTTGAAAATAGGCTCATTTTCCAACTCCCCTAGAGTTAAACAGTTGAGTTTTACCGTTTTCGAATCCATTCAGCCGATCTCCGGGTCTGGCGGTACCACTTTTAGCATAGCTTAGCATAGTTCATTGAATCTGATTAGACCGTTAGCATCTCGCTCAAAAATGACCAAAGAGTTTCGATATTTTTCCTATTTAAAACTTGACTCTTCTGTAGTTACATCGTGTACTAAGACAGATGGAAAATGAAAAGTTGTGGTTTTCTAGGCCGATATGACTAGGAACTATACTCTCATTCCGGCGTAATAATCAAGGAAATTTGCTGTCGTACCATGGCTGCAGCAGGCGCAATGAGAGTATAGTTCCTAGCCATATCGGCCTAGAAAATTGCAACTTTTCATTTTCCATCGGTCTTAGTACACGATGTAACTACAGAAGAGTCAAGTTTTAAATAGGAAAAATCTTGAAACTCTTTGGTCATTTTTTAAGGACATGCTAACGGTCTAATCAGATTCAATGAACTATGCTAAGCTATGCTAAAAGTGGTACCGCCAGACCCGGAGATCGGCTGAATGGATTCGAAAACGGTAAAACTCAACTGTTTAACTCTAGGGGAGTATGAAAATGAGCCTATTTTCAAAAAAAGTGGAGTTTTCCTTTAAGCTTGAGGTGTAGGATTCAAAGGCAGAACACTGAGAACATACGGCCGGGCACTGCTATTTCGTAACACTGTGTCAAGACCGGACAAAGAGAATAGAACCCATTATAATCAGTGATAGTGATGCTACACTGGATGCGGCACGACACAACACAACACAACAAAACGTCACTTCTGTTATGAAGGACAAATGGACTTGCAATGGTCTGTCATGTCCAGTGTAAACAGCTGTTGCGGCATGACTCGATAATGGTCGCATCCAGTTTAAACACAGTGCAACATCAATCTGTAGTTCAGATTCTGGTGTGCTGATATTAGTGTGCAGCCCAACTTACCCATCCTTCAAACACATTCTCTGTCATTACACTCACTGCATGCGCAACTGTCAAAATCCATTAATGACACATTACTTAACAATTAGTTAATAGTCATGAGCCTCAACAAGTAAAGTCATAACATAATGATACATTTGCAAATCATTAGCTAATGATTAACTAAAGCAGACAACTGAAAGTTGAAGTACATGGCTTCAAACCATTGTGGTAATTAACACATTAACTTACACTTTTAGTTAATAAAATATGTTATTAAGGAATTAATACATTATGACACATTTAATTAATAACAATTCATATATTACTTAATCTATTAATCATCTAGACTCTTTATTAGTTGCTGATGCAGTAATCATTAATTAATGGTTTAGTTCTTCATGAGTCATACATGAAAACATGATTATCTGCGCATTAGTTAAGCATGAATTATTGTATTGTAAAGTGTTACCAAATGTCCATTGGATGCTTACTTCAGAATCCTGCTAGAAATAGTAGATCATCTGGCAACTTTCAAACTATTTTACTACTACATTTTTCATCTATATAGATAGATTTCGGATGCAGCAATACTTTTGAAAGTGATTCTAAGGGGCCATTCAGACAGAATGCGTTTTGTGTTTAAAAAACAAGAAATGCAGGGAAGTGAAATGAAAAAAAATGCAAGGTCAGTCTAGAGATGTGTTTTTTAAAAGTCAAACTTCTTCTTACTTATTTTTTTAGAATGCTGTGTCATGCACGAGACACTGCAAAAGTCACATGGTTCATGTGCAACAGTTAAACATGGTCATCTAGCACATGCTTACATATAAAACTATTTAAAAGTGGAATGCAAAAACACGTTCCGGTGAACGGCATCATTCCTCTGTCCATTATTGTCATAGCTGTGGTGTGGACATTGCTATTCTTATAGAATTAGAACAATTACACTTCAAAGTTTCGCAGTGATGCCATAGAAATACATAGGGTTCCCCAAAGAATCTTTCAGTGAACAGTTATTTTTTTCCTAGTGTAAAGAACATTTTAATAATCTATTCTAGAGAACCTTTTTCCACTATAAATAACCTTTTGTGCAATGAAAGTAGGGCTGCATGATTAATCAAAATTAAACCTCACTTGATTTCGCAAAGCCTGCAATTTTTTTTTATGCGCAGCTTCTCAGTGAAGCACGGCTCTGTGATCAGTAGTAGTGGTTAAACGGATCGTTGTTGATCTGTGGTCCGTACGGACCAAGCCCCACGGTTCGGCACGCATGTGATTCACAGATCAGTTGCAAGTTTAACTGCAATACAGTGAAAGGTTATCATTTGCACGTGTTTCGTCTTGCTAGTTCACACATTAAATAGATATAAAACCATTCCAGCACTAGAAGAGGCAAAAGAGGATTTAATTCGGTATGGCACGCCACGCTGATATCGGTGCGCACAGACGCACATACATACAAGGCTCGCGCGCACACACAGAGAGAGAGAAAGGCGCGTTTCAGATAGCTCGCAAACTCCAAATTGATTTCTCTTTCGCGTCCTCAATGCACTTGGATGGACACATACACGCATTATGTCAGTCAAAATACCCCTCTCGGCAAGTATTCTCGTAAACACATTTGGTTATGTCTTAATTGAACGAGGTGAGAATTCGGATGTGTATCTATCGGATGTGTGCGTGCATGGGGTCATACTCTTAAAGTGACAGCAACCTATAAATACCTGCTGTTGTCTGTCATGTAAATCAAACAACAAAACACAGCTTTAACAAAGATTAATCTATATTAAATTTATACAGTGAACAGTGTCATTTTACATTTAATTATTACATTTCTGTACACGAAAATCAGACCTTATACTTTATTTGTAACTTTATGTTGTATTTATCTATGCTTGTAATTGGTGTACAGTATTTGTTCTTTTTACAATCTGTTCACTTGTCTTTAATAATGTATTAGTTAGGCTAGTAGTTTCGGCTGCGGTATCAGAGTAGTTAAAGTAGGCTGAGTAATAAATGCAAAGTTACCCCCCCCCACCCCCCGATTTTTTTTTTTGTGCTGATCCGAAAAATGATCCGATCCGTGACTTAATAACCGTGATAGGATCCGAACCGTGAGGCTCTGTGATCAGTAGTAAATGCTGCTCCATCTGTAAGCCAGAGGGCGCTCTCGCTTTTGTTGGTCAAGAGGCTCATAAATGCTTCTCATGTTTGGAAAGATGTTTGACACGTGTTGCTTTTTCAAATGCACGTTATAAGCGACTCAAACTCGCAGTGCTTTCAGATGGAGCAGCATTTACTACTGATCACAGAGCCGTGCTTCACTGACAAGCTGCGCATAAAATAATTCGCAGCCTTTGCCATTTCATAATCGCACTAAGCCAAATCGTTTCAATTGCGATTTATTGTGCAGCCCTAAAGGAAAGGTTCCATGGATGTTAAAGTCTCTTCATGTAAGGCTCTTCAATAAAGAACCTTTATTTTTAAGAGAGTTATAGTTATCGTCCTTGTTGTGGACTGGCCATTAAGCAGCATTTTACAAAAATAATTGAGCGTTAAATGCCACAATTGACCAATCAAAATCCAGAATTCCAGAGAGCCAGGTAAATAATAGGTATTACTTTAAGTCATGGTCAGGCAGACATACACACTGAGTGCTGTTACCTGATAGATGGCTGTGATGGGTCTCCATGGATCAATTTCGAGCTCCATCATTTCAGCCTGATTGGAGTCCCTTATATTTTGCTCACATCGCTACGAAAAGCCAATCGGATGCATGCTCGTTCATACAGCTTGATGCTGGATGAATTCAGATTCCTCTCAGGCACTCGAGAGAGGCTCAAAAGGTCACAGTCTTTTCAGGAAACGATCATCATTACCCGTTCTTTACCACAGGATGAGCAGTGCCATTATATGCTAGCTGAATGAACCCTGTCTGAATCTGTCATTCACTCTGTCATGTGAGCTCTTTTTGTGCTGTGGAAACCAACATGCCAATGCACAGTTGGTACAGATGCTTTTAGACTTGATACCCGACATGTTGCAAACACACAGACACACTCAAGATGCTCTTGTTCACACTTCACTGCATATACACAACATGAGTCACATCCTGCTCTCATGAACTCTAAACAAGGCTGCGCAATGGCAATAGAACTCATGCAAGGCATGAGGTGAATGCCAAATACCTCGTTAATACAAAACCCATCAAGGATTTTTTGATGAAATTGCTGGGGGGAAGATTTGTAAACACACTCATATTATAAAAACAGATTTCATTCTCCTCTGTAATTGCTGATAATAGGAATGCACTGAAAATCTCAAGTAGGCTTTAATGCTGAATGCTTCCAAGATTAAAACAAGACTGACCAGAGTTTCTAATGGTAGGGTACAACGGGGCTAAAGGTGCACCGGGGTAAAAGGCGCCTTCGATTTTATTCTCCTCTAAACCACTAGGTGGCACAAAAACTCGCCGCAGCACTTTCCTAAACATTCGCTTTTCAAGATGCATGTGTAAATTTTAGGGCTGCCCCCGACTAAAGATTTTTCTGTTCAACTAGTAGTCGTTCATTTAAGCCATTAGTCGACTAATCATGCATTTATATTAATAAGCCATAAATCATAATAACCAGCTTTTAATTGCCTATATATATAAAACATAGCCTAATCAGCGCTCAAGCGCAAGCATAAAGCTTTCCACAGCGCACCGGCAAAAGTAATGATTATGAGTGTGTCGTGAAAAAAACAGAAGGCGATTTATTGTTTTCTGTGTTTTCGGCTCCACAACAATGCTGACTCGTCATCTCCGCAGTAGTGGACGCGCCTATATGCATGTTTCATACGGATTACATAATCTGAGAACAGTATATTTTCCATTTGAAATGGTTCGTTTAAAAGTACACATTTGAAGCTTTCTATAGATACATGTTTGTGAAGCAAGTATACGCTGAGTTTCAGTTCATTTTGTGCTCAATTTCACTGAGACCGAGACGGCTGAAGTGCATCCTGATTATTTTCATTATTTTACAAATGCACAACGTTTTGCTGTTATTGTGAGTTTACAGAAATAAAAGTGGACCCTTTACAGTTTGCATTACTCTTATCTGTATGACTAAAATGGCGGAGTATTTTAAAATGCAAAAGTGATCGACACAAACACTTGGATATGCGCCAAATAATAGCGCACATTTATCTAGGACTAGGCTAACATTTGAGCGAGCGGACTTGTAAAGTTGCTACTACTTACATGTTTCAAGTGATAAGCCATATTTGAGGTTGATAAATGATGAATGATATGCGAATGTTTGGATTTGCTGCTGTTAACAATATGTCCCTCACGGACTGCGTGACTTCGTCACTTAAAGTAGAGATTTTTTTTTTCTGCGACTAACCAACTAATAAAATCTTGCTCGTCCAAGCCTCTTCTAGTCGACTAACGGTTAGTCGGCTGTTAGAGGGCAGCCCTAGTAAATTTGGCTGATCCCTGACGCGATCACCGGCAGCAGTGCAAAGTTAATTCTGTGCTGATTTGATCTAATATTTAATGTTTTTAAAACAGAGTGTCTATTTGCACTAAGTGTAAATAGCCTGTCTTGTTGGCAAAGGCTATTTACACTAACTCCACCCACTAATGTCTGGTTGGGCCACACAAGATTAAAAAAGGTGCACGCCACTCAATGTCTACAGTGGCATAGGCTGTAGGGAGTATGGAGTGATGAAGTAGCTTTTGACGCGATCGACCAGAGGTCGAATCTGCCTTTTGCTGAACTGTTTCCCATCACAAATCATATCAGAAAGGCATTTATTTTCAATAAAAATGAAGAAAATACTTGAAAAGTGGAAATAAAGTGCCTAAGGAGTGTTTAATAATAAAGTGTTTATCGGGTAGGTTTATGGTGTAGGTGTAGGGATGGCTTTATTGTCCAAATATATCTCTATTTTCAATATATCGCTATTTTCACTTAGTTTAAATAGCTTCTATTGCTAAAATATGCTAGTTTCACTTAGTGTAAATACCCACTGCCTTTTTAAAATGTTGTATATGTAAGTAGCAAATGAGAATCGCTAAAATTATTTAATATATTTTGAGATAAACATCTTGTTAATGATTTTCAGTTTTGTTCAAGGTAATTAAAGAAACAGTCTTTCAACACTGGAAGAAAGAAAAAAAGTATGGTATTTGGGGTAAAAAGCGCCCCTTCTTTTGGGGCAAAAGGCACAATAATGAACATGATGATGAATAGATGGCTGACTTTTCCATTTGTTGACATGACGTTGTTAAGATTCAGATGGTTATGAACATATATAAAGTTGCGCGTCCACCTTAGAGATAATCACGTCATAATGAAATCATTATATTTAAAAATATGATATTAATCATATCATATAATAAAATATCATTTTTATTGTTACTACTGTAAAGCTATATACTTTTAAATTATTATGAGATCTCATTCAGTGCTTTCAGAATAAATTTGTTTCTGTATTTTTAAAATGAACATATTTTAATGACAGTATATTTATTGAACAAAAATGTATTCATATTTATCAAAATAAACAGAAAATAGTACAAACTTTGCTAAAGTGATTGTTTAGAACAAGTATTAACTTAGACATTATTAAAAAAACATTATTTTAGCTAAAGTATTGTGTATCAATACTGTGTGTCTTATGCTGGATTTACTCCGTGTGTCTGTGGGCTTTACTTGAGAGTAAGCAAATCATTTTCCTAAGCATATATGTAACACAGATAATACTTAGATAATATATCATGAATTATTTAATTTAACACTTTTTTCGATGGTCCACTTTAGACATTCTATATAACTTTGCAACTACATGTCAACTAACTCTCATTAGAGTACGAGTAGACTGTTAGGTTAGGGTTCAGATGAGTAGAATAAGTTGACACGTAGTTGCAATGTTATCGTCTCACTGTAAACCCTAACGCTCAAAATACTTAATTGGTTTGAGTAGGATAAAATTAAACAAATTAGTTCAGTCAAATTAACTGTTATGAGTATTTAGAACTTTCTTTTGAGTTCACAGTACTGACATTTTTCAAGTAAACTGAACTGTTTCATTTTTTGAGTTGTATAAATTCATTTCTCTTAATTTAGACGAACTTAAGTTTTACTGAAACTGGGCTGGGATTTCTATTTCCCAGCATGCTTTGCCCATGACACTAGAAAGGGAGAGTTAATGCTAAAATTAAGTGTTATATAATGCACAACATTAATGGTAAGGGAGATTTAGTAGTGATTAATGTTTTGTTATGCTACTTTAGAGGAGTTTTAATGTGGGTTTTTGGAGAGTTACCATCACGGTGACAAGTGGAGCATGCTGCTTGTTTGAGAGCAGGTAAATTACATGTTTTAAGTTGCTGTACTCATTCAGTAGGAGATATACCATGCTATTGTTAACATGTTGGTAGATTAGCAAGTTGGCATTTTCTGAATTAGTTTGTCGTAGCTAGCAAAAATATTTACGTTAAGATAACCTGATAATTTTAAGTTAAATGTATGAATTAGTGTACTCAAATATTTGTATGAGTACAAATATGAGTACAAAGTTTCTTAACTTAGTTTCTTAACTTAAAAAATTCTGATTCAACTTTTTTGAGTTCTGACAACTTATTAGGGTTTACAGTGTACTATACTTTAATACTCTACTACTAATACTAATACTCTAATGACTTGTAGTTGACATATAGTTGCAAAGTAGTTAGAATGTCTAAAATGAGCCATCAAATTAAAGTGTTACCTTTTAACAGTTTTTTTTTTCTTTTAAGCACAAATCCAAGTTTTATGCTAAAATTAGAACTCCAATCTGATGGTTTAGTGAGGTCTCTAGATCTTGAAAAGAAGAAGTAAAGGTCAAATCATGCTGTTTCATGAAAACTGTCAGACAATTTTGGAGACTTTCAGACTTTGATATATTTTAGCACACTGCTCACCGAACTGTCATGTAATGTGGCCTCTTGTGATCCCCTGTTATAGATCTTCCCAGACTCCCATGAAAGGTTCCCTAAGCTTTCCAAACGCTTGCCGTCGATCGTGGTGGAGCCCACTGAGAGCGGGGAGGTAGAGAGCGGGGAACTGCGCTGGCCTCCTGATGATCTGAGCCCTACAGACGACCCCAGAGACAAACAGGCCCAGGCTGCATGTAAGCTCATGTTAAGCAAAAGAACATCCTTTATTTTGCAACTTTATTCTAAAAACTTTGACTTATTGTCTTAAAAGGCCTATTATGAGATTAGTCTCAAAACATTACAGCTTTATTTATGTAATGTTGATCTTAGATTTTTATTTTAACATGCCTCTAAATACTGTATGCAATACTTATTTATACTCTACCGTCCAATTGTTTGGGATTGGTAAGATTTTTAATGTTTTTGAAAGAAATCTTTTTATGCTCATCAAGGCTGCATTTATTTGATCAAAATAAATGCAAAAATAGTTAAAATATTGTGAAATATTAACCCTCTAGTGCTGTTTGCACGTATTGTTTTGACCAAAAAAGTTTACATTTTATTTTTTTGTTTTTTAGAATTTTTTACTTCATCAAAAATGGTACGAAACTTGGTAAAGGTTTTGACACTTGCTGTGTGAACAAAAAAATCATGGATTGTTCGTGGTCAAAAATAAACGCATTGGAAATGAATGGGAGATGAATTTCATCTAGTGGAAACATTTGGTACTGCGGCCAAATAAATTCTTACTAAAAACTAATTTTTGGAGATATCAACCTCCATTTTGGAACACAGATTGTTTAGATTTATGGCTGATTTTCTCACAGTTTTAGAGTAAAACGTGTTTTGGAAAATATATATTTCATATAAAAATTGAAAATGGTATTTTATTGTAAAACTTTTTTCATTCTAATATGCTGATTTGATGAAACATTTCTGATTATTATCAATATTGAAAACAGTTGTGCTGCTTAATATTTTTGCGGAAGATGCGATGCATTTTTTTCAGAATTATTTGATGACTAGAAAGTTCAGAAGAACAGCATTTGTTTAAAATACTTTTTTTTTTTTGTAAAAAAAATAAATAATAATAATAATAAAAATATTGAGAAAATCACCTTTAAAGTTGTCCAAATGAAGTCCTTAGCAAAGCATATCCACTCACAAAAATAAATTTTTGATATATTTACAGTAGGAAATTTACAAAATATCTTCATGGAACATGATCTTTGCTTAATATCATAATGATTTTTGGCATGAAAGAAAAATCGATAATTTTGACCCATACAATGTATTATTGGCTATTGCTACAAATATACCCGTGTGACATAAGACTGGTTTTGTGGTCCAGGGTCACATATGATTACAAATACAACAACAAATGCAACAACAAGCAGTATAATGGGCTATTTTTGTACAACTAAAATCACAGGAAGTGGCTGACACTGGAAATCTTGCACATTCAAGTTAAAAATGTGTCAGCAATAATCTGCCAAGTGTCGTCTTCAAAAAGAGACCAAACTTATATCTGTCTCCAAAGCATTCAAGATTTATGACAGTTTAAGTTGAAAATTTCATTTTCAGGTCTATGCTCAAAGAGTGAATAAATGGATTATAACTAATGCATAAATATAATTTAGTACCATGAAATCCCCTAAAAAAACAAAATATGAAATGAATAAAATTATCGAACTGAAATATAGTACAATCATTTCATTGAAATAAAAAAACTGTCATTTTTAACCAACATGCGAACAGCACCAGAGGGTTAAATTAAATTATTAAAATAACTTTAAATGTAATTTATTAATGTGAAGGCAAAGCTTTTCTCTAAAATACTTTTTTGGTAACATTATAAATGTATTTACTGTCACTTTTGATCAGTTTTTTGTCTTTGCTGAATAAAAGTATTCATTTCTTTAATAAAAATCTTACTGACCCCAAACATTTGAAGAGCAGTCTAAGTTAAAAAACAATTTCAATTGTAGTTTGACACATTTTGAAATGCAACAATGTGAGAATTCGAGTGTTTCGTCCTGTTGCAGCATCAGATGCGAATGCATTTGCAGGGATGTTTGAATATATGTATGTATTTCAGGTGACAAGCTCACAGAAGACAGCCAAGAGGTCGAAACGGGGACGGAAATCTAAGAGGCAATGGTTGGCACTAATCCAGCCAATCACTGTGAATGTCTTCATTACGGACAGGAGTGAATGGGAGACTCCACCAGTTAGGTCTGCCTATCATCCACACTAGAGCCGCCCACCTGTTGACCTCCACTCCCCTAGGTGGAGCCGAGGCCTGAGAGACTGTCTTCACTGAACTAGCTCATGTGCCAAACTCTAGTGGTAGTCAGCTGCTGTGAGTTTTAAATTATCTCCAATAACACCACGATACCCATTAGAAGTCACCTACTCTGTATGCCTGCTAAATTATAGATTGGCATTCACTTATGTATTGATTTGCTTTGGACCAAAGTCTTTCATTCCTTCATATCAAAAGGATCTTAATTTGTTGTAGAATATCAGCATACTTTAAGTGAAAATGGATTTCAGATAACTAGAGTGCATAATGAAACATTAAACCCTACTCAGTGTACAGTAGACCTCAGTGTGTTTACACATTCACACTCTACTACTAGGGTTTCCTTTTAAACATGCTTTCCAGATATCAACATTTGCACATATTCTTTGCCATTCTCTGCTGCTTATTTAAGAGTGTTCGTCAGAGCTGCTGTAAATGTAGCTTTCTTTGCCTTAGACATTTATTTGTACTTAAACTATATGTACATCATGATTTAAACAACGTTACTGTTTGTATGTATATGTTTGGACCCTCGTTTTTTCCCCATCATATGTATCTGTTACCTTCCCAAGGCGAAACTCTTTGGTGCTTCAGAGTCTGTTAAATATATTACAAATCTACTGCTCTTCTTTTGATGTTTTAGTATTAGTCTTAAAATATTAATAATCTGTCTGGGAATGGGAATGAATGCAGCACAGTATCACTTAGCATTAAAGGCAGTTGTTTCTACATCTGCGCTCTGTTGATTCTTGTGGGTAGATGCCAAGCACTAGCCAAAGGCGCTTTAAGTTGAATACCGTGTTGACACGAGAAATAGTTTTTCTAACTTGACAGCATCCACAGCTCTGAGCAGTCTTTCAGCCTTCCTAAAATATCAACCCTCCTAAAAATGTTTTGATTAACTGTCGGACCGCTTTTGAATCGGCTATAATGTGATGTTTCTTTAAGTTTGCAGAAAACAGCGACTGTGGTAAACAATCTTTTAACTTTTTTAACTTTCAAACAAGGCCACATTTAAAGTTCAACTTTCCTATTGGGGTTATTTGAGTACACTAAAAGAGCAGATAGGATCGGAGAGGAGCATGAGCTGAGAATGAGACTCGAAGGTTTTTCAACACGGAAGTAAGCTATTTCCTGCGAATGTGTGAGACTTCCGATTCATTAGCTGTTATAGGAAAATACCTGAGAATAAAGTGCAGCAAAATGGTGAAAGTGTTTGCGCTACGAACCAATGTGTTTGTGATTAAATGAAAATAATATGTGACCCTCGACCACAAAACTAGTCATATTTTTTTAATTTGATATACATCATCTGAAAGCTGAATAAATAAGCTTTCCATTGATGTATGGTTTGTAGGACAATATTTGGCCGAGATACGACTATTTGAAAATCTGGAATCTGAGGGTGCAAAAAAATCAAAATATTGAGAATATCGCCTTTAAAGTTGTCCAAATGAAGTCCTTAGCCACTCACAAAAATACATTTTTGATATATTTACAGTAGGAAATTCACAAAATATCTTCATGGAACATGATCTTTGCTTAATATCATAATGATTTTTTGCATAAAAGAAAAATCGATAATTTTGACCCATACAATGTATTGTTGGCTATTGCTTCAAATATACCTATGTGACTCATGACTGGTTTTGTGGTCCAGGATCACATATGATTACAAATACAACAAAAAAATACAACAACAAGCAGCATAATGGGCTGTTTTTGTACAACTAAAATCACTGCAAGTGGCTGACACTGGAAATCTTGCACATTCAAGTTAAAAATGTGTCTGCTCTTACCTTAAAAATAAACTTATTGACTGCAAGGCCCCTCATTGTTCACAATAATATTCAAAGACACATTTTCAATTGGAGCCTTGATCACTTTGATTCCCTGGTTGATTTCACTTTTCCCTACATTACTAGTGCATTGAATGAGTGAATGAAATTGGGACAGCGGATTTGGATACGGAGTGCACCGGAAGTGACATCTTTTGGTGAGACGCGGGAGTTTAATTATTGGTTGAACATTGGTTGTACTATTGAGGTGCATTTCAGGACTGAATGAGTACACTGTACTATCCATATGGTTACAAATGGCTGTGCCTCAAGTAGTGCACTATAAAAGGGTAGTGAATGTCAGTTGGGTCCAAAATAAAATTGTAGCCCATTGACATTGGGCAAATTCCAATAGGAAGTGAGCATCACTATGCCCTACTCACTCTAAAGGGCAGAGCGCTTGAAGTGGGGACTTTGGAGGGAGTAGTGTCATAATGAAGCCATTTGGAAAGCACTTGGCGAAGTGAACAATGAAAGACCATGTAATTTCCTCATTAGCATTATCATGACAATGCTAGGCTGCAACAACAGGAATATCTTATTATTGCTATTAATATGATATATACAAATAAATGTACATTTATAGAGAAGTATGTACGTGTTCCCGATCTGCTCTTAACTTTATAAGAACTTTATAACATTTAACTTTTCTGTTTATACATTAACTTATTAACTCCAACTCTCCCACCATATCTAGATTTAAAATCATTGGTAATTACTTGTCACCCACATGACCATAAACGTTAAAATTCCTTGAAGTGACCATGACGTGTTCCCTTCACTAAAGGACTTGTGGAAGGGCACTTCGTGAAGGGATTCAATTGTTCACTTTCGTTTGGAATGACCCTACAAATGGCGTCCCCTTCCCGAAGTGCCCTTCAAGGATGCAAAAACGGCATTTTGAATTCAACCATTGTATAGAGTAGAAAAACTAGTTAGCATTTTAGCACCTCTGGTTCCGTTGTCCCGAAGTCGATGGGTTTTTTGAATGGGTTTTTGGTTAAATGGTTGGTGAACACAAGCTCAATATACTTTCATGTTTTATTCTACAACATAAAATTCATCAGTACTACCCCACTCATGATTTTTAAACGGTTACTTGTCTTGGAAAAGGAGGCTGCTAACAAGTGGCTAAACGGGACTACAGAGGCTGTAGGGGACATTAAGCGACATCACGCCGAACAGGTAAGGTCAGTCCGCGTTAACCGCCTCGTTATGATTATAATCGCGTTCTTATAAACTATTCTAACTCAAACTTTAAGCAGGGCTGCCAACTCTCACGCATTCGGCGTGAGACTGATGCAATTGACCGTTCACAAAGACCCGCCTCCTTTAGTTACTGTTGCTATGTCCGACAAGCCATGCCGCTCTCAGGCCACGCATGTTCTCGCGCAGTGAAAAATACATCACGGAGCAAAGAGGACACTGACAACATATCGGCAGACAAGACAGAGCAGGGTACATTTAATATGAAACAAAGTCTCAAATTTTGTAATTTTTAAAGAAATTTAAACAATAAATACCGTTTTGTGGCTCTTTAATGTGTCGTGACAGATTGCTGTAGCGCCTCAGATCAAGCGGCTCATAAACCGATCATCTCTTCTTACTATTTAATTTATATAATCAAATAAACATGAATGAACCACATTTCACCACAGAAAGACGTCAATACACATCATTTTTCAAGTTTAAGTCCACCAACGTTAATCTGCTAACTCCCCTGACTGCTTTGTCGGACAAAATGGCGTTATGATTGGTTAGATCTCCTGTCAATCAAACTCCCGGTGAAGGGTCAGTTGACACTGTCCTCACGCTACATATCCATTTTCTCATGCAGTGAAAAATCGCAAAGCAAGAAGACACCTACACCGACAGACAAGACAGAGCAGGTTTCTTTGATATGAAGCAAAGTCTCAGCTTTCAAATTCTGTCCATTTTATTATTAAATTCAAATAATAAATGCCGTTTTGGTGCTCTTAAATGTGACGTGACAGATCGCTGTAGCGCTCTTTTAGCGATCTCTTCCTCTTTACTACTAGTTAATAGAAAATAAACATGAATGAACATTAGAAGGTACGTTGAAAGATAAAGTACAACTTACCGAAATGTATCATGTCTCATGTCTCATGTAATCGATCAATCAGTGTTTCAACCGCGGAAAGAGATAAAACAGCTTGAGAACAATATGTCACGTGACATTACATTTACTTCAGGAAAGCTATAGCATGCTAGTTAGCAGAAGAGTATATTGCTAAATATATGCGCTATATTACATATTTATTATATTTTTAATCATATCATTAAAAATATGAATGTTATTATTATAAAAAAACGCATTATATTTGCGTTGTTAATTTTAATCTTTAATAGTAATACCAGCTGACAGGGCTCCCTGTATGTTTACAGCATTAGTTGAGAGATTTTTTCCTTGAGAAAAAATAACATGTAGCTACTGTACCTGATATATATCCAAATGAATCAAAAATGAATAAAAACAGTAGCCTACCAATCATTGCACATGTAAACATTGTAACATGTTGTCTCTAAACTCTCTAAAAATGTTTTGACAATGACAATACACTTATTGTGATGCAAGGTTTTTTTACAACAGTTTTTAAAACAACATATTTATCGTTGTGTTTATCACAGAGTTTTCACTGTAGCCCTTTAAAATGGCTCTACATTGATCTGCTTAATATTAATTGTACTCTATTCAAAGATCGGCTCATTCATTTCACAGAATGCACAATTCTGCCCTTTCCCAGTCTCGGTGTCGCTATCTCCTCTCTAAACAAAACAGAGGACCATGCATGTTCAGGTAGAGAGAGCTGTCACGTCTGGTTTGTGCTCTCCAGTGGAGACTGACTCTCCCCGGACAGAGCACTAAAAGCACATCGTCAGGTGGCTCCTGGGAAATGAGCCGAGTTCAGCCACCTCCAGCGAGAGCGGCGACCTGACAGGCCGGAGATGATTTCCACTCATTTTCTGCCACTGAATGCTGCTGGCAGAGTGACCTTGTTTGGAGCCGCGGGTTTCCGAAAATAAACATGTCCCTCTCAAATGATCTCGAAGATACACTAAAGCTCGCTGGAGTGAGAGGTATTACAGTTCCCCGTGACGGGAGCTGCCGGTATGAGTCGGCGGCTCTGATTTATAAGTGTTCCTACGCATGCTCATGCACCCACACGCACAGAAATACACAACTACAGTGCAGCCAACACACTTCAGCATTCTTTAAGGCTTTTGCCCGTGCCTCTGTGAATAATGAAGGTTGGAACCGTAGGTGGACCAAACATGTCGTGTTATTTTGAAGACTAAAGCTTTCTGGCGGAGAGTTCTTGAATCCGAGGCAATTTTTTAAAATGATGTGTAGCTACCTCTAGAGTCGGCATTAGTTCTTAAATTAGCCTAGTATTTCATGGTCTCGGTCTTTCAGATTGATACAGCCCCTTTGACTCGGTGATAAAAAGGAATTTCAAGCCCACGCCACTGCGGTCCGTGGCTCAGCTTCATAATATGTCAATCGACGCCGACAGCGGGATGTGAAGCATGTATCGGCGGCAGCGGGACGCATGGCATCTACCTATTATAAAGTGAGTGCTCTGCACACCTGCCCTAATACTCACTCCCACACCGCCCACCTCCATTTCCATCCTTCTTTTATTTATCATTTCATCCCTCCCTCTCTTCCTCACTGTCTCTCGTCTGCTGGAGAGCTCTTCTGATGTGCTTGTCCTTTAGGACTTTGAGTGGTGGTGTTACCATAGCAACCACCTTGTCAAGCAGGCATCAGTGTCATGTCTTTCTCCAGCGGCAACGCACCGCTGAGCGCTCCTCCCCACTGACCCACTCACATCATTTGACTTTATCATAATACATTTTTAGTGCTATATTAGTGGCGCTATTAATCAGAGGGGAGGCGGAAAACAGTATGTTTCTTTGATGGCTTTTTTTTTTATTGGATCGGTGTGGGAAGCCTTTTGTGGCACTCACTGTAATGTGTTTGTTTACTTGGACGTGCCTTCTGATGCAGACTGTTATGCAGAAACGTGTGTGTGCGTGCACACTCGCATACATATTTCTTAGGTATTATTCAGGTCACTATCTTTCCACCCTTTTAAAAGACCTGCATTGCTGCTGACCATCTTATGATGTGTTTTGGATGCTGAACCAAGCCTTCATCATGCTTCAGACCATGCTGGGGTGCGTTTCCCGTACAACAACATAACTCGTTGGCTGCATCCGAAATCGCATACTTCCCTACTAAATAGTCCGAATTCACAGTACTCATAAAAGATTAGGAAAAAAGTAGCCAGGTGACCTACTACTTCTGGTGAGATTCTGAAGTGTGTGTAAAAGGCTAAATTCAGTCTGTTCATCATATAAAGCGATCGAGTCTCTTTAGAAAATTTGGACTAAACCGCCTGACTCATATGGATTAGTTTTACGATCTCTTAATGAAGTGTCAGTTGCGTAGCTGTCAGTGGAGGGACAGAAACCTCTCAGATTTCATCAAAAATATCTTAATTTGTGTTCTGAAGATGAACGAAGACATTTCAAGGTAGGAAGGCATCAAGGCACGTCCGAATCCAATGTTAGCTTCACTTCCTGTTTCCTGAGATACCTTCATCTGATCGATTTCTGAAGGCAGCATAGATGTATCCATCACTGCTTTTGATATCCCACAATCCTGTGCGTCCGTTCTGTGACTGTTGAGCTGTTTTGCTGGTCAGTTTGTGTGTAAATGTATGTTTTTGAGCAACATTTTTCACTTTTGATGTCACTTCTCAGCGAGAAATTACTGCTGTAGTAATTAAATATTTGTTTAGTTATCACCAAAGCTCACACTATTTTGCGGTGGATCATTAAACTGTTACGCTGCCTCAGAAGTCTGTCTGAAATCAGTTTCGTGAGGTGCCTTCATGCACAAACGCTGCCTCACAAGTCATTGCCTGATAGGGCAGTGAGGCAACAAGTCAGCTTCCTAGGTTTTCGGATGCAGCCAGTGGCCCTCCAGGACCGAGTTTGTACACCCCTGGTCTAAGGAGTGCAATTATTTTCAGGGAAACGCACGGCTGGAGTAGTTCTAGCAGGTCTTGACCGCATTACAGTTCCATATCACTTCGCCAAATGATTTCAGTTATTGCAAAGGTCCTTACAGCCGAAAACAGCAAAAGAAACAAAACCCACAACGACACTGACCGAGCAAATAAATATAGTAAACAATAGGATAAAAACGACATATTCTTTCCATGTTTTTGCCACAAAATTACCTTTTATTATGTCCTGAAAGCAATCTCTCCAGCTCTCTCTCTCACTCAAACGCACACACACTCGCACAGAAACATTTTGTCAGTGCTGCTCCGATGAATTAATCAGATTTAATCAATAGTTTAGCAACTTATAAGCTACATGACAGTTCTCACCAGTGAGGTAATAACTCTGCAGTTCTTGAGGTAGAGACACTGCTGCCGTGAGAGATGCACAGACTCATGTAGGCCAATTCATATATGCTTGTTCTCTCTCTCAATCATAACTGCGTTAATAACTGTATTATTCTGCTATCAGTGGCACAAGCCTTCGTTACTAGTTCTGAAATTATGTTTTGGAATTAGCAACGGAGGCGAGATGCGTAAGAAATTAGTCCCACACACAAGAGTGTTTTAAGAACAAAAACCTGACAAATGTCTTGAAATACAACATCTGAACAGTGTCTTGAGGTGTGGTAACCGTAGTATAAGCGGAATAATTGACTCCGGGCCGTTAAATTATTAGAAAATAATGCACACCTGAGGTGTAGCGTCACCCCCTTGGGTGTGCATTATTTTCTAATAATTCAACGGCCCGTCGTTAATTCTTACTTAACTTAGGTCCATTAAATAATATTAACAGATACAACTGTTGTTTTTAACAATGTATTAATTAACTTTGTTACACTATAAGTATAATATATTTCAGTACTGAGTAATAATAATTAACTACATGCACTTACTATAGGGTTAGGATTAAGGTTAGTTGCATGTAATTATGCACAATTTATATAGTAACTACATGTAACAAGGTTACCGTTAATTTTAATAAATGTATTTTTCTTTGTTAGCTGATGTTAACTAATGTAATTAACTCATGTTAGCCATAAAACCTTATTAAAAATGCAGTGATGTGTTACTATATTAATGTATAAAATATATTAGTGTAATGTATATACTTGAAAACCCCTGAGCTAGACTAGCACCAAACCAGCATAAACCAGCTTTCACCATCATGAAAATTCAGGCTCTTTTGGTTCATTTAAGGTTCAATGTTCTCCAGAAGTACAATCATGTGTGGAGACGAGCCAGACGTTTTCCAGCAGTTAAGCTCAATACAGATGCTCACACCACTGATCTGCCACGGAGCATTTTGCAAAACACAGAGGCCAATGTTTGTGGTCTGAAGAACGATTTTACTATTAGAGATTTGGACAGCGTAATAAAATCCTTCATTTTCAATCTGGCACCCACTGACGGCACAAGAGGGGCAATTTTGAAGAGTAATTTAAATGGGAAAGATACAAGCCAAGCCGTGGATCCATGATTTGCAGAGAGAAAGAGACAGAGAGAGGTGAGATTGGATGAGAGAAGGTTCAAAAACATCAAAAGGGAACTGATGATGTTCTTTGTTCTGTCTGCTGAGCTGCAGAAATAAATAGCCTGAGGTGAAATGTCAGCATGTGAAATTATTTCACAATTTTCCCTTCTTGTGTGGTGCGGTCTTCTATTGTAAATCCAGCCAGCTCCTATTGTGCAGTGCTCCTTGATTTCTCTGCTGAGGTCAGATGGTGGATGAACAATAAGAAAATGAGAGAAGATGTCAGAGCAATTCAGGTGCCAATGAATCTGAAACACGTTCCATATTCACACCCACGCCAACAAAGTGAATAGAGCTGTAAGAAGCATCTTGGCATCAGGTATGTGTGAGTCTGGTTCGGTGTGGAGGGTTCTCAGGCGGTTCCTCTTCTCCATGGGACTGCAGCGCTCCGTAGTGTGCAGCCCAGCTGGGATCAGAGCGCTCACACTGAGCCAAAGTTCAGCCTGCTACCTGCCAGCCACCCAGATGCCACACTAAAATAACAGCTGATATTTACAGTGGAAATGTCAAACCCAGTTGTTTCTTCTAGCTGAGCTGAGCACTGGCTGGTTTCCTTACACACATGCACACAATTAGAATTATGTAATGTCATTTTAGGGGTGGATTTCAGCAGTGGCGTGTGACGCAGTCACTCCTGCTTGCCACTTTGGCAGGTTGTGAATTTTATATATAATACATACATTTTTCAATTGTAGTCTTTTAAAAAGGCTTCTGAAATATTAAACCAAGTTAAATAGTGTTCTTAAACATATAGATTTTTCAATACATGTTGATACTGAAATATCTGAAATGCTTCCAATACTCATTTTCCACAGAACAGATACACAATACCAGCTGCTCTTTCTCTCTCTGTCATCTCTCCGACAGTCGACACACAATCCCTCCTCCCCTCACTCACTCGTTTCATTTGCTCTGGATGAATATTGTTGGTGTTAAAGGGCTTGAATTTCGTATTTGTATTGCGCATAATTTTACCCATTCCTGCAGATTTTGTGCTCACACCCAAAGTGCGCCACATAAAGCCGCCTCTCAGTACTAAATTGAGTTCTTTTTCGCTGCTTAAACAGTCAAAGACACACAAAATAATGTTAAAATGCCGGTCTTAAACACAGTCAGTTATATTTTAAATGAATGTAAACAGTTGAGAAAGAAATGCATGTGTAACAGTATAATGGATCTGTGCGTCAGGTCTTAAAGTGACAGCAGCCTAATATACCTGCTGCCAAATTATGAGATAATATTGAAAATATCTATATGGCAATTTTGGCCAAAATTGTAGCCAGTGAAAATGCTGAGTGGCTGGTAACTAACTAGACTCAGTGGCTGGTTAACAAAAAAGTTGATGTCAAGCCCTGATGAAAGCACACACACAATGTAATACAGTATAGATAAAAGCAAAGAAGTCACAACAATAAGTAAACGCACAGGTAAGTTATTTAATGTATTGTTTAAATAAATTTTAACTTTTTAAATAAGTAATTTATTGTCAAGTGACAAATGTGGCTAAAACAGAGGAAAAAATATTCGGGACCATTTATTTTCTTTTACAGAAACATATTTTCTTTTACAAAAATCGCTTTTTAAGGACTACAACAAACGGCTGGTAGGGACTACAACAAGCTTCTTCCTGGGTTGGTGACATCACTAACCCTAAAATTTACATAAACCCCACCCCTGAAAACACGCAACAAAAGGCCATGTTGGGCTGCTTTAGAGAAGAGGAAGAGTTGTTGTAGTAGAGTGTTGTTGTCATGCCGTCATTTTACACCGGACTGCTTCACAAACGAGGATCAATTCAATGCTGGATTTGCACAAAAGATTAACATGACGGCACATGCTAGTCGATGAGTTGAATCAACTCCACAGCGACTACATAAATTTATCCACTAACCATTCAGAAACGTCCAGTTTCATTCTAAAAGTTGTAACTTCTTCCTGAGTCTCTCCATCAGTGTCGACTCCGGTTTGAACAATGTAAGGCTGAACACCGTTACTGACAATCCTCATTTTGGCTGCGTGAGATTCTCCAGCTTTGTTGTTGTTGAGCAACTGAAGCGCGAGCTGTTAAAGCTCCGCCCTCTTCTGGAAAGGGGGCCGGGAGCAGCAGCTCATTTGCATTTAAAGGGACACACACAAAAACAGTGTGTTTTTGCTCATACCCAAATGGGGCAAATTTGACAAGCTATAATAAATGATCTGTGGGGTATTTTGAGCTGAAACTTCACAGACACATTCTGGGGACACCAGAGACTTATATTACATCTTGTGAAAAGGGGCATTATAGGTCCCCTTTAAACACTAAACATAAAAATAATCTATGTCATATTGTTCAATGTCTTTTACTACATTTGGAAGAATAAATCCACGATACTACTATAATACATGTCTAAATAACCATGGTAATATCATTTCTTACAGAGCAGCATGTGAATTAAATCACTGCATCGTCATGTGTATGGTACTTAATGGGATCAATTATCGTTACATCAAACTCGCGATATGCTTGGCTGGAGTGAAATCTGGATGAATGCTCAAAGGAGATTTCAGAAACAAGAAGACACACACACACACAAACACACACACTTGCTCTCATCACTTTCTAATCCTTCACACCTGAGTGGTCAACTGCGTCTCGACAGGATATGAAACCTCTTTCCATGAATAAACATTGATGTCCAGTGCTGAGCTATGTCTCCTTTGAGTATTACAAATCCAATTACCACTGAACAGCAGCACTCCTTTAGTCACAATCATTTTGCTCTCACTTCCTGTCTGTCTCGCTCTTTCTTTCATTTATTCTCTCTTCAGCAGCTCTCTCTTGGTCATAGCCTGGGCTTCCTGCCTCTTACAATAAAACTGCCTGCCATTTTCAGGAGATAAAAATAAAGAGCTGGTTCAGAGTGGGTTTAAGTAAAGGCCAGAACATGCTTAGTCACTTGTACTGACATGTCTCGGTTTGTCTGTGTATATATGCATTTATGAAGGTCTAAGTGCCATTATTTCCTTACCTGCATACTGAAAGTTCACTTAAGCCAAGTCTGTTCACTCTGCATATTAGGAACTTGATTGGGCTGCTACTTTCTATGTTGGCAATAACCTAACGTTCTCAGAACATTATTCCAATAACGTAAATAGAATGTTCGCTCAAAAGTTATGTGGTATTTAATTATGTTAAGCACAAAAACATTATTCATACATCGTTTCTGTAATGTTTTTTTCTGAAATGTTATAGTTGGATGATCATCTAACATTTTTTAAATGTTACTACTTGTTTTTGAATGTTTAAAAGTAATTTCAGATTCAGATAATTCAGATACTATAACTTAATGGGAATGTTAGCAAAAAAAGGTAAGACAAAAAAAGTTTATCAATTTTAAAATAAATTTGTCACATTAATCATGTGACACTTCCGTTGTAAAAAGAAGTCTGTGCTTTATTGTATTGATTGTGCATTTGTAGTGTACTTCAAATCTTAAAAGTATATTTTTAATAAACTGTACTTGCAGATAATTAATACTAAATAAAAGTCTCTTTAAGTGAACTTAAACTACATTTTCATGACAATGTTCCTTAACATTCTTAAGTGCACTTTTAAAAAGTGCACTTTGTAATGTCAAATCAAATGTTTTACTTTAAAGTATTTTAAATCATTATGGTTAATAATCTTGCATCATGCGTTAAACTTTACAGGGGACTTATTATGCCCATTTTTACAAGATGTAATATAAGTCCCTGATGTACCCAGAATGTGTCTGTGAAGTTTCAGCCTAAAATACCTCACAGATCATTTATAAATCATTGTTGTAAATACCCATTTCTGACTGCAGTCAAGAACAGGCTGTTTTCGCACATGTGCCTTTAAATGCAAATGAGCTGCTGTGCCCCGCCCCCTCTCACAGTTCCTGCCTCAATCGATTCTCTGCCAAATATTAACAAGACATCTGCTTGGTTTTGATTATCTTCTATATCGCGATCACTCTCATAGTTCTTCTTTCATCATTAAAGTTTATTATTTATACGCGTTTTAAAGCTATATCAGTTTAAACTTCTCGTTTTCTGAGCGCACTTATCTGAAGCACACACACACAGCTGGCTGTAAGACGGCTGTAAGTCTCGTGAGTAACTTCTCTTTCACATTTTTTGTTTTGTTTAAACTGTCAAATACACACAAGGTTCTGTCAAAAAACAGGCAGTTCACATAAACACAGTCAGTTATGTCTGTTAACGTAAATAGAAGGCAACGTTACAGAAATCGTATATATTATATCTGTGGTGCATTCCCTTCACAAATAAAACTAATCCACAATAAACATCTCAATTACTTACCAGACATTGTTGTCGATACAGCTGCTCGAGCGCGGACAAAATGGCGGACAGCGTACAGCTCGCTGAGGGCGGAAACTATGGTATTGCAGGACTGTCAGTCAGCGGTCGTGGGCGGGGCCTGTGGCTAATGTGACGTCACATTAGCGCCATGGCTGAAAACAGGTCGTTGGGAGACACTGCTTATGATTTATGGGGATTAAAAAAAGGAGTGGATTTTTATCACTATAGGGTGGATGTGTACACACACTGCCAATACACATTTATGTCCAAACACCATGCAAAAGTGAATTTTGCATAATAGGTCTTCTTTAAAGTACACCTAAAGCACTTGATTATTTGATAATTATACTTCATAACTTCAATATTAGTGTGTTATTCAATATTACATTAAGGTTTACCATATTTTACCATATTTACTTATTTTAGGGGGGCAAGCCCATGTGGGGCTGCTTTAGAGAAGAGGAAGAGTTGTTGTAGTAGAGTGTTGTTGACATGCCGTCATTTTACACTGGACTTATTCACAAACGAGGGTCAATTCAACGAAAAAAGATTAACATGACGGCACATGCTAGTCGATGAGTTGAATCAACTCCACAACAACTACATAAATTTATCCACTAACCGTTCAGAAACGTCCAGTTTCATTCTAGAAGTTGTAACTTCTTCCTGAGTCTCTCCATCAGTGTTGACTCCGGTTTGAACAATGTAAGGCTGAACACTGTTACTGACAATCCTCATTTTGGCTGCGTGAGATTCTCCAGCTTTGTTGTTGTTGAGCAACCGAAGCGCGAGTTGTTAAAGCTCCGCCCTCTTCTGGAAAGGGGGCCGGGAGCAGCAGCTTATTTATATTTAAAGGGACACACACAAAAACGACGTGTTTTTGCTTACATCCAAATAGGGGCAAATTTGACAAGCTATAATAAATGATCTGTGGGGTATTTTGAGCTGAAACTTCACAGACACATTCTGGGGACACCAGAGACTTATATTACATCTTGTACAAGGGGCATAATAGGTCCCCTTTAATTATAAATAACGTGCAATTGATTGTCCAAAAATTTTACATTCAGTTTGCACTTAATAATCTCTGAAAGTATATTATTTCTCTTTTAAAATGTTTTTTTAAGGGTTTGTACAGATGTTCAGACGTTCTTGCTTTCATTGAAGCTTAAAATGCTCTTTGGATCATTCTCAAATCATGCCATTGTCAATTTCTTTAAATCATTAGTTCAGTGAGAGGAGCCTCATGTGGATGAATGGCTAGTCATGGTTAAATATTCAGTCCCTTCTCTCAGGATGTCTATCTCCTCACACAATTTCATCCTGGGTGTCTGACCCATGAAATGGACTGAATAGATAGACTGGCCTCAATTAGTGGCTGTCTGCAGGCATCATCTACGATGGCCATATTCAGCGACCAGTCAGCCTGAGAGAGCAGACAGACACATTTATCCAAAAATGGCACATCTACTGCTGGAGGGAGTGTTTGAAAAAACGGATTGGGAATAATCATTATTTTTGCAATTCCATTCAGTGCCACTAGTTTAATTGATTGCATGCACAAATATTTCCACCTATTTTGCCTAAGGATTTTGAGTACGAGTTGTGGATTAAAAAAAGAAAAGTATAGACCAATTATCTGTAAATACACAACAACAAGTTGGACAATGTATATAGTTTTAACTTAAAATAACTTTGCTTTTATTACAAAACTGTATTATAATATTGAATTACAATATAATATTTGAATTATAATATAATAATTGATTATATTCAATTATAGTAACATTTTCTACACTCTAAAAAATGCTGGGTTAAAAACAACCCAAGTTGGGTTGAAAATGGACAAACCCAGCAATTGGGTTGTTTTAACCCAGTGATTGGGTTAAAATCACTGGGTTAAAACAACCCAATCGCTGAGTTTGTCTGTTTTCAACCCAACTTGGGTTGTTTTTAACCTAGCGTTTTTTAGAGTGAACATTTTTAAAGATTTCTACAGATCCCTTAAAGACTTTTTAGCCAATGAATACTTCAATTTCATGTGATGAAATAGAAAACCTTTTACTACAGATGTGTCCCAGTATGCCCACAACTTCAGTCACCAATACACCGCTGCCGTTAGTAACTCACAAATTAAACACTTCACCTTTAATTTCCACGGTGTTCTCAGATTTAATTCATTAGTATTTATCCTCCGTGATGTAACATGGTGCAGAGGAGGATACCCAAAACCCACGGATGTCCTTCTCGCCGCCAGTGAAACGATTTGTGACAGTTTAAATCTTGTAGGTGACAACTTAAATCTTGTGGAGGTGTGCAGTGATTCAACATGAGTTTCCAGAGGAGCCCACCTGTTAACTGGGGAGGAAAATAAACTCATCGCAAACTCTGGGTCACGCTTCTGAGCTGCCGTCTATGGTCGATGAATATGCATTCACAATCATCCTCATCCATTACAATCTCATCAAGGAAGAGAGAGATGGAGAGAGCCGAGTCCCCCACCTGAGTCACATTCAAATCAGCTCTATCCCCTCTTATCATTATAACCCCAGGCACATATGTACAGACAGATAGAGAGAGACCAGGAGAAAGAGGAGCCGGGTTAGTGGAGAGGAGCGAGAGAGATAGATGTAGTGACAGAGACGGGGAGAGGGACAGGATGAGGAAGAATGAGATTTGGTGAGCAGAGGGTGCTGTTGAGCCTTTGTCAGAGGCAGATTAAAATTCATACAGTCTAATCAGCCGCTAAATTTAACCTTGTCAGCTAGACTTCTATTCTGTTCCCCCCCACACACACACACGCACACACACTACCACCTTGCCCTGCTATCGTTCAAAGCAAAGACTGGATTCAGCAACGCTCCACCTATGAACGAGACCTCACACAAACAATATTACACATTCATATCTCTTGACCACAGCTGATTAAATTCATATCACATGTGCAATGCTGATTATGTTAATGCTGCTATTTTATTCCCCCACATTACAAAGTGATCCACAAAAGCTTTGTTTTTATATCAGAGGAATGATATACAAATGAGGAAAGTGCTAAAAGCATTATGAATGTAATGAAAATATATGAATATATGTAATTAAATAATGTGTGGTGGATATTCAGTGTTGAGGGTAATGCATTACAAGTAACTTGAATTATGTAATCAGATTACTTCTTTCAAGTGACTAGAATCGTATTACTTTTAAATTTACAACAAAATATCTGAGTTACTTTTTCAAATAAGTAATGCAAGTTACTTTGTTTTCACATTTATTGACTGACAGCTCTATTGACCCCATGTTGAGAGAAATCAGGAGTAAGTGCAGAGGTGTTGTGTGCGCTGTGTAAACAGACTAGTTCTAGACTAAATGTTAACATGCATTTACTCATTTACTTCTTCTACATCCAATTCTTCTGTATTCCAGAAAGGCAGCACAGCTGAAAGGTTTGTTTGAGCTGCGCCCTCTACTGTACAGGGGTGAACTGCATTTCCTTCAGCCTGAGGCTTTTCATTTCACTTTTGGGGCTCTATTTTAACAATCTAAGTGCATAGTCTGAAGCGCACGGTGCAGGTGCGGTTAGGGCGTGGGCGGGACAAGCCGGATTTCACCAAAGCATGTTTATCTTTATGCACACAATAATAATCTTTTACATTGTAATCCTTTTATTTTTAATATTTGGCATGTTTGTGTGCTGCTGCGCGTCCCTGTGTGTGTAAAAAGCAGAGTGTACGTGCGTTGTGCACCCGTGGCGCATAATTCTAACGTGCTTTTAAATAACAACAACAACAAATAAAAAGATTGCGCCATTGACCTTAGACCAGGTTTCAGTTGGTCAATGATGCAGTCTATTTCAGTTGCCTCAAAATAGCAACACGCCAACAATGCATTTGCTATATAAACAATGTGGCGCAGGATGTGAAAATGATAACTGCGTCGGGCTGAAACTAGCAAAAAACACTTGCGTCGTGCCTGGTGTGAAAGGGCCTTTATATTTGCCAAAAATAGAATTTTTTTTTTTTTTTTTTTTTGCTATTAAAAAACAAACTAACAAGCCCAGCCCAAGTGAGAAAAAGTAACGCAAAAGTAATATGACACATTACTTTACGTAAAAAGTAAAGTAAAGTTTTAGGTAGTAACCCAATATTGAAACGGATTACTTTTAAAAGTAACCCAATACTGATGATATTAAACTCAACTTCAACACAAATTGTTTCTTCGAAAGATGTTTTTGAGGAAGATGTACATTACGGATGCACAAGACAACAAAATTTACAAAGCAAATAAAAGTTTTAAACAATTATTCTAAACCACAACACAAAATTATACTACCACACAACACAAATGCTCCCGTCCACAAGAGGGCAGTGTCAACCTGGAAAAACAAGAATTTTAAAAACTCTTATGCCATTACTACCGGTCAAGAGCAATTCTGCTGATAGATAGATAGATAGATAGATAGATAGATAGATAGACGGACAGACAGACAAGGCAAAGCAAGTTGACCTCTCATCTTCTGCCTCTTTGTCCCTTCTCAGAAATTACCTCTTATTGCATTGCCATATATACAAAATATAGTTTTTCTGTCAGAAAGATGACTCTTTCTTCTTTTACCTAAAGCATTTCATGTCATTAGCAATTACAACATGTCAGAGGCCAAGAGTCCCTGAATAATGTTCCTCTAAATGATAATAGATCTTGATGTTCATTCAAATAATCAAGATAGCGAGTAGTTCATTTCCATAGGGGTTGCTTCCTGTTAACTTTAATTTCCTTTAGATGGAATTACTGAGAAGTCACAGTGACCTCAATTTCGTATCGGACTTTCCTTTTACTTCCATCACAATGATTACATAGGGAAGCCTGGTGTGATTGCTGTGAATTTCTCTAATTTTCTCGTTTTTTCAAATGATCATTTGTTGTTTCAGTTAAGAAGCACCAGTCCATTAACTCTTGACATTATATTATTATTACAAGATTAGAGTTTAGGATCATATGATAGAGTTTATGATCACAAGCAAGTATAGCACATATTAAAAAAACACACTAACTAAAGTAGTTTAAAAAGGATCCTGAGAAAAAACTTTTCTTGCCTAATATTGTTGTGGCATTTGGGCTGAGGGAATGACTGGAGGTGACTGAGGAGCGATAATGAGCACATTTACATTACATTCAGATGAGCCTCGGGGAGCCTGATTAGGAATTGCCCTCTGGTTAGCAAGGTGATTATTATTCTTATTGAGTTCCAACGACAGACTCCTGGGTTCTCTTGGAAGAGTGGAGCGATCTGCAGAGAGACAGAGTCCATGGGGCAATAACGGCTAATGAGACAGAGAGTGACGTGAATGCATCTAAAAGTCCTGAAAGACTCACCGACTAGAAAGGAGATCTATAATACTGTACCTGGATATCCATTAGCATTCCCATCCATTCATTCGGGAATTCCCATCCATCCATTTCATGCTTTTAAGATGAGAAATCGCTGAAATCGCTGGTGTTTCTGACATCACAAACTACCTAATATCACATCAGCTTGTGGGCGGGCTTTAGCATATCATTAACTATGACCGCTCTGAAGCAGGAGAGTCTCTGTATATTTTTCTATTGATATAAAAAATCGGGTAGATGTTACCCGATGTTATGATGAACTAAATGCCTTTCTCCACTGACGTTCTGAGTTGTTTAAAGTGTTTCTAAGGATATTGATATTTAGAAGACAGAGTGAGATGGTGAACGGGAACATGGTTTGTGTAACATTAGCAACACGTTATTAGCTGTTTGATAATGTAGTCAAGCAAAAGGCTAATCATATTAATTACCGTCATGTGTCCAATGTTGTAAAAAGCGATACCATTGCGCAGCGTTTACCTCAGTAAGTTGACCGAGTGGATCTCTGAGCTCCTGCGAGTGAGTGGAGGTGGGGCTAATTAGCATATTCATAGATCTGCGTATAATAAATGAAGCAAGGGTGTAGAGGTACATTCAAGCTATTTTTAGGCATGAAGGTTTTTTTTCACAGGAATTTTTTTTTTTTAAATATGTCATTTTGGTGATCAAAGATTTGTTCACTTTCAAAGAGTTTAAAGGGATAAAATTATCGACTATGGGGACTTTAAGCGATATCAACATGGTGGCCAACATGATGAGGGGGAATCATAATAGAATAGCTTTTTCTCAGTGACGCGCAAAATTAAGCTTTCTGAAATTTGGATTAATTGGACCAATTACTTCACAAAATGACAACATTAGATGATCAATATAATTGTTATAGAATTTTTGTGGGGAATTTCGATCTACTTGGCTATATCATGTGTTTTCACTGTTACCTGTCTTGGTAAGTGCCTGCATTTGTGTAATTTATTGTTAGTCTCTTCACACATATATCTCGTTTGGTAAGAAAGCATCTTTTTTGGAAGCCAACATGTGACCATTTCTATCATATAAGACAAAAATGCTTTGGTAAATCATAATCATGGCACAAAAAGTCATAATTATGACATAAAAAATAATGATTGTGAGATAAAACATCTTAAATATGGCAAAAAAAAAAAAGTAAAATCATGACCAAAGTCAAAATTGAAATAAAATTTCAGAATTTGTCATAAAATGCATGTTATATTTTAGTTTATCACTTTCAGCAATACACTTTATTTCAAAGACAATATAAGTATTTATGAAATTACATATAAAGATGTACTCAAGTCCTATAAGTGGTTCAAAAAATCACTCTAAAATTCAGCTAATTGCATTTATAGTTCATTTTGATTAAATTGCAACAGTCAATTAAGGGTCTGAAAACATTACATTCAGTTAAGTAGCCTATATTCTTTTAAAGTAGCCTATTATTTCTGTAATAAGTAAGCTACTCTAGGTGTATGTCTTTTACACAAGGGTGGACAAAACAGTAACTATGTTGAATATGACTAGATCAGCATCATCCTACGAACAGTGTGTGAATTACTCTACATTAATTTTATTCACCAAACACCCACTGATTGTTGTGGCAGCCAGGTGCCCTTAAATATCATTGTTTGATTCTGTAAGACAATAACTGTTGTTGGCGTGTTTGCTGGTGAACGTGAACGAGCAGATGATGAGAACAAATGCAGATTAGCCCCCGCTAGCTAACATGTGCAGCAGCCTTCAAGCGCGCCAAAACGATTTGTCATCGGTTGTGGACGAGGTCTGAGAATGACTGTAAGCTGGCCGATCCACATGAAGGTGAAATACACGTGTCATGTTTGCTCACGAAGGACTCCCCATGTGCCGTTTCAATGATGTCTGAAGGGAACAATTTAACATAGGCCTACATATGATATAACAGTGTAGTGTCTTTCAGACATACGACAGAGGCAGAGCATTTGAAATCCGTGCAATAGTGTAAACTATATAGCATTTAAGTGACAATTATTTGTTGTTTTACTAAAGCACTTCAACACAGTTCATAAAACCTCATTTCTGTGGCTTTATTTGATCATAATTACATGTTCATCTGATAATGTTTTAAAGTGAACTAGTGACCTCATGTGGTAGGCCAAAATAAAATAAATGCACGTTTTGTGTGACCACTAGATGTCGCTGTCTAACTGACAAAAAACTAGCTCATTCAGTAACAACTGTACATTATTTCTCAGTTGCTTACAAATGATGAAACAATTATATTCACATCAATTAGCAGTGCCATGTCACAAAATCTCAAATGTGGACCAAAAACGTATAAAGCTTTACTAAGAAGTAGCCTATAAAGGCTTACAATCATAACAGAGAGGCTGCTGACTGCAGACCGGGAGGCTCGTGAAGTCCAGCTCCCCCCTATTTGGACATAATGGGTGGAGCTAGAAGTTCCAACCACACCCTAACCCTACCCGTATGCATTGACGTCAGTTTCCCGCCGGAACACGCCCCCTCAGCCGGACGTTTTTATTCGACGTATTCAAACTTGTATTTGGCTCTTCTAAAGGACAGATCAAAAGAAAATGGTCACTAAAAAGAATAAAAACATCTAAATAAAATTGGAACATTATTTGTCTTTTTTCCCTTTTTTTTAATTTATTTTATTTTTTTACATTTTGTCATTTATTTTGAGCTAAATATAAGGCATTCTAAGCTCAGTATGACCTCAATACCAGTATGAATACCTCACCATGTAGGCAGAGAGAGTTATCAAAGTCCCTTTCAAGGAAAGTCTCGGCGGCCATATTTGAAACGCCTCCGGGCAGCTATTTCAGGCATCCAAGAAGACCAAGTCCTATGGGGGGATCCTGAAATCTCAAAAACTGCTTGGCGAACTCACAATTAAATAACATATTTCAAATCAGCAACAAAATCTGACATGAACTGTCCCATAAATGTTGTTTCTTATGTTCAAATAGCGTTAAAGAAAAAAGCTTATTTTCCCGGCTAGATTAGCCAATGTGCATGTGCAGTCCTAAGCGCGAGTCTCAGGTTTCTATGGGACACTAAATATAGTTTTGGTTTTAATAAGATTTTCCCAATAAATAGGCAAGAATAAACCGGGTGTCCTCCATGATTCCTGCTCATTCCGACAACAAAGCACTTGAACAAGCTCTTAATCGCGACTTCTGGAGTGGGAATTATGAAATTTCCCATAGCACTTGAGGCAGCATAAATCATAACCATAAATCACAAAAACATTTTGCATATACCAGTAAATTAGAATAAAATTGTATGTTTGGAATTAATTCAGCTCACCTTTTTAAGAGCCCTGCCTGAGGAAAGAATAAATGTTATGTGAAACACTAGCTGTCCTGACCCACTACACAAGCATACTTTATATATTTATAGTTAGACTGTAAAAGATGGGTCAGAAATCACAGTCTTCAATCATAATCATGGCTATTGTCATGTTCTGCAGTGGATGAGTCAGTATAACTACTGTATACAGAAATACTGTGGCAATAATTGCTATTTTAACTGCACAGAATACAGTTAATTTGAATAATTGCACGTTTTGAGGTGAACTACTGACCTCATACGTTTAAACAATTACAACGTTCAAATTACAAGAATACTTTAAATCCACTAGATGTCACTGTCCACCTGATCAAGTAGATTGCATTCATTAATAATTGGCCATTGTTTCTCATCTCCTTTATTTACATTTCTAAATGAAGTCCAAAGCTGCCCTGAAATAATGCCTGCCATATCCAGGATGAATGACAGTTTTGATGGATAATTAATTCAATATCAAATGTACAGTATATGTTATTATTGTTATTATTATATTTACCAAAATAACTGTTATTAGCTCTTATTGGCTTATTCTGTTTTGGAAGTAAAATTAATTTCTTAATCCCCCATAATCCCCCATTATGCAACAGAATAGGCATGTGTTTCCCACATTTGAATGCCCATCACTTGCCGAACTCCTGGAGGCAGCAGTGAGAGCATTTCTGGAGAAACCACGAGGTTTCCGGGAAGCAGCAGTGGCTGTGGCAATACTAATGACGCAGAAAAGGGGCAAACTATAGGATAAATGTTTTTGGCAGTTTTAAAAAAACAATCTTAAAATTAAAAAAAAATTGAATACTGCCTTTCAGAGGCTACATAAGATATTTACGTCTCCCAGATCACAAAATATTAACAGTTTACACCGATCGCCTGTTCAAAATCTACATACAGCTCTTGAAAGGGTTCAAATATTGCATAAACATGCTGGAAAAAACAAAAAAAATTGGATTTTTCCACAAAAAAAAAGTGCTCAGGACAAACAATGGACTCATGAACAATTGTCAATCACAAAACATAAACAGTCGTGGCTTAATCAGGTAACAACACTCACTATTAAGACTGTACACTGAAGCATATGCAAACTTGAGGAAAAAGGGTCATTTTTTAATATTGAGATGCTATTTTTTCTTGTGGACTATAGGGCAGCATCATTGTGAAATAACTTATTCAAGACAGTACTGGCCTATTTGGAAGCAGCTTGTAAGAAGATATTCATAGAACAATAAAGAAACCACGTGTCTTGTGGGAAAACGTGGGTGAAGTTAGTGCTTGATAACAGACTCAACACAGCTCTGAAAATAAAGTGTTCTGACATGCTCATTATACAGCAGGCCTTGCTACAATAACAAACTGTCTATCATTCATTGCAACATACAAATGGGTAAATATTTATGAATAAATCCCACGGTCAGAGTAGAGGTTCAGTTTAAGCCAAAGAAAATGAGTAGCCGAATAAGAGTTGCAATTTATCAAAAAGAAACATCAATTATTGCAACTAGAGATTGCATTGTATCTCTATAACCCAAACTAAAATACAAGTAAATTAACTATAGATTCAGTCAAACAGCTAAACTTACATAAACAAAAATAGTTTCATCTCATTCGGTTCTCCTTCATGGCTATTTAAAGTTTGCTATTGTGTTTCTCATTGGTAATGCTGTCAAAAAATGATGTCTAAATGAGATTGCAGCACAAACTCTCAATATGTTTATGGCATAATTGTAATGTTACACAATAGAACAACTCAAAGGCCATTTCCAAAGACTGACCTACATCCGGTGTCTAAATGCTGCATCAGAAACAACCAAATTTGGGTCATTTTGCCACAACACTGCTGGTCAAAAGCAAACACTTGTTATCAGGGGCTTGTTTTGCAGTTTTTTTTTTTATTATTCACTTTGGTACTATTTTCACATGTAAGGTGTACATTTTCAAAACTCCATAATGTTTGTAATAGTATCTATCCAGTGTGTTATCAAAAGTTGTGATGAAGTATGTCATGAGGTTTTTACTAAAACAGAGTTTGCTGCCAATACAGTAAATGTTCTCGCTGTGTCATATGACTGAATCTACTGAAGCTGACCTTTATAAGGGTGAGTTACAGTAATGTGGCAGTCTCTACCATGGTAATCTGTTTACATGGTTTACATACTGTCATGTAAAATGCTGTATTTGATGCCATCTGTCTCTCTTCTTCTGATGCATCCTGATCAATCTGATGTTACACAGACTGTTTCTTCTCCCTCTACTCTACTCTATCCTGCACTGTTTACAAACTGCAAATCTCTCTGTCACACACACACACACACACACACACACACACACACACACACACACACGTCTGGTTCACTATCCTTGTAGGGACTCTCCATAGATGTAATGGTCTAAGATAAAAAATCTAAGATAAATTGCTTATAATGTAAAAAGAATTCATTACTTTTGATTATTCATATCGGAAATTGCAAACAAAGTAGAAACTATATCTAGAATCTGTATCTATTTAAATCTATGTATGTACCATATGATTCATTGATTAACCATTAGGATCCGTTGGATTAAATAATAGACAAATGTATTAAACTGATCAAGAAGCAAATGCAAATGCACAATTGAAAACATGCAGAAATGTTTGAAAAAAGTGTACTTTTGATGATCTCTTGTGATATTAGTTTTAAGACTTTTGAAAAATTACCAATTGCTTGTGAAAACTGAGCCAAAGCAATTAAAAAAACCTGTAATATAAAATGAAGAGAGAGAGAAAAAACAAGAATGTGTAAATGACATTGATAGAGACTCCTACACTCATACATGACAGAAGAATAATTAGGTTATTATTATTATTTGCATTAATTATACAAACCCGATTCCAAAAAAGTTGGGACACTGTACAAATTGTGAATAAAAAAGGAATGCAATAATTTACAAATCTCATAAACTTATATTTTATTCACAATAGAATATAGATAACATATCAAATGTTGAAAGTGAGACATTTTGAAATGTCATGCCAAATATTGGCTCATTTTGGATTTCATGAGAGCTACACATTCCAAAAAAGTTGGGACAGGTAGCAATAAGAGGCCGGAAAAGTTAAATGTACATATAAGGAACAGCTGGAGGACCAATTTGCAACTTATTAGGTCAATTGGCAACATGATTGGGTATAAAAAGAGCCTCTCAGAGTGGCAGTGTCTCTCAGAAGTCAAGATGGGCAGAGGATCATCAATTCCCCCAATGCTGCAGCAAAAAATAGTTGAGCAATATCAGAAAGAAGTTTCTCAGAGAAAAATTGCAAAGAGTTTGAAGTTAGAAGGCGTTTTCTCTGGGCCAAGGCTCATTTAAAATGGACTGTGGCAAAGTGGAAAACTGTTCTGTGGTCAGACGAATCAAAATTTGAAGTTCTTTTTGGAAAACTGGGACGCCATGTCATCCGGACTAAAGAGGACAAGGACAACCCAAGTTGTTATCAGCGCTCAGTTCAGAAGCCTGCATCTCTGATGGTATGGGGTTGCATGAGTGCGTGTGGCATGGGCAGCTTACACATCTGGAAAGGCACCATCAATGCTGAAAGGTATATCCAAGTTCTAGAACAACATATGCTCCCATCCAGACGTCATCACTTTCAGGGAAGACCTTGCATTTTCCAACATGACAATGCCAGACCACATACTGCATCAATTACAACATCATGGCTGCGTAGAAGAAGGATCCGGGTACTGAAATGGCCAGCCTGCAGTCCAGATCTTACACCCATAGAAAACATTTGGTGCATCATAAAGAGGAAGATGCGACAAAGAAGACCTAAGACAGTTGAGCAACTAGAAGCCTGTATTAGACAAGAATGGGACAACATTCCTATTCCTAAACTTGAGCAACTTGTCTCCTCAGTCCCCAGACGTTTGCAGACTGTTATAAAAAGAAGAGGGGATGCCACACAGTGGTAAACATGGCCTTGTCCCAACTTTGAGATGTGTTGATGCCAAATCAACTCATTTTTCCGTTAAAATGATACATTTTCTCAGTTTAAACATTTGATATGTCATCTATGTTGTATTCTGAATAAAATATTGAAATTTGAAACTTCCACATCATTGCATTCCTTTTTTATTCACAATTTGTACAGTGTCCCAACTTTTTGGAATCGGGTTTGTATAATTAAAGTCAAAGAAACTAGCTTCAATTCTAATATATATATAATGTACTAGAGATGCACCAATACTACATTTTTCCACTGATACCCATAGCTGATTATTCAGAGTGATATCTGCCAATACCGATAACGATACTGATAGTTTGGGGGTTCTGCCTTTTATACCTTTTTTTAATTAATTTCATTATGATTAATAATTAATCATATTTTTAATTATTATATTTTGAAAGAAATGCAAATAAAAACTTTATTCTCTCCAATCCATCAACTTGTTTCAGAGTAACTGGTATCAGTTATAATCAAACACATTACTCAAATTAATATTAACATTAACTAAATTCTGAAGATTAAATGAATAGTTCTTAACTTTCTGAATGTCATTAATTCATATAATTACTATTAATATTGAACATCAAACTGGTTTCTTACATTTTCTTTAGACAAAGCACAAATTCAGTGCATTTTCCTGCCCTCTTTTGATTGACAGGATATATCAGCCCTGACTATCGGCTGCTTTTAAACTATCGGCTGATAGCGTGAGAATTTGCTTTTATCGGCCGATACCAATTATTGACTGATATATATATATACATATAATTAATACATGCAATGTTTAGCAAACTGGAAAATAATGAGTCAAAAATGAAGTCTTTCTCTGGGAGAGTGGGAGATTTTCCACTAGGTCACATGATGCAGCATTATGTCCTCAGTTCATCAGCTGCCGCCGCCTATAAAACGAGCTGTGAGGGGCTCACACGCACACACACTCACACAGCTGAAAGCTTACAGAAAGTCCGGACACATTTGAGCTGCTTTTAGCCGCATTCAGTACTGGATAATGCCTTTTGGGAGAGCGAGGAGAGGTAAGACAGATCTATAGCATGCATGAGTCACGACACACCATCCTGCTCTGAAAATGTTCTTTTGATTTTAAATGCAAGTTGACATGAATTAAAGCTTTTCTTAATGTCAGGGTAGTTTAATGCCTAATGTACCTTGTATTTAAGAATTCATGCAATCTCATCGCTATAGACTATGCGTCAGCAAAAAACATTCCTACAAGCTTTCCATATAAGACAACAGACAGTAAACTTGGCGTTTTGCCCCGTATATGTCTGTGGTGCTGCTGAACTGCGGCGAACGAAACATCATAAGTGACGGAGGCTTGTGTTTATTTAGACGTCGCAAAATGACAAACCAGACCGAATAATTGATTCGAATTTCGAATCAAAATGTGGTTTTCACAGTTTTTGTAAGAATTTATTCTCGCACCGTTTTATTCCATTAGACGACAGAGAAAACTATCTGATTTTAGCGTTAATTATTTCTCATATTAAATTAGCTTATAGTTCTGTCGCTCTCTCAAGTGCTCCATATCATCACCATCACCATAGCAACCAAAAAGAGCATGACGGCATGTTAATATCCGACCGGGCGCGCGGGAAAATTCGCTTTATTCATCATTAGTTGCTGTACAGACCCTCTGATAACTTTTTTCCCCATTCAGCTCTACATTTGGAGAGGCTCTTCAGGTGTACCGCTGTGTCCACTGCTCTGGGGCATGGCGTGATGAGAACGAAAGTAAAATCACGTCAGGGTGTGGCTAGGGTGACCAGTCCCGAAACTGGGAGCTTTGTCCCGCGTCCCGCAAGACGTAAGCAGTGTTCTGCATTTTAATTATGTATTATTATTTTAATTATATTCTTTTTCCCCCCTTAAGTTACAATACCACAATAAGAAATAAGATAATAAAACTGCGAATCAGTGTGGACCTCATCAACTCCAGCTCGTTTTTTATGGTCTTCTGTGTTTGGGGATGTGAATTGGCGTAAAGCTTGGCGAACAGTGGATAAATTCTATGTTAACAATAAAGTTGTTACGGTAGCTGGTGTATAAAGCACACGAACGAGGAGATAAGGATAAAGTGAGTCTTTACTTGAAAATCCAATGGGAGAATACAGGAACAGACAGGAATACACACCACGTAGACACTAACGACACCCGACAACACACTGAACAGAAACAGGAACTTAAATACACTGATTGATGAACTGAAATGACGAACAGCTGTGATGAAAGTGATTAGTGTCCAAGGTTACAGATAGTGGCGGGAAACTAGAACAAAGGAACACGTGACCGATGAAAACAAACAAACTGAAAGTCCATGTGACTGTGACATTACGCCCCCTCCCGGAAAGGCGCGTCCTCGCGCCGTAGAGAGAGGGGAAGATGAAGGTAGGATGCTGAAGACGATGTAGGAGGTGGCTCAGGAGGCGGATGGCTAACTGGGAGGAGGCGGAATACAGGAGTCCAGGGTGGTGCAGGTGGAGGTGAAGTCCAGGGGATGGCCTTGAACAGGGGCTGCAGGATGTTGTGCCAAGCACCAGCCAGGGTAGTGCCCCACGGCGGCGTTGATGGAGGGAGGAGCCATGGAAGGTTGTTGATGACCGCCATGGGGAGGACCGCAGTCAACGACGGCGAGGATGGAGCCCACCGCGTAGCCGACGAGCTGAGGTAGTGAAGAGATGATGACGACGATCCAAGCGGCCGCGACGGAGCCGCAGTGACGACCACCTGAGATCGAGGAGTGGATCCGGAGGTCTGAGGACGCGTTGGAGCGACCGAGGGCGGAGACGGAGCCTGAGGTAGGGCGGAGCAAGCTGTAGTGGAAAGGGTGGAGGACCAGAGAGCAGCGGACGGTCCGTAAGTCCGCAGCGGAGGTGAAGCGATGTCTGACCCAGGTGGAGCCAACGTGCCGAGGGAGTCCGGCGTGGCCGAAAGGCCGATGGTCCACTCCGAGGTCGAGAGCGGAAGGAGCGCAGGCGCAGGAGTCAGGGCGATGGATGGAGGCAGCTCGAGACCATCCGAAGCTGGAGGCGGAGCTTCAGGCTCCTCGTGCCCAGGAGTAGACGGATCCCGGCAGGCCCGAGATGGTAGCACGCTACTGAGAGGAGGTGGTATCGAGGGACTGAAGGGAGACGGAGATGACTGGATGGCACTGATGGCTGTGGACTGGGAAACAGGCTGGAGTTCCATGCAAAAATCCAAGAGTAGTGGAGAGTCACAGGAAGGTTGGTGATAAGGTGGGAGAGGCACGCTGGACGGGACCAGCTGGACAGGAGACAGTACAGGGGCAAGAAAAATGTTCTCTCCACACCTTAAGTCCAGCAGTGTTATAGCACAAAACTCACTCTCAGTAGCGGGGGGGTGGGCGGGGCTCACTTCTGGACCCTCAAGGTCCACCAACACTCCCTCGGCGATAGATGGTTCGGCCGGCTCACACACCTGGTCAGGTACACGCTGCTCGGGCTCCGTGGCGATGTGACCCCCGATTGCTCTTGTGTGCGTGGGCGGCTCAATCGCGGCGGTCTCCATCGTTCTACCTGCGGTGGGCTCAGGACGTAAATCCTCGCCGTCTGGGTGGTTCTGGCTGGGCACTGGCTGGGGAGTGGGGCTGGCGGCAACTTCAACGGTGAATGGTGATCCGCAGGATGCCAGCACCCACTCCACATAGGACGCGAAGCTCCCTCGAGGACCCTCCCCGGACAGCTGTGCAAGTGTGGTGTTGTTTAGTCCGACGTACAGGAACGTGCACAGGCAGTAGTCCGGGAAGGTGGTCTGATGGGCGAGATCCAAAAACAGTTGTAAATGTCTCTCAAGGGGGAGCTTTCTCTCTGCTCAAGGCACATAAGTCTCACAGGTGGGTCCATGGTGCAAGCAGGGGTGAGAAACGGAAACAAAACACTGAACACGAAAACAAAAAAAAAAAAGAAAATCCTACAGTCAAACACGTCGCTTACTGTTTAGGTCGGGTGTTCCGTTACAGTAGCACGAACGAGGAGATAAAGATAAAGTGAGTCTTTACTTGAAAAGACAATGGGAGAATACAGGAACAGACAGGAATACACACCATGTAGACACTAACGACACCCGACAACACACTGAACAGAAACAGGAACTTAAATACACTGATTGATGAACTGAAATGACAAACAGCTGTGATGAAAGTGATTAGTGTCCAAGGTTACAGATAGTGGCGGGAAACTAGAACAAAGGAACACGTGACCGATGAAAACAAACAAACTGAAAGTCCATGTGACTGTGACAAAAGTAAAAGAAGTCTCTTTTAAAATAATGCATAGAATATACCCAGTAAAACATGTGCTGGAACGTTTTAAATTAGATATTGATTACTCTTGCAATTTCTGTAAAGGTGAAAAGGAAACTATTTTTCATTTATTTTTCCATTGCATACATACAAAAATATTTTAGGATTGATCTGGAGCATTTAATTAAGAAAAAATTGAACATTGAATTGCAGTTGAGTTGATATAATGATACACTTTAATGATCATGGGATTGAGAAAGAGAAGGCATATTTCATACAATTGTTAATATTAATTTGCTTTAAAAATAATTTCAAGCTTTATTGTTCTGTTTTGTGTAACTGTAAAAGTAAAAAGGGATTTCGAGCTTATAACATTGTAAGCAGATATGATGTATAAAGTAGCACCCTTTTCCTTTTGTTTGTTATAATTTTGTTCTTGTCCTCTGGCATTGTTATTTCATTCTACTTTAGTTGCTGTGTATTTTTACTTTGAAAGAATATATCTCATTGTATTGTTGGTTTATGGCATTAATAAAATAAATAAATAAATAAATAAAAAAGACCTCATCAAATGTCATTAAAGGGTTAGTTCACCCAAAAATGAAAATTCTGTCATTAATTACTCACTCTTATGTCGTTCCACACCCGTAAGACCTTTGTTCATCTTCGGAACACAAATTAAGATATTTTTGATAAAATCTGATGGCCTGCATTGCCAGCAAGATAACACTTTCAATGCCCAGAAAGATACTACAGACATATTTAAAACAGTTCATGTGGTTCAACCTTAATGTTATAAAGCGACGAGAATACTTTAGTGCACCAAAAAAATAATAATGACTTTATGACAATATCTAGTGATAGGCAATTTCAAAACACTGCTTCATGAAGCTTCGAAGCTTTAAGAATCTTTTGTTTTGAATCAGTGGTTCGGAGCGCCAAAGTCACGTGATTTTAGTAAACGACTAAAAGACTGACGGCAGAAGGTCTGGACTCTATCACAGCTTTCATTGCCCAAGGACAGCCTAAGACGGGTGTCCAATCCTGCTCCTGGAGGGCCACTGTCCTGCAGAGTTTAGCTCCAACCCCAGTTAAACACACCTGAAAGAGCTAATCAAGGTTTTTAGGCATACAGGAAACTTCCAGGCAGGGGTGTTGAGGTAAGTTGGAGCTAAACTCTGCAGGACAGTCGCCCTCCAGGACCGAGTTTGGACACCCCTGGCCTAAGAGGACGTTTTGACGAAAATCCAGAGTTTAGTTGATCCTGGTAAGCGCTCATCATCACAGTTGTGAACACAGTGGCGTTCTTCTTCTGCAAGGGGGTTTGCCATGACAGCATTTGTTTCTAGGCGGACCGTTAAGAATGCGACACACACGTCTCCCGGACATCCTGTAAAATTCAACCAACTCGATGACGACTTAGAAAATCCTTAAGTGTTTCCAGATAAGTGTGCCATATGCATCAGACGTTCAACCAACAGTCCGTGGGCATGACGTCTGAGGCTGAGACTACTCGAACCTGGCAAATTGAGTGCATGCCGGTTAAAATGATCAAAGTATGTTTTTCTATTATAAAACATGTTATCATCCAACGTAATAGCAAATAGGCTTTCCAACTAATGTAAATCAATATTTACATAGTATAATAGTGGTAAATACATACACGCAAATCTATGTCCTGCAACAGCGCAATTACCACGTGGTCGACCTATGTGTATCCAACCAGTGCGAGAGTATAATTGCCCAAAAAAGAAGTGTAAATGCCCAAATCTCCAAAAAAAATAGAACATTTGTTCAGTGCTATCTATTCTTCAATAATGTTCTCAAAAGAAAACGTTATTTATACATTGTTGTTCTTAGAACAACATTCTTGAAACATTTAGAATGAAAACTAACTTCAAATGAATAATGTTGTGTTTGCTCGTTCAAAAGAACATCGAACATCCTTGGAACTTGGGAAAGTTTTGTATCCTGTCCCAAAGTTATTGCAGGGCTCAATGCTAAGGACTTTTTTCTTCTGGCCCGGTTGGGCCTATAAAATAAGCCTAGTTATTGTTTATTGTTTTTGATACATGTAACCTTAATAAATAAGGTTATGACACTAAAATTTAAGTGAGTTAATCTAGTAACTTTTGAATATTGTTAGACAAGTAAACAGCAAGTAATAAAATGGGAACAAATAATCTAATTACAAGTAATAGCACAAATAAATACAACAGAATAAACAAATGAAATAAACAGTGCTTTTTAGGTTTTTTAGGTAGGCTTAAATAGGAGATTTTCAGGTACAGAAATTGTAATCTAATGTGTAATGGAGTTTACTTATGACTGTATTACACTGGTTTAGGGTAGCTGTGTTCGCCCTGGTGTGTCGGTTAGAACACAGGAGGCATGAATATGAATCAACAGTCTTTAATTAGTTCAGCAATGATCCGCACAGTGAACAGCACAGCCAGACCACAGGGCATTGCTTGGCATTATCTTCACAATAATGATATGTGAGATTACTGTACAGGAGTAGGCATAGGTGTGGTCTGAAACAGTTAACAATAAACACAATTAGTAACATCAACAACTTCAATCAATATAATAACCGGCATTTATACTATTAGCTTTCCATTGTAGGCATGAAATTCTCTGCAGTAATACCACTTTTCACCGTTAGATGGCGCATGGCGCTCATAAATGGAATTATTTGCTGCGTCATCACACAATCCGATAATTAAACTTCTAACTAAGAATAACTACAGAGCGAAAGTATAAACATTCAAATCTACACACTGGAAATATCAATCAGTAATGCTATTAATATACTGAATCCAAATGTAGTAAATATACAAGTGAAATAAAGGGCTAAGGCAAGATGCTGGGTTTAGCGTCACTGATATCTGAAGAAGTGGCATGTCCTTCTTGCGCAGTAAGGGGGTGGCATATCGATTCACTCCGTCAACTAGAACTCTTGTGGTTTGAGTTTGAAGAAGATGCATAGCTTCTTGGTCTTGCTTCGACCGTGTGACCTCTCTCTCTGACTTGATAGGAATGACATCTGACTGCCAGAGCCTTTCCACGTTTCGGAACAGCTCAGACTGTGAGGGACTAAAGGTGGCGTGTAAACACTGTTGAGTGTTAAGCATTACCTCCAACAATCGAGCCGGGCCTTGCAGAGCCCATCCCAATCGTGTCTTAACAGCTGCCGGGCCCCCTGGTGGGCCAAGGCGGACTGGCTCTATAGGGGTAATTAGATGGGGATGGTCTGCTCCGATCAACAGCAATGGACAAGCCTTATGAATGGGCTGGAGAGGGAGTCCCTTCAAATGGCTGTATTTCTGTTGCAAAGTTGTTACGGGATAAGAGTACTCTGCCAGACTTAGGGGTTCAGCTGTGAATGCCTTCTGGATGCGATACCTCTTGTGCGGTTGGGAGGGTGTTGAGATTCTGAAAGACACTGCTGTACCTTTAAGTGCAGTAAGGTCATGTCTGATTGTTCTCAAAGCCAATTCCTCTGTCTTACCAGTGAGTCCTAGCTGTTGGGCTGCTGATGACAGGAGGATTGTGCGTTCAGAGCCATCGTCAAGCACTGCATACGTGTCCAAACTCTGACCATTATGATGCAAGACGACTCTAACTACCTTCAAAAGGACTCGTTTAGAACTTGGAGGTCTGTCCAGATAGATCGGTTTAGTGGTAGCACTCACCAGACATGTGCCCTCATTCACTGTCTTAGTATTGACATCATGAAGGATCTGTAAGTGCTTGCCGTTGCAGATGTGGCAGGGCTTCCTTAGGGTACACTGTGCAGACCTATGACAGCGTGCACACTTCCAGCATCTGTTGTTTGTCTTTATCCAATCTATGATTTGGTCTTTAGTAAGGGCTTGGAATGAGGAGCACTGGCTCAGATAATGATCTCTGACATCGCAATAAGGACAGAAAGCATTGCTCTTCTCAAATTTCTTTGCCGGTTGTCGAACCATCTGAGCTGAAGTCAGCTGATCTGCACTGTGAAGGATTGTGGCCGGTCTGTGTTTAAATCTGGGGTCTCTGCTTGAGTCCATTTTGTATCTGACTCGCTGAGTTTTGTTGCCACCAAAGCTCTCATGATCTTGGCACCACGACTCAAACTTCAGCCATTTCGCTAAATCAATTAGTGTGTACACAGCACCAGGTTCATTGCTTACGCTCCTTCTAAAGGCTGCGCGTAGGTCAGGAGGTAATTTAGTAAGGAGTCGTGCTACATGGGAACCGCAGCGTAGTTCAACTTCTCCCTTTGTGCCCAGAGTCTTAAGTAGACCTACCAGCGCTTGGACTTGGAGCGCAAAGGATTCAAAGCTCCTTGTATCACCAGGCTGGATATCTGGGGAGTCCATAACAGCTGCTATCTTGTTCAGTGCCAGTTGATGAGGACGCCCGTATCTGTCAGTTAATGCTTCCATAGTGTCTGTATATGGGGTAGGTAAGTTCAGGAATGAGTCTGCTAACAGGCGTGCTTCCACTAACTTCAGATGATCAATTAGCACCTGATATTTGAACAGCTCAGTTGCATCTTCTGGCAACAAATTACTCAAGGCTAACCTCAGACGGGTAAATTCACTTGGATCTCGATGGATGAAGTCAGGTATGGTTGGCTGAGGGCCCCTGTAGGTTGTCTCCTGTCTGTTTACGCTTGTCTGCCACTCTCTGGGGTTGGCTGGTGATCTGGGTGGTTGGTAACAGGAGGAAACGGCCGGTCTCAAAGGAGTAGATGAAGGAACAGGAGTAGCAAAGCTGTCAGGGTAGTAACTTTGGGCTGGTAACGCAGAACGGTGAGCTTCAATATCTATGGCATCAACATGTTCCCTACATTGTGGGGTAGGAAGTGCACGTGGAGCTGGTACTGGATGCACTCGAGGGGCTGGTTGAGGAACAGGTCCCTCTGGCTCTCTGTAGATGGTTCTAGGTGATGGTATTGGAGGTGATGGAGCTAAAGGCTGTTGCTCAGGAAGTGGACGAACTTGACTTGGATGATTTCCCATCAGCATCTCTTGCATACTTCTCTGGATTTCTACTAGTTGTCTGATTTCCTCCTTCATTGATTGCTGTGATTGCCGAAGCTGTCTATTTTCTCTTTCAAGGTCGTGCAATCTTTCCCTGGATTCCCGAGGTAAGGAATGTGGAGAATACTCATCTCTCTCACTCCACTGGTCTTTGATGAGATACCAGGGCTCTGTTTGTGGGCTCCTTGCTTCCAACGAATCAGGTGTTCTCCTACCAGATCCCTCATCTGAACCATAATGGCTAAAATCCTGCTGGTGAGCCATCCTTCTGTGACTATGCCGGTAGTCTTCTCGCCCCTGTGGCTGCTGTGCTGTAAGAGAAGCCCCAGGTTGACTTGGATACTGCACTTCGAAATCTTCTAAGTAGGCTGGATGGCGGACTGAACGTTTAGGACGTGCGCCTTGAGACTGGTATTCATACATTCTTGTCCAGTGTAAACACAATACTCCGGCTCGAAGGACCAAATTTTGTAATGGAGTTTACTTATGACTGTATTACACTGGTTTAGGGTAGCTGTGTTCGCCCTGGTGTGTCGGTTAGAACACAGGAGGCATGAATATGAATCAACAGTCTTTAATTAGTTCAGCAATGATCCGCACAGTGAACAGCACAGCCAGACCACAGGGCATTGCTTGGCATTATCTTCACAATAATGATATGTGAGATTACTGTACAGGAGTAGGCATAGGTGTGGTCTGAAACAGTTAACAATAAACACAATTAGTAACATCAACAACTTCAATCAATATAATAACCGGCATTTATACTATTAGCTTTCCATTGTAGGCATGAAATTCTCTGCAGTAATACCACTTTTCACCGTTAGATGGCGCATGGCGCTCATAAATGGAATTATTTGCTGCGTCATCACACAATCCGATAATTAAACTTCTAACTAAGAATAACTACAGAGCGAAAGTATAAACATTCAAATCTACACACTGGAAATATCAATCAGTAATGCTATTAATATACTGAATCCAAATGTAGTAAATATACAAGTGAAATAAAGGGCTAAGGCAAGATGCTGGGTTTAGCATCACTGATCTTCACGAATGAACTCACAATATCTTATGAATTATTCCTCATACAACACATTCAGTAAAGGACAAACGTGAATGAACTTACATGTTGTCATTAACGCACAACTTGAACACATATCATCCTCAACCAAGCAAAGTTAAATTCAGTCCGTATTCTGGCGAGACCTAGGTGGGGTACTTCATGCGATCAGCTCAACCGGAACTGAAAGTTATGGACGCAAGCAGTAACCCGTGCTCTGATTGGCCGTTCCTTCCCAACATAATGTATAACTATATAATTAACTAAAAATTAAACTATTAAAGTTAATCAGTCAAGAGTAGTTACAGATGCATATGTTTTGAAATGCCAGTAGGTGGCAGCAAGTCCCTGTTAATGAGCGAGTCATTGCGATTCAACCGATTCATTCAAACGGCTGATTCATTCAGGAAGTGTTGCTCTGAGATGCAAAACAATTCTGTGGACTTTAGAACTATTTTCGTTGGCGAAATAGAGCGAAACAGGCGATTTGGTGTCTAAAATGTAAGTCGATTAATATAAACTGCTTGTTTATTATACTGTACATTGTATAAAATCAATATCACATTTGTAATCATGCTAATACTTGGAGAAAAATGGCGCTCTTCGTATAATATTGGTTAACTATATTAAATTATATAAATATAGAAGACATACAGGGGCATTGTTGCCCCCTTATCTTGAATTCTAGGGGCATTCTAAATGCATTTTAATAGACTAAATCATGCAGTGAAATCGTGCACTCTAAATAGGCATGCACACTAGTCTAATGTACTAGACCACGTCACGTAGTGTATGCGTGCACTCGATGGGTGTGTTTTTGTTTGGTTTTTGTAAGGTGGGGGACATACTTGATTATGTCAGATTGGTAAATCAATAATTACGATATCATAGAAGATATGTAACGCACACCCCTACAACAGTGTCCCGAGCATCGTTCACACTGGCCCCGGGCCATCGGGCAGTCCTTATTGTCGAGCCCTTAATTTATGTAAAGGTTATGCAAGTGCTAGAATTAAACATTTTCAAAACAATGTTCGTGAAAACACCAGATATTGTCATTAGTATTTGATGAATTTCTCATAATGTTGGCAGAAAATGTTCTTTGAACATTATTCTTCAATTGTCATTTAAATATTAAGTATCATTAACTTTATGGCTAAACAATAAAAAATTGCTTAAGGTTGGATGCTAAACAGGTCATGTGTGTCCACAGTACAGTGTTAAACTGAAGAAGTGTTGGAGTTTAATAGATAATTAAGTGATGATTGAGCATCAGTGATGACTGAGGGAAAGCGGAACAAATATCTGAAGTCACCATTATGGTTATCAGTGTTTCCTGTAGCTGGGTTCTTGACTCTTGTATGTTTTGTTAGATTTTCTCTGGCTGCTTTAATAGTGTTTTCGGAAAATACATTTACTGCGTCAGAGGAAGCTGAGACAGAATAACATCAGTTGATGTTGACTGTTAATTAATGTCATTGTGAAGTAATCTCTTTCACTGATCTGAAGTCTAATCACTGATCAGAACTATTGTGAAAATCAGACTTTCTGAAAAATGAAAACATGTTGTAATCAAGAAGTAAATAACTATGGTGTTAGTTAGACTCTCACGGACATCAGCAATCAGCATAAGAAACACAACAATGGTGACATGCTTCATGCCAGCATACAAAACTCATTCATGGCTTCCAGCGTGCATTGCAACATGAATAAATTATGCAACTGAATTCTTTTACTATTTAGATTTGAATATATTTTTTGATTGTCACCACTGTTGAGGTATGTATGGTGAGTGTTGATGTATGCTAAATGCATCTCAACTTTTGTGCAAGAGGTTGTAATGTTTTTGGAAGATCCCTTCAGTACTACAAGTGATGTTTCTATTATTATAATGTCTGAATTTCTTACCTTTTTATTCATTAAAGGGTTAGTTCACCCAAAAATGAAAATAATGTCATTAATTACTCACCCTCATGCCGTTCCACACCCGTAAGACCTTCGTTAATCTTCGGAACAGATATTTTTGTTGAAATCTGATGGCTCAGTGAGGCCTCCATAGCCAGCAATGACATTTCCTCTCTCAAGAGCCATTAATGTACTAAAAACATATTTAAATAATTTCACGTGAGTACAGTGGTTTAATATTAATATTATAAAGCGATGAGAATATTTTTGGTGCGCCAAAAAAACAAAATAACGACTTATTTAGTGATGGCCGATTTTCAAAAGCTTCAGGAAGCTTCGGAGCGTAATGAATCAGCGTATCGAATCATGATTTGGATCGCGTGTCAAACCGCCAAACTGCTGAAATCACGTGACTCTGGCGCTCTGAACCGCTGATTCGACACGCTGATTCATAACGCTCCGAAGCTTCCTGAAGCAGTGTTTTGAAATCGGCCATCACTATATAAGTCATTATTTATTTATTTTTTTTTGCCACACCAAAAATATTCTCGTCACTTTATAATATTAATATTGAACCACTGTACTCACATGAACTGATTTAAATTTTTAGTACATTAATGGATCTTGAGAGAGGAAATGTCATTGCTCCCTATGTAGGCCTCACGGAGCCATCGGATTTAAACAAAAATATCTCAATTTGCGTTCCGAAGATTAACAAAGGTCTTACGGGTGTAAAACGGCATGAGGGTGAGTAATAAATGACAGAATTTTCATTTTTGGTTGAACTAACCCTTTAATGCTTCAAAATCATCATTTTTTAAACCAGTCATGAAACTACAGAAAAAGCTTTTTCATCTTTCCCTTTCTTTTCGTTAGTGCACGAATGTTCACTGAAAACACTTGTAATTGATGAATTGAGAAGTAAGTTAACAAAAGTCAAGGGTCAAGAGCCCAACTAAAGCAAACACTGATCACCATCATGGTGATATTGATCTTGGCATGTTACAAATCAACGTTCTTATAATGTTGTTGTTAGTAAAAATTGAGCTGAAAGAATGTTTCAGGAACATCATATTAACCTAAAAAAAAACAACCTTCCACTAACATAAAGAAGACATTTTAACGCTTCTATACATTTGGAAAACAGGTAGAAAATAGGTAACCAGCATTGTGGGACTTCCGCTGCAATATTCAGACACAAGGATTTATTTCTTTGAAGAATTTATAAGGTTAATGTCTTAATTTGTACATTCACTGTTGTTTACTTTCTGCTTTCAGAAGACGACCTTGAAATTAGTGAAGAAATCAGAAGTGATGAAAGCATAGCTGATGAAGATAGCAAAGCACAAAGCCAGAAAAAACCCCACAAAATCAAAATACCGAAAAATATTAAAATGAAAAACCCTATGAAACACCGAAAGAAACATGATGCTGCCACCTCCGAAACAGTATTAGGTAATTTTGCACAATGTGTTGTTCATGTTTTTGTTGGTTTGTTATCTTGTTGTCTACATTGCTGCATGTTCCATTTATGAAATTCTAAGTTAGTGAAGCTCAGTTTGGAGTTTCATTTACAGATCATTAGCACTATATAAACAATCTTTTCTGTTGTTAACTATTGTACTGGGCACACAGAAGCCATAGGAGCAAAGAGGTTAATATTTTTGAAAAGCTCTACAGTATACTTGGATCTGAACAAAAAAAAAAAAAAATTAACAGAAATACCTAGCAGTACAGCAGTAAGTCTATTAAAGACTCCATTTTAATTGGAGCTTGTAAATTAGAGAATGTAAGTCTAGTTTCTTATCTTTTATTTTCTGATTTACTCTTTAGTTTTGGACCTTGATGCCAATGACAGCATGGCGGATTCCTGTGGTTGTCCTGAAGAGGAAAGTCAGAAAAGTACAATCAAAAACAAAATATCAGAAAGAATGAAAATTCCTGACTTCATGAAAAGGCAGAAGAATCCAAAATCCCCTGAAACTCCATCAGGTAATAGACAATCTTTTCATGTAATCGAAATGTACAAGGGTTTTCAAAATGGGTTCTAAAAACCAAACAATATAAAAAAAAAAATCTGTATTACCATTTATACATTTTAGCTTCATTTTGCATTAAATATTTTTTAATGGATCTTTATGAAAATATACAGCTGCCAAATATATTTTAGTAGGGGTCATATTAGAGGGTCTTTGAGATCAAAGAGAAAACCCCAGCTATACCACGCACAGGGGAATTAACAGGGAATTAATTTTTTGTCTTCTCACATACTGCAGTGGACCTGGATTTCAATGGGAACCTTGAACAGAACCGTCTGGTTAAAGCACAGCAGCTGCTTGTGGAAGCTGAGGAACGTCTCTTCGGTTCAAATGAAGTGGCCAGGACAGAAGAAGAGAAGGACAAGCTGCAGACAGACTATGAGCACTTTCTTGTGCGACTGAGGATAGTCATCAATGACTCTTTCAGTGAGGACAACCAGGAGACACTCAGGAGTGCTTTGACTTCAGTACTTCAAGAGGAGGCACAGGACAGACGCTGGGCGAAAGTGGCTGTGGATGAGCGTCCAATATGGAGGCCGACAAAGTGCAGAGAGATGCATGACATACTACTCCAGACAGTCGTGGAGGAAAGAATGAAGACTGGAGATGAACAGGAGAATAAAGTAGACCAGCTTTCTACCTCCTTGAAGAGAGAGGTGTGTCGAATGGGCAAACAAGTCCAAAAAGACCTGCTCAGAGTGGTCCGAAATCTGAGAGAATGTTACCCTCCAGAGTTTGACATCTGCAGAACATATGCTCGACTCTACCATCAAACCTTCTCCACCAGACTCCAAGAGCTCGCCAGAGCCAGTGTCGATTTTGAGGATTGCCTCTATATATTGAGTTGGATTGTGGATTACTACCCAAAGTAAGGGCCAATTACTGTAGCATTTTCAAAATCATGGCCTATTACTTCATAAATTATTTAACATTTTCAAACACAGTTTCAGAAATGTTAATATTCTTTAATATTGTTTTTCTTAGAGATGTATTGAAACACAAAGAACTAGAGGAGCACATCAACAATTCATCACTTGGACCTTTGTTACCTGAAGAAGATCTTAAGAGATTAGAGGAACAGTACTTCTCATACAAAGAGGTGATTCAGTACATGGCTGACCTTATTAGAAAATGGTTAAAGGAATAGTTCACCCAAAATGAAAATTATCCCATGATTTACTCACCCTCTAGCCATCCTAGGTGTATATGACTATCTTCTTTCAGATGAGCACAATCGGAGATCTATTTAAAAATATCCTGGCTCTTCCCAGCTTTATAATGGCAGTGAATGGGGGGCCTGATTTTGAAGCCAAAAAAAGTGCATCCATCCATCTGAAGCGAAGCGATGGGTTTTTGTAAAAAAAAAAAAAAAAAATCCATATTTAAAAATTTATTAACTATACGTAACCTCTGACCTGGCGAATGCAGAAGCGCAGAGGATAGAGCAAAACAAAACACTGGTCACGAATTAGAAGTCTAAAATGAGAATTTTTAAAGAGAAATGTCGGAGGATTTTGATATAAGAGTAGAGGAGCTTGAGTTTGTTGCCCAGCCCTATTTGTTTGAACTGAGAGAGGCGTCTAAGCGTATGATACTCCTACATCCTACGTCATACATCGCATTACGGGTTCATCTTTTGGCACAAGTCGATTTGCTCATTATGCGTACGGTCGTCTGCCTTAAGTTTAGTTATTTTAGATTATAAAGTTTTAAATAGGGATATTTTTCTTACAAAAACCCATCGCTTTGCTTCAGAATGCCTTTATTAACCCCCTGGAGTCGTATGAATTACTTTTACGATGGATGGATGCGCTTTTTTTTTGGCTTCAAAATCGGGCCCCCCTATTCACTGCCATTATAAAGCTTGGAAGAGCTAGGATATGTTTAAATATATCTCCAATTGTGTTTGTCTGAAAAAAGAAAGTAAATCATGGGGTAATTTTCTTTTTTGGGTGAACTATCCCTTTAAATCAATTTCAGCACAACACAAGATTCTTATACTATGTCTATTGATACAAGCCACAACGGCTCGAAGCTGCCAACAAAATTCATACGTCTCGTTGTCAGAAGTAGCACAAATGCATGTAGTGCATCAGAAATATGTGGAGCATCCAATTTAGACAGCATCATTGATTATATTATGCTCTATTTGCTTTTGACCCGATGAGCTGCTCATATCTGGTGTAGATATGGTAGTTAATGTTCTTATTACTCTCATATCAGTTACTCCTTTAGTTTGTAGCCTAATTAATTCCTGTTGCTTATTTTCTCTCACTAGAACGAGATCAGAAAGTGGTTATCCAATGCTTTTGAGAAAGAAGTGAAAAAATGGAGTGATGGCATCGAACCAGAGATCATGGATGGATACTACTTCAGTAACCTTGCTGTAGATGTTTTACCAGTAAGTTATGGGCCCTACTTGCTGTCTAACCATCATCTTAATTTAGTTATGCATGTTGGAATCGTCAAACAGAATCAGACCTATTTCCTCAAAAAAACTTTTTCGTTTCATAGCTTGTTGATGCGTCTGTGAGAGAGGTGAACTCGCTTTTAGGCGATGAAAGTAAAGCCTGGAGTCTCCTATGCCACCTGGACAGCTCTCTTCTGAGGTAGATAATTAGTCACTATCTCTGTCACATTTTCATTGCATTAAAATAAGACTAACATGCTCTCTCCTTTTTTTTTCAATGGCAGCTACAAGACAAATCTAGAGGAACTTGTCAAAAGAAAACAAGAAACCATTCCTAAAACTCTCAGTGCTAATTTCAATAACGTTTACTTGTTTAGGTGAGTTTGATTGATTAATTATATTTCTACCTTACCTCAGCAGTTGTAAAATGTCTATATTTTTAAAGGTGTAGTAAGTGATTTACGAGAAACGCTGTTTAAAATTTAAATCAACACCTGAACAAACAATTTTGTGAATATTTGCCAGATCTCTGTTGTGTGTGTGCTGGAAAAAAAAATGTTTGTACATAGCCCTGGCTGTGTAAATAAAATAAAGTGGATTGAACTGAACGGTGGATTGAAGAGAGAGTGAGCAAGCGGGAAATTTGTAGAAAGACTGTAGAAAGAGAGATGGCTGAGATATTACCAAAGAGCAAAAGGTCAGAGAAATATAATTGGAAGAAGGGATATGATCAGGCAAGAGCTAGGACCCGTGTTAATATTCGAAAAGATTTCCAATGCTGGAGAGATGTTAGAGAGCGGGAAGGCCTGAAAACGGACGCCAAGGTTTCTTTGTTTCTGCTCGATATGTGAGTAACATTGTTTGTTTTTTTTTGCTGTTTCACAAAACTAAGATATGCTGCTGTATGCTGTTGTTGTTGTTTAATCACAGCTGATTCATCCATACTTGCGCCTGGTTGTTGCATTTCATGTTCGTTATTTTGGGGCTGGAGCAATGAAGGGAGGGGTGTGTTTCTTTTGGGTAGGGGTATGTTTGTTTGGGTGTCGATTTCAAATAGTCATGTCGGGAAGATCGTATTTATGAGTTGAACGCACATAAACGCCAAGCTCAGGATTTTCTTTGAGGCCTCATCTGTATGAGTTGGGGGCGTGTCAGTGAGAAACATGGTGGAATACCACGATACTTATAGATATTTAACAGTGACATTGTGAGGCATTTTTATTTACGACAAAATAAGCTAACTGCCTGCACAAAATATGATAGCACTGTAATATAACAATACAGTAAAGTTGGTGGCTTCCTAAATTAATTAAAAACATAAAAAGCAAAACACACCTGATGAACATTCTTTGTTCTTTATTTTCTAGAAGAAGAGTTAAAGGGTTAGTTCACCCAAAAATTTATTTTCTGTCATTAATTACTCACCCTCATGTTGTTCCACACCCGTAAGACCTTCGTTCATCTTCGGAACACAAATTAAGATATTTTTTGATAAAATCCGATGGCTCAGTGAGGCCTCCATTGCCAGCAAGATAATTAACACTTTCAGATGCCCAGAAAGCTACTAAATAAATATTTAAAACAGTTCATGTGACTACAGTGGTTCAACCTTGATGTTATGAAGTGACGAGAATACTTTTTGTGTGCCAAAAAAACAAAATAACGACTTTATTCAACAATTTCTAGTGATGGGCGATTTCAATACACTGCTTCATGAAGCTTCGAAGCTTTACGAATCTTTTGTATCGAATCAGTGGTTCGGAGCATGTATCAAACTGCCAAAGTCATGTGATTTCAGTAAACGAGGCTTCGTTACGTTATAAGCGTTTCGAAATTTCAAAGGTTCACCACTGGGGGGGGGTGACTTTAGCAGTTTGATACACGCTCTGAACCACTGATTCGAAACAAAAGATTTGTAAAGCTTCGAAGCTTCAAATTAATGACAGAATTTTAATTTTTGGGTTAACTAACCCTTTAAACCTTGCTGTGTTTTTGTGTAGAATGTACACTGCCATCTTGCACAGACAAAAAAACTGACTTGAACGCATCTGACATCGTAAACACGACTTCCAAATTTGCAAATACGAACTTCCCAGGAGGATTTCAAAGCAGCAAAATATCAACAGTGTTTCTCAGAAATTGCTTACTGCACCTGTAATTGCTTAAATATGCTGTTACAAAATAATGTAATTATTTAATTAAAAATGATTATAAATAGTAATAATATAATGTATTATACTGCTCATATTTGAATTTTTATATAATTTAAATAAAAATTTGGTGTTATATTTTATGTAAACTATAGTCCTCCCTTAACTGTAAACATGCAACCATTATTTCTCTATATCCTCAGGGATTATGTACAAAAACCAGAACATCTTTTCTCAGAAGACACTAGAACCGCCTGCCTGTCCACATTAGCAGACCTCAAAAACATCTGTCACAAATACTTCCTCAGTCGAATTCACACAGAACTAAAGGTTAGTAAAGAACAAAATCATTGAAAGTCTCTGTTTACCTGGAGATATTGCCCTGATCATCATCTCATTTTTCTATCCCATCTGCCCTGTTCTGTCCTGTCCCATCTGATCTTATTTTTAGTGTTAGATGACCAATGATGAAGTGTTTAGTATAGTTGTCCAGATAACAGAATGCAGAGGTCAGCATTTGATACTACAGCAAGTTAATAAACTTTGATTTAGCCAAGTACTTCTTGCATCAACATGCTTGTTGGTCTGGGAACAGCATCTAACAATTTAGATGTTTACATGAACCTTGATGTTTCCCAGATGTTCTTACTGGGAAAATAGCATTATTTCCATGTTTGTGATGCTTCTTTACTATTAATATCTTAAATTAAATTTTACATTTTGGCAATAACCAGACTTGTTTATCTGTACAGCCGCTGTATCGTAAGCTGTGGACTCAAGCTTGGTTTGCTAGACATTGTGAGGTTGTGGAGGAGCTGATGAAGGCGCTTGAGGATAACATGGATCAATTCAAAGAGCTAAAGCCTGTCTGCCGAGAGGTCAGAATCACTTTTGCTGCAAATTTTATTGTTGACATTCCTATAACGAGAGATGCACCGATTGCAATTTTCTTGACCAGTTCCGAATTTTGTGTTAGCATGACCTGACGATACCGATTTTTTTGCTGATTCCGATTTTGTTTCTAAGAACTATAATTGACCACATACAATCTTCATTGTAAAAATTAAATACAGATTACAATTAAAGTTATAAAAGTCAAGAGCAGAAAGTGATTTTCTTTCGCTGCGTCTGAAATCTACTATATAGTACGCAAAAAACAGTATGCGAACAGAGTAGTATGTCCGAATTCATAGTTCATGGCTTACTACTTCCAGCAAGATTCTGAAGTGTGCATACAATGGACACTTTACTATCCCATGAGGCCACGGGAGGGGATTTATGAATGGAGTTGAATGGACGTAACTGACACTAGTAGGTCATGTGACAGTAACAACATTAGGGATGTAGTATGTCTGGATTTCATTCATAGTACACGCATTCGTACTATATAGAACATACTTTTTCAAAGGTCGTGAAGTAAATTAAAATTCAAATGTAGTACCTACTCAACCGTAAGCGATTTCATACGCACCTTTTGTCTTTTGTTCTTTGATTAACATGACGGACAGCAGCAGGAATATTAGGCTGCTGTCACTTTAAGAGTTTATGCACGGACCCAATATACTGTTACACAACATGCATTATCTTTCTCAACTATTCAACGTTCCAAAACTGACTGTGTTTAACTGAATACTCGCCAAGACGGCGAGTCATTTTGACATAATTTTGTATGTATTTGACCTTTTAAGGGCAGTAAGCCACGAATTTTGGTACTTGTTGTGACTCACAAGCTGTTTGAGACTGAAAAGCGGCTTCACTAATATAGATCAGTGTTGCGCGCGCTTTTGGTGTGAGCGCGAAACCTGCGGGAATGACTAAAATTATGCGCAATACAAGCACTATTCAACCGGAGCGAAAATGAGACGAGTGAGAGAAAGGAGGCGGGTGTGTGTCACTTCGCCGTCGGAGAGAAGAGAGCGAGAACGTGCAGCTGACGTTATTTCTTGTGCCAATGCTAACAAAACGGATCGGATCGGAAAGACGTAAGACTGATTCCGATCCCTGGCTGGTCTATCAGTGCATCTCTACCTATAACATGATGCAAATAGACATATAATCTGTCCAATGTAAGTGTTTAAGATTAGGGATGCAAAAGGGTGGAAGAATTTCCGGAAATTTTCCAGGATTTTTGGAAAGTTTCTGGTAATTTACCGCCCCTTTGTATCCCTATTTAAGATACAGTTATCGATATATATTTGAAGATTGTGTGTGTGTGTTTATGTGTGTGTGTGTGTGTGTGTATAGGAACTGCTGGCTGAGCTGCATATAGAAGTAACGGTTGAGTACGTGAGACGAATGATGAAGAGAAAACTGAAACTGAAGGACAAAGAACAGCAAGAAGCAGCTGCGGAGTTCATCTGCCACGACAACAGTAAAATCTGCTCTGTGTTTGCCAAAGTGGTGAGATCACATCCAGACCCCCACGTTTGCATCCAAATACATGCATCCAAAACGTACAATAGGGATTATCATCCACATTTGAATTGAGCAAGCTCAAATTACAAGTCAAAGTTTAGAAGAAAAAAAACAAATCTCTTGGCTCTTGCTTGCAAACACAATCCAACGCCTACTTTTATTGTGGAAACGTGTGGAAAAACCGCAGGAATTCCTGGCTCAAAGTGACAAATGTGTTTTTTTGTTATTTTCAGATCCTTTAAATTCTCTCCTTTACATTTCTGCTCTCTGAATTGTAATATTGCACTGAATGTTAAATGCTACAAATGTTTTATATATTTAAGCCATTATATATGAGTACATTAATGTTTCAAAAAGAGCAAACTACAATGTTAGGTTTGGTAGTGAATATAGCAGTGAAATGTTCATTTCCAAGTGATTGCATTGGAAAACTTAAAATAATCATTAAAGCCCTAGAGGCTTAGAGTGTTGGAGGGTTCATTTGTTGAAATGATTTGGAATATTTTAAACATTTGTGTGCATGACATGCTTACAGTAACATACAGTAGTCTGGCACCATTGTTTTAGACACAAAATGACATTGAGTCACAGGCAAACTATGGACCTTTTCAGTGTATTCTCTTTACATTATTCTCTTTGTTTGAAAGGGCATGAATTGAGGGAAAGCAGTGGGAATTTTTTATGTAACAATAAAATGAGTTTTCTAAATCAATTACCATTCTCTTCTCTAGGGATCCAAAGAGGAATGGCTCGGTCAAATACTGCCCAAATTATCAGAAATTCTGAAACTCCAGGATCCTGGGAGTTTGCAACTTGAGATTGCAACTCTGGCAAGAGACTATCCTGACATTAGGTGAGTCTGTTAGATGTGAGCGAGATGTTTTACCTGAGAGGCAGAAACCAAAGCAAGATATCTTATTTTCAAATGTCTTGTTCTTTATACAAGTAACTGTTTACAACATAAATTTTTAGTAATGATGCCATTAGCAAAAAGAAAGCTAAACATTCAATCTTCCAGTGTCTGTCTTGTTTCATCAATGATCTTCGTTGCCATTCTCCACTAGTGAGCAGCATGTTCTTGCTATCCTGAACCTGAAGACCAACCTTTCAAGCTCAGATCAGCGTAGGATCAAAGGGTGTTTGAGTGAAAACCGAGTCACACAGGACACTGAGTCCCCCCCTGCCTTCTTCTCTAGAGTACTCGTCAAACGGAAAATCATCTGAATGCCCTGTTACATCTATAGCTAATGTTCATCAGCTGTGATCAGTGATGTAAAGTATTTGAGTAAAAGTAATTAGTTACTGTACTTAAGGTTCTTTTTGGCGTACTTTTACCGAGCATCAAAGATATTAGCAACTTTTACTCTATGCGCAAGATGGAGCGGAATACGGGAAATCAAGTTTACCTGGGCCTTAAAGCCCAAAGCATACTTCGGCCGTCCGCGCACCGTCCGCATGACATCATTTTCGTCATCAGGAGGGTCCGCGGACGTCCGCACACCCCGTCCACGTGCAGCCCAATTTTTGAGACCACACAGAGGGTGTGCATATAACAGCGCATGTGTGAGCGCTTCATGTAGCGCTTCAAAACTGCAGTTAACTAGATAGTGCACACGCGCCAAATGCACCTTTTCGCGCTTACGGCTAGAGGAGTACGCTTTAAAAGACTCGCGGGCACAGCTGTACATTAGACGGAGCAGAAGGTGTGTGTAAAACAGCGCATGTGCGAGTGACTTGAGCGCTTGAAAACTGCAGTCCACTAGATAGTGTACACGAGCCGAACGCATCTCTTTGTGCTCACGGCCAAAGGAGTATACTTTAAAAGGCTCGAGCGCTCAACAGTGAAGTATACCCCGGCCTTTATTACACTTTGCATGGCTCCTAACTTTTTCTGCAGCAGTTTATTTCTGCTATCTTGTGCGTATTGCTCTCACTCACCCAAACTTGTTAACGAGGCTACCTTACATGAATGTGAGTGCATTAGCAGTAGTGAGTGTCATTACCGGCACGTCCAGTTCAAGTAAGCTTTGACTGTTTAATTTAACTTAAAGGTGCAGTAAGTGGTATTTGAACTACACTGTTGGACATTGTTGATATTTGAAATCAACCCAAACAAACACACCCCTCTCTTCATAGCTCCGCCTCCAAAACTCACACTCCAATTCTAACCACCCTGCTCTGAGTCAGTCTCGAACCACTGCCCGATTGCTGCTGGTATGCTGGTATTTATTGCTAAGCACCACATTCTCTAGCAGTGGTTTAACTGCAGAACTCTCACTATCTGGCCGCTGTTGCACACGCAATGCGAGTGGATGTCTGTTTATCACAGCGGACGCACAACAAAATGCTTCACAAAAAATTATGCCCAGGCATAAACCTTCATTGCAGTGATATTCTTTTGAAATGTTTTGTATTGTGTCCCATTTCTCCTTCTGCAGTTTTTTTCTCCTTATTTTCAAATCTCTCTCTTGCACGTTCTCTCTCCTCGACCGTCATACGCCCCCTGATGCTGATTGGTTACACGTTTGTTATTACACTCGGCCGACTAACTTCCAAACAGTGGATTTGAAATATCACCGAGTCCCCCTTTAACAGTATTTCATGTATCCATTATATTGAAGAGACCTTTCTAAAGGATATTGTTTTCCCTTTTTGAGCACTTGAGCTTAACTGAGACTTGAGTGTTTGTAGACGTTTAAGAGGCTTTTGTGTCATCCTTGATTCATTGCAATATTGAGGTGTTCAGTTTTATGTTGATTTTATAATATAAACATGTAAATGCTCTCCTCATGAGTCAGCTGTTTCTTGTTTTTCACTGGGGTGTCTCGTAGGGGTTGAGGACTGTTATATCTTTGAGCATAAAATCAGATACTCAAAGAATTTTATTCAAGTTGTATTAGAATTGGTGACTTGCAATGGAGTCATTTTTGCTGTAAGGTATCTGTACTTTTACTTAAGTATGGTTTTCAGGTAGTCTTTATCCATCTGACTGTGATGCACACTGTGATGCGTAATCAGTATTGTAACATTATGTAATATTATTAATATATTGACGTATTGATATAGTATTTATTATTAAGAAAACTCAGTGTTTTTCTGTTCGTTTTTCTCAGCTGATTTACACTGTTCCCCAAAACTAAGGTCAAGAATAATATATTTGGAAATTTGTATTTAATCAGTGACGTATTACAATACGATGGAACATCACAAGGTGTTCAGATGGATGTGTTTAGAGCACTAACATTGTATAATCAGTTGAGAAAACCTGTGAAATGTTAAAATCAAATGTGAAAAGGTGTATATATATTTATCTCTCAGTGTACAGTGTTTTAGCTTTATTTGAATGAATGCAGGAGATCGACTGGGGAAGCAACTGTAAGATATTCAGAGAGCAAGAGAGAAAACATGTGGCTTGTAGGAATACATTGTGGATGAAGTTAGCGTGTTAGCTGATACCGTTTTCATAACATACACAATAAACATCTTTCTTTTTTTCAAAGCTCTGAAAATAAAGACAATTATTTAAATGTTCTGTCAATGCATGTATGTTTCATAATGCAGCAAGTACCTTGCTTCACAGTAACAAACTGTCTATCAATTACTGTAAGCCATCAATGCAAATTGGTAAATATAAAGAAATGCCACTGTCAAGAGTATGTTAAATGTTTTTTTTTTTTTTACCTTTGCTGTCAATGTAAATGTCTTTCACCTATAGCAGCTGAATAAAATTTTGTTCAACATTGTCATGAAATGAAAGTTGATGTCCCCTGATGTATCGCCCCCACCACCCCCACCCCGCGAATCTCATGCCCCAGAACGCCCCCATCGCTTATCACAGCGACAGAATAGAACTTTCCCACGGGCCGGCGCTGCACTGGGACGGCTCGCATGAGAGCTCTCAGGGGATTCCCGATTACATCATTGAGCAGATGTTCCAACCCTGGTCCCTGTGCCACTGGCCGGGCTCCTCTTTCACGGAGCATATTTATTTATATAGCATATTTTATAACTTCCTGTTCTAATATCAACTGGAAACAATGTTTAATTTAGGAACATTTATTTTGAAATGTAAGTCAGTGCCATCTTGATGAAGCCAGAGCCAATAGCCAAAGTCTTTGCACTTGGAGACCCCGCCCCCTTTTGGGGGTTCTGCCCACTTTTGGAGTTCACGCACTATTTTGGAGATCTCCGGTCTGCAGTAATACCTAACGGCTTCTCGAACAAGAAAAAATGTAGGGCGAGACTTGATGTTATCCATCGGGAACTGACTGGATCGTTGGATGGTTGCTTGCTTTGCTGTGATGTCATGTGAGTGACAGGTTGTACGCTTTTCCATTATATAATTTTGCGAACATTATGGGATTGTTACTTTTGAATGTTCTCTAAACATTTTTAAACAATTTGTTAACGAACATCCGCCTCGTTTGTAACAAAATGTTAAAGGGTTAGTTCACCCAGAAGAAGAGAAGATATTGTTGAATAAAGTCGTTATTTTTGTTTTGTTTTTGCGCACAAAAAGTATTCTCGTCGCTTCATAAAATTAAAGTTGAACCACTGCAGTCACGTCGACTATTTTAACGATGTTTTAACATGTTTTAACGAAAATTTAAGACCTTCATTCATCTTCAGACCACAAATTAAGATATTTTTGATGAAATCCGATGGCTCAGTGAGGCCTGCATTGCCAGCAAAATAATTAACACTTTCAGATGCCCAGAAAGCTACTAAAGACATTTAAAACAGTTCATGTGACTACAGTGGTTCAACCTTAATGTTACGAAGCGACAAGAGTACTTTCTGTGCGAAGCTTTACGAATCTTTTGTTTCGAATCGTGGCTCGGAGCAAACCAAGTACAGGTCTCTGCAGGACAGTAATAGGAGGGGCATTTTTGAGAGCATTACCTGATTTGCCTATGTCAGAGTGTGGGTAGGGTTTAGGGGATCATTTTCATTGCATGATTTATAAACACCCACCACAAATTCAGAAACGCCCACTTTTGTTTCGCAGAGACCTCATACTCTATCAAACTGCCAAAGTCACGCCCCCCAGTGGTGAACCATTGAAATTTTGAAACACTTGATGAAGCCTAGTTTACTGAAGTCATGTGACTTTGGCAGTTTGATACACGCTCCGAAACACTGATTTGAAACAAAAGATTCGTAAAGCTTCGAAGCTTCATGAAGCAGTGTTTTGAAATCGTCCATCACTAGATATTGTTGAATAAAGCGGTTATTTTGTTTTTTTTCTTGGCGCACAAAAAGTATTCTTGTCGCTTCATAACATTAAAGGCTGATTTATACTTCTGCGTCGGACCTACGTTGGAGCCTCTGCGCCATAGGCTATGCATTTTTTTTCATTTATACTTCTGCGTCGTTGTCCGCGTCGACTTGTATGCAGACCACTAGTAGGCAGTGTCCGTGGTCATGTTGAGTATCAAGGCAAAAGCCGAAGAAGCAGCAGCTTGTCATGTACGTTGTCAGAAAAGCTTACAAATAGAAGCGGCAAGTAGGTAACGACTTTTGTTGCAGTATGACTGCATGTGTCCCCTGAAACAGATCGTTTGTTCATTCCTATGGAAGTTGAAAATGCTCACTCTTCTCCGATTGCTCCGCGCCAGTTTTTTGACCTGAGGGAGGGGTTCTAGCAGACCAATCACAGCGCTTGCGGTCCGCATAGAATTGAGGCGTTGTTACATTTTTTAAGAGGTGCACGTCAGGCTACGGCGTAGGCTACGCTTGGTACACTACATTCGACGCAGAAGTATAAATCAGCCTTAAGGTCGAACCACTGTAGTCACATGAACTGTTTTAAATATGTTTTTAGTAGCTTTCTGGGCATTGAAAGTGTTAATTATCTTCCTGTCAATGGAGGCCTCACTGAGCCATCGGATTTTATCAAAAATATCTTAATTTGTGTTCTGAAGATGAACGAAGGTCGAATGGGTGTGGAACGACATGAAGGTGAGTAATTAATGACAGAATTTTCATTTTTGGGTGAACTAACCCAGAACATCCAACTAAAACGTTTCAGGAGAGAAAAAAAAAACGTTCCATGCATAAATGTTTTTGTTCTGACATTTTGAGAATATTATTAAATGCTCTATTAATGTTACTGAAAGAATGTTTGTTCATAAATTTGATAGAACCTTGCCAGAATGTTAGCCGAAGTTCTGAGAACACTCATTGTTAGCTGGGAAGATGTACTTTGATTAAAGAGTACGAGGACATATGAATTTTGAAAAAATAAAAATAAAATAATGATGGGCACGGATAAATCATTTATAATAAAATACTGCAATATTCCATAAAAATAAGAATTGTCAACTTTATGTATAGAGAAGCATCTATTATTGTAACTAAAAATCGAATCATTTGAACCAAAACTACAAGATATATTAACTATTAACCCCCACCCCCCTTTCGGCGCCCCTGAAAATCTGTGAGGGGCTCAAACAGTTTAAAGTTGAAAGACGAGTCCGCTTTCTATTTTGGAAAATGGCTTTTAGGAGAGTGAAAGGTAAGACAAATCTGGCATTTGCCTCTGCTGCAGATGCTGAATACAAATCTATAAACGGTATGGAAAAGTGCATAAAATATAGGCTAATATAAGAGAAAAACAACGCGTTCGTGTCTTGCCACTGCAGCTGTTTATATACGCCCATACGGCGAGGATTGTGCCTGTACTGAACTTAACTTTTTTAACATGGAAAAAAAAAAAAAAAAAAAAAACGACAAAGAAGCAAAGCAATATGTACTTGAAAACAATTGGCAAAAAATGGTCTTCATATAAACAATACAGTTTTCTAAGCTTATTTTTCTCTAATCATGATTTACAGTATGAACTTGTTTGCATATGATGTGGTGTATTGCATCCAGGGTGTTTTTTCTCGCTGTATATTTTTGTTCATTTCTTGAAAAATTTGGTTCAGAAGCTACTTTAGGTACAAATCCAGACTATTTCCTAAAGTTTGCAGCGGAGTCAGACTGCAACAGGACGTTACAAAATAAGCATTTTGAATCGCATTAAACCAGATGTGGTTTTGACGTTTTGTAAAAACTGATAATCATCAACGTGTTTTCCATTAAATATTTATTTTGGAGTGAGCTATAGGCCTATTTCAGTTTACAACGAAAAAAAAAAAAAAATCTGTTTCATAAGTGAAGTAAGGGACAATATTGCAATAGTTCATCAGCACTAGTCATTCAGTTATGGTATTAGCAAACAGTGGGTCTGTCCCGATACCCAGGATGTGCCTGAAAAAGCCTCTATAGCCTAACCTTATAAAACACATCATAATGGACACCAAGTGCACGCATTCAATCCTTTAATGACATAACATTGAACAGCGAGCTGCTAGAGAACACTTAAGTGTCCAACTTTGCTCACTTGTTGTCATTCACATCACACGGAATAGTGATTTAGGGTATAGGGGGTCATTTCGGATACAGTCCTATATATACTTGTGTTCTTTGCACCTGACCACTTGTCTACTTACATGACGTACTGTATTTCTGTTTGGCCAAAGTGTTCAAGTGGGCATAAAGAACACAAGTGAGTATAACTTTACCCGATGGGACGCAAATGCAGTATTTTTTTTTTTATAGTTTTTACAGAGCTTTATTCACATATTTTGAATTTTAATATTTAAGACCCCAAGTTTGGGTATTGGGACAATCCCAGTGATTATTTTCAGGGTGCGGACTTAACCAATAAGTGAGGTAAGTGGCCGCTTAGGGCCCAGGGAAAGAGGGGGCCCCAACAAATACCCAGAAGCCTGTATAAATCATATATAACATTCATTTTTCTTGCATATATTATATGGTCAGGACACTTTCTGCTTCCCATAGTGATGCATGGTGTTTGCTTTCTTTATCACAACCCCCACATGGTATTTTGATGGGGATTTTCTACCCAAATATTCAGATATGAGGGCTGTTTCTGATTTCTTTCTCCTTTTAGAAGAAGACCTTGAAGTCGTTGAAGACATCAAATGTGATGAAGGCCTAGCTGTTCGCCTTGGAAAACCTAAAGCAGAATGTCAGAAGCACAAACTCAAAATACCCAAAACAAATAAAATGAAAAACTTCTTGAAAGGAAAGTTCAAGAGAAAATCAAAATTTGAAGCTCCTCTCACCCCTACAGCTCTGTTAGGTAAAATAGGACAGTGTGTTTTTGTCTTTTTTTTCCCCCTTTTCTCTTTTTCTTTCATTCTTCTTTACTAGTCATTGTTCTTTTCTGAAACTGTAAATTAGCGAAGCTCAGTTTGAATTTTCATTTAGAGATTTTTAGCACTATAAACACCATTTTATACATGATTGTGTACTTGTATTGTATTGTAGCCTACTGTCAACAAACCAGCTGCAGCAGAACATCAATACACCAGCAGTTGAACTCATATAGCTTTACAAATTTACAGTCTTTCTTTTCTGGGAAAACAGAGCAGGTTTCTTATCATCTTCTAATTTCTGTTTTATATTTTAGAAGTTGACTTTGATACCACTGAAGGCATAGCAGATTCTTCTGTTGATCCTGAAGAAGAATGTCAGAAACACAAAATCAAAATATCAGACAAAATGAAAAATGTATTCTCAATGAGATGGCAGAGGAATACAAAACCCTGTGAAACTCAATCAGGTACAATAGATGCAAGTTTGTAACAATTTACAGGTGTTTTACAGAAATTTAAATAACTCCTGCTACATATTGATAAGTAAATAGAAATTATTTGTCCCCTCACACACTGCAGTGGGCTTGGATTTCATAGGGAACCTCAATGAGAACCATCTGGAAGCTGAAGACCGTCTCTTTGGTTCAAATGAAGTGGCCAAGGCAGAAGATGAGTCCCATGAGATTTTGCGACTGAAGATGGCCATCCATGACTCTTTCAATGAGGACAATCAGGAGACACTCAAGAGTGCATTGGCTTCAATATTTCAAGAGGGGACACAGGGCAGATGCTGGAATGAAGTAGTTGTGGATGAGCATCCAATATGGAGTCCTATGAAGTGCAGACAGATCAAGACACTACTCAAGATTGTCGTTGAAGAACGAATGAAGACTGCAGAAAAACGGGAGAATAAAGCAGACCAGCTTTCTACCTCCTTGAAGAGAGAGGTGTGTCGAATGGGCAAACAAGTCCAAAAAGACCTGCTCAGAGTGGTCCGAAATCTGAGAGAATGTTACCCTCCAGAGTTTGACATCTGCAGAACGTATGCTCGACTCTACCATCAAACCTTCTCCACCAGACTCCAAGAGCTCGCCAGATCCAGTGTCGATTTTGAGGATTGCCTCTATATATTGAGTTGGATTGTGGATTACTACCCAAAGTAAGGGCATATTAGCAATATCATTTTTACAAGCATGTTCAATTATTATAAATTATTCAGTTTTCAGACACTCAAATATGTTAATATTCTTTAATGTTTTTGTTTTTAGAAATATATTGAAGCACAAAGAACTAGAGGAGCACATCAACAATTCATCACTTGGACCTTTGTTACCTGAAGAAGATCTTACGAGATTGGAGGAACAGTACTTCTCATACAAAGAGGTCATTCAGTATTATTAGCAAATGATTAAATCAGCAAAATTTCAAAATAACAATTGCACAATATAAGAGATTTGTCAACACTGGGCTCCTCCATGTCTTGAGGCTGCCTAAATTGGACGTGTCAGAATGAACATTTAAAGTATTTTGTTCTGTTTCTGAGTACATCAGAAATTTAACGAGGCATCTGATGTGCAACTCACATCTGGTGTAAAAAGAGTTTTAGAAACTATTCTAATTACTTCCATATCTACTGCTGCCAATTTTTACTTTCTCTTATTAGAATGAAGTCAGAAAGTGGTTATTCACTGCTCTTGAGAAAGAAGTGAAAAAATGGAGTGATGGCTTCGAACCAGAGATTATGGATGGATACTACTTCAGTAACCTGGCTGCAGATGTTTTACCAGTAGGTTATGGGCTCTACTCACTTTCTAACCATCTATTTAGTTATACATTTTGGGATCATCAAATTGAGTCAGACCTGAATTTGAATCATTTCCTCAGGGGTGTAAAATACCTGATTACTATACTGAAAGGGTTAGTTCACACATAAATGAAAATTCTGTCATCAATTACTCAGACTTTCATTCATTTTTGGAACAAAATTGAAGATATATTTAATGAAATTAGAGAGATTTCTGTCCCTCCATTGAAAGGCTCTTCAGAAAACTCGGATTAGTTTTTTCGGTGTGTTCCGCACCGTTGCCTCTAGTCGGATGCCATCAGGGTTTTTTTTTTAGCCGATTCAACATGTAGAATTGGCGTCGGGCCGTTGGTGGGCGAGAACTCTTATTGGCTGTTCAGCTTAGCGAATGAGGCAGTGCACGAGAATAAGAGCAAAAGTGATAAAAGCGAGCAAAGAAGTTAAGACGGTACAGAAAGAAGGTTGTTCTAAGTTTACGTCATCTTACCTGAGCATTCGAATGCATGAATATTTTCATAGTAACAGCCGACTGAAGTGAAGAAATTGATCAGTATGATTGATATTCAAAATGTTAAGCAAGCGCTGCTTTGTTTACGGTTTGTATATCTGCAGTCCTAGTTTCTGTTTGTCTTTTTGAATGACAAAAATAGACTATTGATACCTGCTAATATAGACAGATATTTACTTGCATGCAGAACGCACATGCTAGTTGACAGTCGCCTTTAGTCCTTTTGACCTGTTCAAGAGCAGCTTTTTGGCCGAGACGGAGCCGACGAGAGGCGACAACATGCACAGTCAGTTTTCGTCGCCGATAGATCTTTGACGTCAGCTTGGTGTGTCCCGGCCTTAGTATTACTATGAGGGATATGTTCCATTTCGAAGGGGAACTTCAATGCTGCGTCTTGGTGTTGACACTATGGGGGAACGCCATCAGCATGACCGGTGTCTGAAGCATGTGTAAACACACGCCAGTATTCATTGGCAGACGAAGTCCGTGATATCATACATGGAGCGCTCGTGAATAATTTGTAGCGCATTAAAGAAATTTTGTCAAGCAGCAAGAGTTTTACAAAGTGCTTGCCTCCATGTCCTCGATTTATGACACCTGAGGATACTCACAATCTTTGCGTTGTTTGCTTGGGAGTGGAGCACACGCGTTCAGATGTATTTGATTGTAGGGCTTTCAGGTTGAGCTGGCAGAGGAATCTGAGAAAGGGGTTTCGCTTTCTCAATCTTTCTTTACCGGCTCGGCAGTGGTGTGCGGTGGTGTTTTAAAATGAGGAGGCAACGTCCTCATTTATGTCCCTGTTACACAATTTTCCTGGTTAAGTTAACATTACATAAAAAGAGAGACCAAATACCATTCTATTTTGTATTTTTACACTATGTAATGTTCTATTTATTAAAACAAAGTATAAATTTCATCAAGTTAGTGTTTTTATGCATTTTTACATTTATTCCAAAATAATAACTAAAGGCAGTAACAATTTAAACAATATATATATATTATTTATAAACTAATATTCAGCTTTTCTTTTTAAAAGTCAATTTATTTTCAGCAGTCATCAAGCTTGTACACACTGGTCACTCACTCACAGACACAAAGATGTACCTTTAATTTCACCATGCTGATTGCTCACTAAAAACCCCCGAGTCATCATGTTTTCAGGCCATTTCAAGTTTGATTTTGACATGAAATAAAGTTGTGATATCTAAGTGACAGTTGTTTACTTACTTTTTAATTAGTCTTCTCATTAACGACATCATTGTCTTCATTCAGGCCGATTCGACGAGAACGCGCATGAAAACAAGAGGCGGGATTTATCGCACAAACCAATCATGTCCAATCGTAACCGATCATATCCAATCATAGCGCAATTGATGCATTGCCTCCTCTCACGTGACTTTCCCCCATTCATTCTCAGTTACCCCCCACTAAACCCACCGCACGCTTAAGGGGCTCTGCTTTGTTTCTATGAGCTGAAGGGAGGCACAAGAGACGCGGGCTCCCCGCTGTAACTTCACCTGCGGGTGTCGCTGTTTGACAGTGTTTCTTTAGTAAAAACGAGTGACACTTTTTAATGTCAAATTTTGTAACATTTGCGTTGTTTTATTTTTGTAATATTGATTATTTTCTCATCCAGTTTTTCTGAGGAGGCACTGCCTCCCTTGCCTCCTCGGAGGAAACACCCCTGTGGCTCGGGCGATCTGCTGGATTTCAGAAGCCCATTCTTTGGCATCCATGGACAGATTTTTAAAGTTGAGACTTTGCTTCATATTAAAAGTATCAAAGCACAAAACTTTTTGTGATTATTGGATGTCAGGCATGCTACAAAAGTTCAGTGAAGTTTTGTTCATGCATCAACAGAAAACAGCACAGACTAAAAGATTTTAGATTTAAAAATCATATCATTACCGATTAAAATGGAGAAACTAATATTGCCAATCCAGAGCTAGTGTCCACACAGCTGACATGTTTAACTGTTGTAGCTTATCGACATGTGTGCATGAAATGGATGATGAACACAGTCAAAATGTGCCATCAGAGAAGCACTAATTAAACGTCTGTTTCGGTCTCTGATTTCGGCCTGAAACCAAAAATATTCCGTAGCCGAAATTTCAGTGCATCCCTAATGTGACTGCGAAATGATGCGACCCCTTCGCTTTGTTTATCACTTCATCATAGTTGTCTGGTAGAGTTGCATTGTGAGAGCAAAAAAGATCTTTTGCTCTTTTGAAACTCCCTCCGGTACTTCTAGAGGGCGCAACCCTTAAGGATTGGTGAGATAATGTAGAAAGGAAGAAAGAAAATTACCATTTCTCATCAGTTCTCCTCCAGCATATCGACTGAGAGGTTACTATATGAGATTGGCAGATTGATAGAATGTTAGGGACTGTGTTATTTGGACCCTACATTGTCATTCGTGGTCCCCTCTTGAGGGAGTTTTTTTTGAAAATATTATTTTCAAATGATAGCATATTTGTAAATGATAGCATATTTGGGGAGATAATGTTAATGATAGCATATTTCCAATTAAAAATTTGAAATTTCATAAAAAATTTAGTAGTTCACAATCATCACTGTCTATTACTGTGGGTCGTTGAACATATCAATCGTAAAACAGTTGTCAAATATTAAATGTTTAGCTACTTACATCTTACCACACAGATCCGCCCCTGGTTAAGAAAAATGAGTTGATAACAAAAGAGTATAACTCAGGCGCACAGACTGCCATCTGCCAATGAATATTGGCATGTGTTTACACATGCTTCAGACACCGGTCACACTGATGCCATTCCCCATAGCGTCAACACCAAACATCATCAAACCACTTCTCAGGGAACCGGTTTACATACACAACCTGAGACATACTCTAATCAAGAACTATTTAAACTGAATACTTTTACTCAATTAAATGTAAAACTAGTAGCTAAATTTGACTTATTGCAATTTAATTTCAATTTGAAAAGTACTTTTTACAGTTTTGCAGATTATTTTCGTTCGTCTTAAGGCATGTTCACACCAACATGAATGTTCGGCACAAATTGGTCAGAATTCCAGCTTTTGTGTTGAATGTGTGTCGCTATTTGTGTTTTATAGCTTGTTGATATAACTGTAAGTGACGTCAAAGCACTTTTAGGCTCTGAAAGTAAAGCCTGGTGTCTTCTAACCCAGCTAGACAGCTTTCTGACAAGGTAAATCACTAGCCACGATCATTGTCTCATTCCAGCATTGTATTGGTATGATTATAATGACATGTTTTTCTTTTTTCCCCAAATAGTAGCTATAAAACAAGTCTGGAGAAACTTGTCAAAAGAAAACCAAAAAACATTCCTAAAATTCTCAGTGCTAATCTGGTTGACATTCACCACTTTAGGTGAGTTTAATTGATTTTTCAGCAGTTTATCTTTCAAGTACTAAATAGAACAATACAAAATGTATTTCATATTGTCTTTTTAAAACCACTTAAATATGCCTTTACAACTTAATGTAATTATTTATAATTTGCTTAACTTAAAGAAATGTTCACAAAATACAATCATTTAGCAAACTGTAGTAACCATTATTTCTCTGTATCCTCAGGGATTATGTACAAAGACCAGAACATCTTTTCTCAGAAGACACCAGAACCGCCTGCCTGTCCACATTAGCAGACCTTAAAAACATCTGTCACAAATACTTCCTCAGTCGAATTCACACAGAACTGAAGGTTAGTAAACAACAGAACGTATTTAATTTGATGACCAATGAGGAAGTATTTAGAAAAGTTTATTCAGATATGACAAGTTCAGCAAATTAACTTTGATTTATCCAAGTAGGATCTTTCTTACTGAAATATGTAGTAGAAAACCCATGAAAGATTTACATTATTTAAAAAATCCACATTGTTTTATACATATTTTGGACAATGGGCGGCACCATTTTGTTTAGGTTCACAGTGCGTTCTATGTCGATGACGTCAAATGGTTGCTCTCGGTGAGCTACTGACACTGCCCTGCTGCTAATTTTACCGCAACACAATTAAACGATGCCACATTGTGCGGCTTTTGGTTGTAATTTTCAGTCGATGAGCCACAAGAGAAGCGATGTAAGTCTTTACTGCTTTACTAGCGATAAGAGGAGAAAAGAAAAGGAAGTTGTGATGAATGTGGATGAGAATAAAACTTTCCAGTTTAGCCTTGATGACTTTGATACTTTTTTATCTGTATGTTTTGGTGCAACGGTAATCTAGTAACGCATAGTCTTAATACCCACGGGGTTCCTTTTAAAACACGATCAGCCTGAAAACATCGAAGCTGTGCAATGTCTCTGTGGCTATTCGAACTACTGTTGTATGATTGACGTGTAAAAATCGTCTGATATGTAACCTGCATGCATTACACACAGTTAAACGTGCTGAGAAGATGCTACTGTTTTATGCGATCACAGATATCTCGTGCATCACAGCACATACGAGCTTTGAGGCAGTCTCAATCGAGATGTGTTATAGGCTGCCCTCGTCAGTCTCCACGACAGGCGCGGCATTTGGTTAAAGCATACACTTATATCCATCGCCAACTGTAAGCTCTTTCAGTTGTGCTCTACTAAAAGCCTCAAAGGCATCAGGGCTAAAGTGGAGAGAACAAAGACGTGGTTCTTTGGGAAGTTTTATTCCTGTCCACATTCATCACAACGTCCCATTCATTTTTCCTCTTCTTATATCGCTAGTAAAGCAGTAAAGACTTACATCGCTTCTCTTGTTGCCCTTCGACTGAAAATTACAACCAAAAGCCGCACAATGTGGCATCGTACATTATATTCTGAGTTGTGTTGCGGTAAAAATAGCAGCAGGGCAGTGTCAGTAGCTCACCGAGAGCAAGCATTTGACGTCATCAACGTAGATCGCACTGTGCACCTAAACAAAATGGTGCTGCCCATTGTATAAAAAAAAGTATAAAACAATGTGGATTTTTTAAATAACGTAAATCTTTCATGGGTTTTCTACTACATATTTCAGTAAGAGACATCATTTACGTTATATTAAGCCATACAAGTTAATACCAGGGGTTCAGTTTAAGGAAAATTGTTCCAGGGTCTAACTGTACTTAGATAAATCACATAATGCGCTTTACTTCCATGTTTGTGATGCTTATTTACTATTAATATCTTAAATTAAATCTTGTTTATCTGTACAGCCGCTGTACCGTAAGCTGTGGACTCAAGCCTGGTTTGCTGGACATTGTGAGGTTGTGGAGGAGCTGATGAAGGCGCTTGAGGATAACATGGATCAATTCAAAGAGCTAAAGCCTGTCTGCCGAGAGGTCAGAATCACTTTTGCTGCAAATTTTATTGCTAACAGTTCTATAACATGATGCAAATAGACATATAATCTTTAGAGATTGCGTGTCTGTTTGTGTGTATAGGAACTGCTGGCTGAGCTGCATATAGAAGTAACGGTTGAGTACGTGAGACGAATGATGAAGAGAAAACTGAAACTGAAGGACAAAGAACAGCAAGAAGCAGCTGCAGAGTTCATCTGCCACGACAACAGTAAAATCTGCTCTGTGTTTGCCAAAGTGGTGAGATCACATCCAGACCCCCACGTTCGCATGTACAGTATGAATAAACACTCACATGCAACCAAAACATGCACAGAAAAATACTCTACATTTTCATTCGCATTCGAATAGAGCACAAAAATTCAAATCATCATATTTTCCTCTTCCACAATCCAACTTCTTTCTGGACATTTAGGAAAGCCACAGGAATGTTGAGTAACACATGTGGTTGTCATTATGTTTTGGATTCTCAGAAACCTCTAGTTTCTCTCCTCTACATTTCTGTTTTTCCTGAATCATATTGTTAAAAAAACAACAACAAAAAAAACAAAAAAAAAAAACATTTTTTTTTAAATGAACAATTTCAATTATTTTTCTTTAGTTTGTGTTTAAGAAAGTTTCAAAAGTATCTAATGTAGAAAAACAAGAAGGAAAGGAAATATGTTTGTGTTTAATCACTGTTCACAAATTGACTTGAACCCTGCTTAACTAAAATAACAATTAATGGCTGTAATTTAATAGGCTTATGGCCCTTTATTACTAACCGCTTGTGCCAGTGCAAACCCTCTTTTGGTGTTAAAAAGAAAAACTACTGTCAGGATTTACTATTATTTAAGTTTTTTTTTTTTTTTTTTTTTTTTAAAGTTTATTTACAATTTACGTTTATTCAAGTGTGCTATTAGTATACTTTTTTAAAACTAAAAAATATGAATGTATACTTTTAGTCTGCTTTCTATGTACTTCTCAGAAATATACTTAAAATTACACTAAAATATACTTGACTTATGTTGACAGAAAAGTCTATTTGGCCTATACTTGTAATCTTTTGATTGAGATGCACTTAAAAGTATAATATTCTAATTATAACTGGCTTGTAGTTGAGTTTACTCTGATTGAGTAGCCTATTAAATGCTTTTTTTCACATAGTTTTACATACTGTCTTATAAACTCACAAGTTTTGGCATCCAATACAATAGATTTGTTTGAAAATATTGATTTATAAATGGTTGGGAAGGAACATTAAGGATCATTTTCACACATGAATTGGCTCTTCTGAGTCCAGACCTTAAATTCATTGGAAGTCTTTGGGATGTGCTGGAGTAGACTTTACAGCATGGGGGAACTCGAGGTCGGAGGCCAAGAGGGCCGCATTTAAACCACATAAAATGCAAAGGGCCACAAATTACAACTTTGATTGCAAAACTTCTATTTAGGCCTAGTTAAGACAATATTTGTACTATTTACAGGTACTTACAAGTACTTGTTTGTCCTTGGTTGTCCTACTTATAGTGTTACTGAACATGAAAAAAAAAATGTAATTAAAAAAGGATTAATAGTTTGTCTTGCTGTATTCTTAATGCAACAATGCATTCATACTCTGAGTATGAAAAAAGGCCCAAATGCATAAGGAAAAACATTACTGAGCAAATAAACTTAAGAACTGATGAAAAGAAGTCCTTTTTCCTAGTGAAAAGTCTGCATTGTTATCACAAGTAATTTCAGGTCTGGCTGTTGCTCATTTTTTTGATCTTTTTTATACTGCACCTTTTTAATACTTTTTATAGTGCCTATTTATACTCAGACTCGCTTTACAAAGGTTTCAATATAATTATTATTATTAATTAATTAATTATTACCTCTACCTTTAAACTAGGTCAGAATCCAGAATCCTTTTTTGTTCAGAACAGTCTCGCAAATGAGAATGGGAGCACTTGCTTTACATTGACGTTACGTTTTACATGACATTAAGAATAAAAGTTTCGTTTTTCATGCTACTAAGAAGACTATCGGGCACTTACACACTGCAGAGATTCAGGAGTGTCAACCGCATTAAATGATGCAGAAATAAAGTTGTTTTTTTACGAACACGCACAATCTCAAGCATTTGATAGCGTGCGTGAACACAGGTGTTCAACACATGTGCACTAGAAAGATTCATTCTTGTCCAGTCTCTGCGCTTTTTCGCTCCAAAACATAAGATAAAATGTCTTTGTACTCATTAAAGATAGAGTTGCTGGTATCTTTAATTCCCTCACATGAGCGCTCGTCAACACGGGTGGCTATTGTGTTTGTTGTAGTTCCGTTTACTCCGTTTCTTTTCAGACTGTGAAACAATGGCCCGTTTCAGCTTGTGGACAACTTAAATTAGTGCACAAACTATTCAAAGCGCACATGCAAAATACGTCATGCACAGTGTACGCAGAAGAACTGAAGTAATATTAACGGTCAGTTTGAATGCAAATTATAATAACAATACATTCATATTTAACATGACGCGGGCCACAAATTTAATGCTGATGGGCCGCCTGTTGAGGTACCCCTGCTTTACAGAGTGCACACCTCTTGCATTGTCAATACAAGATCTTGACCAAAAATTGATGCACCTCTTGATGGAAATAACATCACAGCATTAATTTCCATCAAGAGGTGCATCAATTTTTGGTCACTTTAAGGTCTGGACTCAGAGGTTCCAATTCATGTGTGAAAATGATTCTTCATGCTCCCTCCCAACCATTCCTTCACAATTTGAGCCTGATGAATCTTGACATTGTCATCTTGGAATATGGCCATGATGTGTCTTCCTACTTAGTTGTTTAGCTACACACTCTATCAATTAGGGTTAAAATAACTGTTGCCAACCATATAACATTCTAGAAACATAATAATCACAGCAATAATGATCCATTCATAGACTCTTAAGTATCTGCCTATTTAAATCCAAACAGCAGCTTTTTTTTTTTTTTTTTTTTTTGGGCCGGCAGTGTATAATCAGTGTCGCCAAAACCATGTGGAAAAATGTGCTATGGCCTTATGAGACCAAGATCAAACTTTCTGGCCAAAATTGTAAAAAAAAAAAACAACAACATCGCAGCATGGTGAAACATGGTGGTGGCAGCATTTAATAATTTTTACATCACAAAACATCACAAAAAACAGCTTTTTTAACAGGGGTGTGTAGACTTTTTATATCCACTGTATTGTTTAAGACACAATATGACATTGAGTCTCAAACAAAATATGGACCCATTTAATGTGTTTTCTTTACATTATTATCTTTGTTTGAAAGAGCAATGAATTGTGGGAATGCAGAAAGAGTTTGTGTAAAGATCACAGCACTGCAAATATACTTATTAAACATTTAAATAAGTTTTCTAAATCAAGTACTATTCTCTTCTCTAGGGATCCAAAGAGGAATGGCTCTGTCAAATACTGCCCAAATTATCAGAGATTCTGAGACTGCAGGATCTTGGGAGTTTGCAGCTTGAGATTGCGACTCTGGCAAGAGACTATCCTGACATTAGGTGAGTCAGATTTGAGCAGGCAAGATTATTTTATTGAGAGGCACATACTAGGCAACAGCCATAACCATCGCTTTAGCAGAATGAATGATGAGTTGTTTCATCAATGATCTTTGTTGTCATTCTCTACTAGTGAGCAGCAAATTCTTGCTGTCCTGAACCTGAAGACCAACCTTTCAAGCTCAGATTTGTGCAGCATCGAAGTGTGTTTGAGTGAAAACAGAAGCAGGCCGAACACAGAGTCCTCCCCTGCCTTCTTCTCTAAAGTACTCGTCAAACAGGACACTCTCTGTTACAACAGTTGCAACTGAGAACTCATTGATATTATTCTTTTAAAGTTTTTCTATAATAATTTTACATGTCTCTTCAAACAAAGGTCAAGAACATAGGTATAGTCCATCTCAAGTGGTCCAATGGAGGTTGTCTGACCATTTTTATATACTTTATATTTTTATATACTTTTTACTTATTTTAGCATATTTTACTGTCAACAGCATTTAACTGAAAACTTTTTCCCCCTAAATATAAGCATTATTCTTACAATCTATAAATGCATATACAAGTATGTTTAAATACAAGAAAATATCTAGACACACAGGGTTTGGACAATGAAACTGAAACACCTGGTTGTAGACCACATTAATTTATTAGTATGGTGCAGGGCCAATATAGCATCAATTCGTCTTGGGAATGACAGATAGCTCAAAAAAAATTAAAGGAACACTTTTTAATCAGAGAATAGCATCAAGTCAGTTAAACTCTTGGGATATTGATCTAGTCAGTTAAGTAGCAGAGGGGGTTGTTAATCAGTTTCAGCTGCTTTGGTGTTAATGAAATTAACAACAGGTGCACTAGATGGGCAACAATGAGACAACTACCAAAAAAGGAATGGTTTTAGGAATGGCCACTGACATTTTTTTCCCTACTCATCTTTTGTCACTACTGGTAGCATGAGGCGATATGTGGACCCTACAGAGGTCGCACAGGCAGTCCAACTCCTCCAGTATGGCACATCAATACGTGCCATTGCCAGAAGGTTTGCTGTGTCTCCCAGCACAGTCTCAAGAGCATGGAGGAGATTCCAGGAAACCGGCAGTTACTCTAGGAGAGCTGGACAGGGCCGTAGAAGGTCCTTAACCCATCAGCAGGACCGGTATCTGCTCCTTTGTGCAAGGAGGAACAGGATGAGCACTGCCAGAGCCCTACAAAATGACCTCCAGCAGGTCACTGGTGTGAATGTCTCTGACCAAACAATCAGAAACAGACTTCATGAGGGTGGGCTGAGGGCCCGACGTCTTCTAGTGGGCCCTGTGCTCACTGCCCGGCATCGTGGAGCTCGATTGGCATTTGCCATTAAACACCAGAATTGGCAGGTCTGCCACTGGCGCCTTGTGCTTTTCACAGATGAGAGCAGGTTCACCCTGAGCACATGTGACAGATGTGAAAGGGTCTGGAGAAGCCGTGGAGAACATTAAGCTGCCTGTAACATCGTTCAGCATGACCGGTTTGGTGGTGGATCAGTGATGGTCTGGGGAGGCATATCCATGGAGGGATGCACAGACCTCTACAGGCTAGACAATGGCACCCTGACTGCCATTAGGTATTGGGATGAAATCCTTGGACCCATTGTCAGACCCAGCTCTAGTACAGTGGGTTCCTCCTGGGTTCCTTCCTTCCTTCCTTCCTTCCTCATGTGGCGAGAGTATGCAGGCAGTTCTTGGAGGATGAAGGGATTGATACCATTGAATGGACCCCACGCTCGCCTGACCTAAATCCAATAGAACACCTCTGGGACATTATGTTTCGGTCCATCCGACGCCGCCAGGTTGCACCTCAGACTGTCAAGGAGCTCAGTGATGTCCTGGTCCAGATCTGGGAGGAAATACCCCAGGACACCATCTGTCGTCTCATTAGGAGCATGCCCGGATGGTGTCAGGCATGCATACAAGCATGTGGAGGCCATACAAACTGCTGAGTATCATTTTGAGTTGCTGCAATGAAATTTCAGCAAAATGGACTAGCCTGCTGCATCATTTTTTCACTTTGATTTTCGGGGTTTCTTTGAATTCAGTCATCTGAAGTAGGTTGATAATTTTCATTTCCATCAAACGATTTGGCATCCTTTAGAGCAGTGTATTTTACAGTGACCAGAGGGATTTTGAGCCATTTCCTTTCCAGAAGAGTGTCCAGGTCACTAGGACCCTGTTTACACCTGGTATTAAGATGCATTTTGGATGATCTGATCACAAGTAGACGAGGAAGACACATACATCTGGTGTTTTAATCCGTCACTTTTGTACACTTCCCACCACTTCTGTCCTGATTTCTTTGAGGGGAGGGTCTTTCAGATCTTTCAATCTAATGGACAAAATAAGCTAGCACAATTTACATATGAACTTGACCGGAGACAACGGAAAAACACGGAGAGTATCAGCTTTTGTTTCTGCTCTGACAGCCGCAAGACCAGCTGAATGCTGTGAGTGTGTGTTAGAAATCAGGAATGGTGAGAGAACATTGTGCTTGGTACGTTTTTCATCTTCAAAACCAAACTTAGGTCTTCAGCCGACAAAGTTTAAATCCTGTCTGGCTAGCGAGTTTCCCATAATGTTTACGTGTTAGGTCAGAAGGTGGAGAGCAGGCGGTCTTTTGTGGCTGTTCGAACACGTTCGATCACATGAGTGTTTACACTACGAAAGCAATCCGGTCGAATGAGTTTTCAACTACCTCTGGAAGTGGTAGAAAGTGGACAAGCTCAAAGCGTTTTACACCCCATTTACACCTGTATTTAGCGTTGCCCACTTGTGATCTGATCGACCAAAACGCATCTAAATACCAGCTGGAAACAGGGCCTATGTGATGCTGGTGAAAGAAAACATTTTTTGACTTGCTCCTCCAAAGTGGCTCAAAAATATTCAGATCTGGTGACTGTTCAGGCCATAGATGTTCAACTTCACTTTAATGTTCATCAAACCATTCTGTCACCAGTCTTGCTATGTGTATTGGTGCATTATCATGCTGATACACGACACCCCCATTCAGGGTACAATATTTGAAGCATTAGGTGCACATGGTCCTCCAGAATGGTTTGGCAGTCCTTGGTAGTAATACACCCATCAAGCACAGTAGGGAATGCCATGATTTTGCAGCCTAAACCATCACTGATCCACCGCCGTGCTTCACTGGGTGTTAAGCCTCTTTGGGTCTTCTCCACACCATAACTCCCACAGATTTGAGAAACACAGTGAAGGTGGACTCATCAATACATGTTTCACATTGTTCACAGCCCAAGATCTGCACTGTTGGCATCTATGAAACTCATATTTGGCATTGGCATCAGGATCAAAGGTTTAGCTATAGCAGCACGACCATCAATATTGACTCTGTGGAGCTCCTGACAAACAGTTTTGATGGAAACAGGAGGTCGAGGTGTGAATTTAATTCTGCAGTGAGTTGGGTAGCTGTGGTTTTGTTTTTTGGATACAATCCAGGTTAGTACCCGGACATTGCTTTCAGACAGCTTCCTCTTGCGTCAACAGTTACTCCCATTAGGTTCATCCTTCATGGTGGTATGCCAACATTACCCTGAACATCAGCTCTCAGTACACCACAAAGACTTGCTGTCCTGGTCACAGATGAGCCAGCGATATGCGCACCAACAATTTGTCTTCTTTTGAACTCTCATGTCTCCCATTATGTTGTGTGGGTTGCAATATTTTATATACAGCTCTGCTAATTCAACCTTCATGCTCGGCTCTAAAGGCCCGTTGACACCAAGAACAATAACTATAATGCGTCCACACCAACGAACGATAATGGTCTGTTTATTCAGCCTGGTCTCATTGTTAATACGTAGGTATTAATACGTAACTTTCAAAGACACAAAACGTACATTTTTGTACGTTTAGAAAGGTGCTAAAACGTACAATATTGACGTAATTATGGCACTAAAACGTAAAAATACTTACGTTTTTACAGCGAAAAAAAAACAAATCTTATCATGTCTTAAAGATATTGTTTTTCGGTGTGTATTTTGATCTTAACACCTTTAACCTTATTATTTATTATTCTCAGGTTAGGTAAAGTAAGTCGAGTCTGGCCTAAATTATAAGCATTTAAAATTACTTACAATTTGGTCAGAAGACTCCTCTGTGGTACGTTCTTGTTCAAAGTCTTAAAACACTATAAATCAAGCCAAGGTAGGCAGCTTTTGTAATCAATTAAATTTCTTTTAATTGGTTACTTTTCTTTTTATAATAAACAAAAATGTAAAGGCAAAGAAAACTTCATCATTAAGGTATAAAATACAGTAATCACTCTTTTGAGTCAAAGGTGTAGTCAGCTCTGGGCTTCCCATCTTCAGCTTGGGGTTTCTTGTCCTCAGCTCTGGGCTTCTAGGCGTCGGGGGAAGCGTATCAGTATCCGAAGAGGCAATCAACTCATCAGTCTTTTATACTCCTGCTGTTTATTGCAGACGTTGGGTTATCTTCTTGATTGACGTATGTTGTAACTTTCCCAAAGTTTCCAGATCCTTCTCAAGGCCTCGCAGGTGCGAGCTGTCTGGCTTTTGTGTCCTTGAACTCCAGTAAACTCATCCAAGATGGCTGATGTCCTTATAAGGTTCTAGGAGTAGAACCACAGTTCTCTGTGTCCTTGAGCACACACACATAGGACCACACACACATAGCCAACAATAACTGTACATCTCTGGCCATACAGTATAATACATTTCTTAGAAACAAACAAAAATAAATAATAATATTGTAAGCAATGCCTAATATTTAATACATTGGCCAAATGTGTAGCAACAGACTTCCAAAATTTAAACAAGGAGGCAGGGTAATTGCATTTTCTTGATTTAATACAACAATATATGTATAATTTCCCTTTTATCGTTTTGTAGATAAATGTAAGATCCCTAAACCCCATCCCGAACCTAAACATACCCATTTTATACAGAATGTTAAAAGAATAAAACATATTGGGCAGAAATGTGTAGGAAAATGACAATTTTAGTAAAAATATAACATTAAAACGATATTTTGAGCCACCAATCCTACACCTGCCCCTAAACCTACCCATAACCATTTCTTTAAACTATCTACTAATATAAATAAAAGAATGACCGATAAACAGGCGTAATCACAATAATTTATTTATTTATTTATTTATTTTTTTGGCGAAAATGTCAAAAGTGGTACCAAAAGTAGTTCAAATGATGATGAGTTCCAGTCACAGTCCTCTCTGGCGGTAATAGTTTTTATAGGGTACAGAGCAGAATTTAACTTATTAATCCATGAAAATATGATAAATCCGGCTTCTCTCCGCGAAGGCGCGCACTCATTTCAAATGTCAATCCACTGAAACACGGCATGTCGCAATCTGTGACGAAGGTGAGAACCAATGAGCGTTCGTTATCAGTGCCGTAAACCATGTCGTAACGCTTCTCGAGGTTGGCGCTACTTTCAAATTTGAATCATAATGGTCGCTGTTGCTGAGAATCAAAATGAAGATCGATGGATAAAGGGCTGAATTTGGATCTGTTCCTTACAAACATATGGATTCGAAAGATTGGGAGTACAGCGAACAAATAAAATTGATGTGATTTGTGAATTTATGTTGTGTTTTGGTGTATCTTATGGTTGTATGTCAATCGCTGCATAGGAGAAAACGCCTTCTGTGTCGCACAGCAAACAAACTAAATATTACAAAGTGGTTAAACAATTACAGAAAATTTATTCATAAGGTTTTAAATTGTAGTCTTGTTTAACATTATGCAATCCTCTGAAACGAGCAGCACAAGTCACGAACAGAAATGTTATATTAAGTAGATGAGTAAACTGCTTTCAATAAATTTGACTAAAAACAACATTAAATCATTAAAGCCACGATTTTAATATTAATACATGGGAATTCATATACATTCACACTTTACGTTACATGATTTACGTTTTTATTGCTGTTAATACGTAAGTATTTTTACGTTTTAGTCCTCTAAATATGTCAGTGTTGTACGTTTTTGTGTGTATGAAAACGTAAGTAAATGTACGTGTGGTAGAACCACAATTTACGTAAAAATACACACGTATTCTCATGAGATCACGTTGGTTTATTCTAATGTTCTAATGTTTGTTCTCATGTTTTTGCTGTTCTTGTTGCATTTACACGACATAACCAGCAGATGTCCTCAGCATGCTATCCCAGCAAACATCGTGTCCCTGGCCAAAAATAGTCGCGGTAGGACGGCATAAATCGATAAAAAATATGAAACACAGAACATTTAGCCTACTAAAAATGCATTCGGATATGTTTGTACATGTCTACAATTCTATGGGGTTGCATACATAATTGTTACTTTGACTTTTAGCTACCTGTAGTTAAATATATACTAATTAATTAATTAATAAGATAACGTCAAGGAGGTCCGTTCAAATTTCATTTTGGAACTATTTTTCAACCATGACGGACGTGTCAGAGGTTATCGTAGTTAAATATTTAGTGTAATCGATCTAATCTAACAGTGAAATTAGCTGACGAAGGACAATATAGTGGAATAAAAACAACACATAGTCTTTTTCACTGAAACTTCAAAGGAAGCAAGATAATGTTGTCGAAACTTGCGCTGGATGCCTGAGGTAATTCTGTTCTGTTTGCTAGCCTAGTATAATGAGCTCATCGTTAATACTTCTCACCATTTATTCCGAGGGTATGACTGATTGTTTTCCATATATCCATTTTCTTTAAAGTATCCTTGAAAAGGAGGTTGACTTGTCAAACAGTGGTAGCTTTTGCTGAACCTTGAGGCGATTAACTTCTCGCAATGTCGTCTGCCATTTTAAATGCACAAGGCCTTAAATTAACGGATTCTGATTGGCTGTCAGTGTTTCATCGTGCAACAGCTGGAAAAAATCCATCTGAAAGTGATCCCAACCATATTGTTTCTCTATCGTTATAGCTGAGGTGTGGTGGACAGTGCTATTCTTTTATATTTAGAATGATTTTTAGAACTATATCTTTATCGTTCTTGGTGTGAACCCTTTACTGATTGGCCAGCAACCTCCAACAGTAGCTATATTGACCAGTGTTTCAGTTTCATTGTCCAACCCCTGTATGTCTAATTTCAATCTATACATTACATTATTAAAATCCTTCAATCAGTATTTACTCTTGTTTGTAACTGGAATTTGTTGGTAGCCTATATAAATGTTTTGTAAACTAATGTTCAAATGTTAAGGTCAGTAAGATTTTATTCGAAAGAAATGTGAACTTTTTATTAATCAAATATCCTGACAGGGAAAAAAAATATCACAGTTTCCATAAAAATATTAAGCAATATAATAACAAATGTTTTGAGAGCACCAAATCTTCAAAATAGATTTAAATAAGACCTAAACAAAACTTCTTTTCTCTGATGCATCAGACGTCTTGGTGGCTGTGCTCGATATATCATGATATGTGATATGTCATCCTCACTGTCCCCGTCAGTCCTTCATAAGCAGTGTCCTCAGCCTCAATGACGTTCTTCCACTCCAGTTATTCTAAACAACATTATCTTTCCTGTTTACAGTGACTCAACAGTGCCTCCCTCAACACTGACTGTGTCACTGAAAGGAATCTTTGTTTAATTATAATGGAAGTGTGAACCTGAGTTTGTGCTGACTGGCTTCATTGCCACCAGTTGATTTTTTGTTGCCTTGAGACATATACAATAAAATTGACTGAAGCTGTTATACTGTGTTTGAAATGACATCTAATACACACCACATTCTTTATTTGCATCAGTGGTTCCTTGAAGAACCTTAAACATCCACGGAATCTTTCCATTCCACTAAAGATTCTTTAGTGGATCAAGAGATTATATAATGATTTAGAAGATAATTTAAATTGAAGGGGAAAAAAATGTTCTTTTAAGAACTGTTCAATGGTTCTTTGAGGAACCAAAAATAGTTATATGATCTTCACTCTGAAAAGCTATTTTTGGAACCTTTATTTTTAAGAGTGTACAGATAAAAGTCTGCACACACATCATTTTTAGTATTTATTTTAGAATAATAGCAAAGTCATTGAAACTGCGAAAAAACGCAAATGGAAGAATGGCAATTGTATAATGTTAAAAGATGCTAAACAAACCCAAGCTTATATTTTATATTCGTGGCTGCCTTTAGATTACAGTATTAAAGAAGTTCCCATATGTTGGCCACTTGTTGGACTCAATCATTAAAAAATCATTACAATTACTGTACAGGTTTGTGAAGAAACTCATATAAGCACAATTTACATTTGTCTGTAGAGCTAATTTAAAAAAAAAAAAAAATTAAAAAAAGGCTTTTTAGGTTCATCATCATAAACTAATTTAGTGTATTTCATGCCATCGCATGTCAAATGTATTTATTTATGTAAGAAATGAATCTAATGACTGTAAGTTGTTAAAACAATTAAAAAAAAAAAAAAACATGCTCAATATTCCAACATAATGCCTATTTTGTGATTTTATTCTAAAAATGCAAGAAAACAAGTAAAAAGTAAAAACTGTATGCTGTCATTTGTTAGTGACGCACCGTTTCTTCACTTCCCTTTGACAGGGTGCTTTACTGATCTGCACATAATGATTTCCTGGAAAGGCTTGTGGAAAACCCAAAACAAAAGCAAACATTCAGTTTCAATTTCACTTTTATACTTAGTTTCACTTCCAGCCACTTCCAGAAAAAGAGCCTCATTAAGAGTGGGCTCTGACCTTATCTGGTCTTTTGTGGTTTTTCCAGGCTGTGTCCAGATCAGTTTACCAGATGCTATACTGCCACCTGCAGTATATATGACAAGCTGCTACTTTAGTGTTCAGCTTGATCTTCTTTGAGTTTTATACTAATTACACTGATATTAGTGAGCTGTAGACTGTGGGTAGTAACGGATTATATGTAATCTGGATTGCATAATCAGATTCCAAAAATTAAGTACTTGTAATTAAATCATATTACATTTTAAAATACTCGTAATCAGACTACTTTTTTTATTGATTACTTGATTATGTTATTAAGTATTCACAATTCATTGATTCTCCCCACTACAACTTTTTCTCTTTTATATTTTCCTTTCTAAAAAAGCCTACAGCTTACAGGCCTTCAGAATGCCTTCTAGGTTTGTGGAATTACACACACACACACACACACACACACACACACACACATGCACAGACCAGCCACTATCACTGGATTCACAGAAATCATTTCAATTTTAAGAAGTGTTTTCTCAACATTGCAACATCTAATCAGCTCCTGATGAACACATTAATTATCACTCAGTGAGTCGTTTAACCATGTATTACTGTCTCTGGAAGGCTTTTGCCAAATTCACATTATTTCATATTTACAGTGTAGAGATTCCCTAACTTTTTTTGTCAACTGAACCTCCAACATAATTGACTTGAAGACCCCCTGAGATTTTAAGTTAATAAGTTAGGTCAATAATAAAATTAAGTCAATAATAATGATAATAAATAATAATAATAATAATAATAATAATATTGATTTCACGGTTCTCTGATGTTGGTTACATGACATGCAGATAGATTTTTTTAGTAAGAGTTTTATTTTGATTGTTTTTATTTTAAAATTATTATTATTATCATTTTATTATTCTTTTTTTAAAATATTTATGATTTAATTACTTCATTAAACTCATGAACCCTGACGAAATGCTGACGAAATGTAATATTTAATGCACTCCATGTTGTTGAATGAAATATATTTTCTTTCACCTTGTATTTTTATATCAAAATGGTACAAGATTATCCTGTTCAAATTAACGTGATTGACGAGTTAAGTCAAAAGTCATCGAGAAGTAGTCAGATTACAGTCAAACCAAAAATTATTCAGACACTAGATATCGTTTTTGATATATTTTTACTAGTGGGTGCAGGACACTATAGTTCATTTATGTAAGTGAGGATAGCAAAATAAAGTAAACTGTGACATATTATACCCAAACATTCTTCATACAGTGGACTACCAGTAAAACTGATAAAAAGTTGGGACCAAAAATTATTCCGACACTTTGACCTGACCATGTTTTGCTTAAGTGTTATCTGACATAATTAAGATTATTTTTTTCTGACACAGTTTAACTCTGAGATCTTGTCATATTTTATTACCATTTTTTAAACTATAGTGAATAAACTGTATTAATGAATGAAATGTTCAAGGTGTCTGAAAACATTTTGGTTTGACTGTATATTACCTTAAATGTGTAATGTAATGGATTATGTTACAATTTTTGTCATGTAATTTGGAATCAGTAACTGACTACAGTTTGTAAGTAATCAGCTGAGCACTGGTTATAGAGAGCAGTCTACTACACAATAATGAATTCCTTCACATCCAACAAAAAAGAAGCAAACTGAGCATCACTACAGGCTTTTCTCCATCATCAGATCTATCTAGCTACTGTTTATACTATTATTTTTTACATACTATAACTCTTATTTAACCCTTTTTTTTTTTTTTTTCTAAACAGAACTCTTACTTTATTTTTAACATGAATTATAGCAAACACACATTAATGTGTTTTCATTGTTAAATTGCACACAGGTTTAGAACGACATAAGGGTAAGAAAATGACGTCATTGCTGTGGCGCGAACAGCAGCTGGAGGGCAGGAAGTGATTTTTCTATATAGGAATCGCGATCACAAACTCAAAATTCCTATGTTTTGCGTCGTTTATGGTTGCTCAAATCAATCAAACCGAGAAACCACAAGGAGCTTTTATTGTTTATGTAACTTTTATCGTTTTGTCACCTTTAATAGTGTTTTGCATCTGCTGATACTGAAATTAATATAGATATCTGCTTACCTTTTTTGTTTTTGACTTGGTTCAATATTCACATTCTTCATGATATCATTTGCAGGGAAGAGAAGCTATTTTATCCCATTGCATGATCATTTGGTGTTTTCACTTAAAGTATTAGTTCACTTTCAAATGAAAATTAGCCCAAGCTTTACTCACCCTCAAGCCATCCTACTGTAGATGTATATGACTTAATAAATAAATATCCTGATGCATTAAGCTTTATAATAGAGGTGAATGGGATCAATGAGTATGAGCTGAAGAAAGTGTCTCCATCCACATCCATCCATCATAAACATGCTCCACACAACTCCAGGGGGTTAATAAAGGCCTTCTGAAGTGAAGTGAAAACAGAAGGCGGTCTAGCGGAAGCTAGATATTTTACTTCATAACTTTAAACAAACATATCGCTTCCTTTTAGAAGGCCTTTATTAACCCCCCGTAGCCATGTTGAGTGTATTTATTTTGTCTATGGATTTTTTGTCTAGTACCTGTGCAGATATCAACAGCGCAACTGTATTGTAGGTTGCCAGGTTGAGGTCACAAATGGGTTGAATTTGTATGATCAGGGGTGCACATAAGTGGTACGCAGGTACGCATGCGTGGTAAAAAATAAACGATGCTCACCAGAAAACATGGAGGAAAGCGCTTTTGAGTACGAAAATTTTTGAGGACCGGTTCACAGGGACACGTTTACTTACTGGAGTAGGATTTTTTTCCACCTCTGGTAAGCTAGCAATCGTGATGATAAGTGTGTTCTTTAATTATTAGTGTGCAACGGATCGCAGTTACTCCGTGATCCGTACGGATAAGGTCCAACGGTTCGGCATGCATGTGATTCGTGGATTAACTGCTAAATTTTCCTTCTTAAAGTGACAGCAGCCTAATATTATTGCTGTTGTCTGTGTCATTAATGTTAGCAAAATAAAATAAAATAAAATGATTATCATCATCTACCAGGTTCGAGAAAAAAGAAGATAGTGAGGAGAGCAGTCAGGAGGAAAGTGATGAGGACAGCTTTTAGGATAAGTGTGTCTTGTAAAGCGTGAGTCACAAGCAACATCTCCAGGTGCTCTCTTGAGAAACAGACCAAAAAAGTTATGTGCACCCCTGTGTATGATGTATCGATTGTGTGGGTAGAATGCGTTTCATACAAGATCTGGCAACTGGACATCCTTGGAATAATATATTGATGTGATTATTCATATAACGAGGTTTGGACCATACAAATTACTGGAGTTTCCCAGGACAGGATGGGTGTGAAATATGGGAAACTGTGGGAAAAAAACGGGAGTTTTGACAGCTATGCTCTATGTCACTGGCCTTTGGGTGGTCTTCACACAAGGTGCTTCCTGTTTGACGATTGCTCCACCCTCATAAATGACTGGACATTAGAGAGGTCATGTTAGTTTGATCACACAGTTACACTGGCATTCATGTGTTTATGGGGGACCTACAAACAGACTTTAAGCTTTGGGTATACTTCATTTTTTTTAAGCGTACACTTGCATAGCGTTCCGGTCTGTTCTGCTTACGCAGTTTTTCTTTGAATACCTTGTGAATCAACACCTCCAGGGCATGGTTGCCACCTTGTGGATAAACTAATTACTGCAAAAAAAAAAAATTATATGCACATGTGCGACCTGCACATACCAGTACGTTTGGTTACAAAAATCCGGTGGTGTGCATACAGTAAGCACGTACTCTTCTAATGACAAAATTCGTGTCACGTGCACTGTATGCTGACCCTCGAGTACACGTAAAAAGTGAAGTATACTTTAGGGCTTTAGATGTCCATACTTTAGGGCAATTCACCATACTTGAGAAACGGCTTCTCGAACAAGAAAAAATGTAATGGCAAGAGTTGATGTTATCCATCAGGAACTGACTGGATCGATAGTTGGTTGTGGTTTGCTTTTGCTGTGATGTTATGTGACAGTTAGGCTTTTCCATTATACAATTTTGCAAACATTATGGAACATTTGAATGTTCTCTAAACATTCTGAAACAAGTAGTAACATTGTTAAACTAACATCCACCTTGTTTATAACAAAATGTTAATGAACATCCAACTAAAATGTTTCAGAAAAAAACAAAACATGTTCCATACATAAATAATGTTTTTGTTCTAACATTTTGAGAACATTTTTAAAGACTAACTATATAACTTTGAACAAACGCTCTATTATGTTACTGGAAGAGTGTTTGTTCATAACTTTGAGTTCTGAGTTCTGAGAACGCTTGTTGTAAGCAAGATGTCGCTGCAAGAGCAAGGGGAAGTTACTTTGATTAAAGAGTATGAAAGCACATGAATTAAAAAAATAATAATTAAAATAATTATATACCATTTATAATAAAATAGGCCTACTGCAATATTCCAAAAAAATAAGAATTGTGCATTCCCTTTCCAGAAGAGTGTCCAGGGCCCTGTTTACACCTGGTATTAAGATGCGTTTTGGTCGATCTGATCACAAGTAGACGAGAAAGACACATACCCGTTCATACCTGGTGTTTTAATCCGTCACTTTCAAACACTTCTGTCCTGATTTCATCGAGGGGAGGGTCTGTGGGTGGGTAAATGTTATGTTTTTTCAGATCTTTCGATCTGATGGACAAAACAAGCTTGCGCAATTTACATATGAACGCGACCAGAGATGATGGAAAAACACAGAGCAGCAGCTTTTGTGCTTGGTACGTTTTTCGTCTTCAAACCAAACTTGGGTCTTCAGCCAACAAAATTGAAATCCCATCTGACTAGAGCTCTTCCCATAATGTTTACGCATTAGGTCAGTAGACGGTCTTTTGTGGCTGTTCGAACACATTTGATCACATGAGCGTTTACACTACGAAAGCAATCCGGTTGAATGCGTTTTCAACTACCTCTGGAAGTGGTCGAAAGTGGACAAGCTCAAAACGTTTTACAGCCCATTTACACCTGTATTTAGTGTCGTCCACTTGTGATCAAATCGACCAAAATGCATCTTAAACCAGGTGGAATCTAGGCATGGAATGATTGCTTCTGACAGCGCTGCACGAGCTCGCGGCGTCATCTGTGGGACAGTCAGCATGTTAGCCAGGGTTCTGTAATGATGGGTCGGCAGAGCGGGGATCCATTTGCAGCTTTATTTAAGAATAGTAGATACACAGGTAGACAGGGGCAAAGGCAAGAACATAAACAGGGACAGGCAAGGGTCGAGGCAGGCGGCAGACAAACAGTATCGGGTCACAGGCAGAGATCAGGGCAGGCGGCAAACAAACACAGTCCAGTACACAGGCAAGGTTCAGGGCAGGCAGCAGAGAATCACAAAGAATAAACAATCCAAACGGAAACCAGGAAAACAGTCCACAAGAAAACGCTTAGTAAAGATCACCGGGGCAAATCAAGACTTCGCGAAGGGTGTGTGTGTGTGTGTGTGTCTTAAATAGTCCAGGTAATGATCTGCAGGTGTGTGTGGCAATTGGTGATTGGTGCATGTGATTGGAAGGGAGGATTATGGGAAGTGGAGTCCAGGAACTGACAGGAACAGACAGTGATCGTGACAGGTTCAAAGCGCCAAATGCGAGTAAAAATTGGCACTGAAACGGTGTTATTCGCCAGTAGTGTATGAATTTTGACAATGCATGGATGAGAGAATGTGATGTGGCTTAGTGCGATCATCAAATCACAACGGTTGTGATGTAATTATAGAAATATATATACTCTGACGTGCTGCATGGAGTTAAACAGCTTTCAGCTTCGATTCGCAGTAAATGCTTCTCAGCACGTGCTGTGTGTTTGAGTCGCTTATAATTTGCATTTTGGAATGCAACGTGCACCAACTGTCTTCTTCTTCTTTGTGTTTATTGGAGGTTCGCATTCTTAAAAAGCGCATTACTGCCATCTACTGTGGGTAATGGATCAGAGACTTATATCTCTACTCCCCAGACCAATCTGGACTCGTGCTTTCAATGTTGCTGTGTGTTCAGCTCCTTCATCTACAGCCAAAGTCCATCACAGTCCAGAGAAGATGACTACTACTACTACTAATAATAATAGCCTATCTATATACTAATAATAGCTATCTATACTACTACTATCTATCTATATTCTATGAATTGAGTTCTATTTAGAAATTGTATTAATAAACTACCCCCTTCTACTGGGTTTTAAAGCTTCTTTAATGTTAATTGTTGACCACCTTTCTTCTGAAATTCTTCTGTTAGTTTACTTCTTTCCTTTGAATATCTATTACTCTAAATAAGTACATGTTCCACTGTAATTCCACACCAATCATTCAATCCTATAGGATGTTTTCCTATTATATGCACTGTTAAATTAAGTCCTGTATCTCGCAGTCTTAAGGCCTTTGCACACTGAGTCCAAAATTTTCGTATGCGTTTTTTCATATTCGTGATCCTAAAAATTTATCACGCACAGAGACCTTGCACACTGAGTCCGATGCGTATTAATGAATCCGTTGCGAAGCAGTGAGCATGATTTAGTTGTCCTCTCTCTTCTTAAAAAGACAAAAAGAAAGAGGAAATATTGGGTCCATCCAATCCTGAGATTGTGTAGAGAGGAAGGAGAGTTCACCTCATCAAGGAGCCTCATGATTATCCCGAGCGATTCAAAGTTTACTTCAGGATGTCAGTGCCTCAGTTTGATGCTTTGCTAGCGATACTGGCACACTCTATCTTTATATTCTGCCTCTTTCCGCACTTTGTTTGTCATACAGTGCTGCTGCTTTGTGCTGTAGATGACGTGGATCAACTTGTCAGATGGCATTGGGGATTTTGCCGTTCGCGTACGAGGTGTCTGTGCATGACGAATTTTTAGAATCACAAATACGAAAAAAACGCATGCAAAAATTTCGGACTCAGTGTGCAAAGGCCTTTAGTCTAGAGATAATACAGTCTTCCTTCCTTCTCCCAAACATCCGTAATGATAATCTTGACAATGTAATGATAAGTTTATGGGTGCTTCTCAATACTCAGAGATTGATGCTTCCTCATTTCCTTGCTCCTACATCCTCCAGCCTGTGACCCGGAAACCGATCGAACTCAGCCATCTTGAAGGACATCTCAGTTCTCTAATTGCACCTCGAGGAACGAGGAGTGAGGAAGCTTCCCGAGGAGCTATAACAAGGATACACAGGTGTATCCTATGCGGAAGTTTTTCTCGTCAGGAAACCGGACGCACTTATACATTCTTCTTCCCCTTCATATCTGTCACAATAATTTAAACGTATGCTTTACTTTTACATCTCACATATTTCAATGGGGCATCTTGTGTTATTAATATTTATTAGGATTTTTTTTTAAATAACCAAACTTTAACAATATAAGGGCAGATCCCTGGAGCGCAGCTCTATTAATACCTTTTAATATTTTCATAATAATTCAAAAACCTTCTCTTTTGTCTTTAGCTGATCACATACCTAACTTACTAAGTGTGCATTTTTTTTTAAAGTTTTTATTAAAAAATAATTCAATTATTTATTTTCTAATTATTGTTGAGCTGCAGGTTTATGCTCACTTAAATGACTATTTTATTTTATATAATTTTAATTTAATTAAGAAGAATTCTACTATTTATTTTATTTTAATTATTTAACCTGACATACATGTTTACTACTGTTCCAAATATTTCCTAAAAATAATTATTTTGGGTTCAATGAAAGAAAAGGTTTTTTTTTTTTTTTTTTTTTTTTTTACACATACATTTTAAAATAACACATTTTAGAGCTGCAATTGCAATTCTGTGAAACTGTGATATTTTTGCTTAAGGTTATATGTATCATAGTGTATCATACTGACAATATCTCATACCAGCCCATGCCTAACAGGTCACTATGTGATGCTGGTGGAGGAAAACGTTTTCTGACTCACTTCTCCAAAATACCCCAAACTGGCTCAAAAATATTCAGATCTGGTGACTGTGCAGGCCATGGGAGATGTTCAACTTCACTTTCATGTTCATCAGACCATTCTGTCACCAGTCTTGCTGTGTGTATTGGTGCATTATCTTGATATGTGAACAATGTTTGAAGCATCAGGTGCACATGGTCCTCCAGAATGGTTCGATAGTCTTTGGCAGTGATGAGCCCATCAATCACAGTAGGGAATGCCATGATTTTGCAGCCCAAACCATCTCTGATTTACCATGTGTAAATCACCAGTCAAATGTTAAGCCTCTTTGGGTCTTCTCCACATCGTAACTTCGACAGATGTGGGAAAGACAGTGAAGGTGGACTCATCAATACATGTTTCACATTGTTCACAGCCCAAGATCTGCACTGTTGGCATCTATGAAACTCATATTTGGCATTGGCATCAGGATCAAAGGTTTGGCTATAGCAGCACGACCATCAGTATTGACTCTGTGGAGCTGCTGACGAACAGTTTTGATGGAAACAGGAGGACGAGGTGTGAATTTAATTCTGCAGTGAGTTGGGTAGCTGTGGTTTTATGTTTTTTGGATACAATCCAGGTTAGTACCCGGACATTGCTTTCAGACAGCTTCCTCTTGTGTCAACAGTTACTCCGATTAGATGTGGTTCATCCTTCATGGTGGCATGCCAACATTACCCTGAATATCAGCTCTCAGTACACCACAAAGACTTGCTGTCCTGGTCACAGATGAGCCAGCGATATGCGCACCAACAACTCTCATGTCTCCCATTATGTTGTGTGGATTGCAGTATTTTACATATATATACATACAACTCTGCTAATAAACCTTTATCACTGCAAAAAATGCTGTTCTCATTTAGAGTTTTTGTCTTGTTTCTAGTCAAAATATTTTAAAGTTCTTAAATCAAGAAGCATTTTCTTGACAAGTAAAAATTATTTTCTTGTTTTTCCTTAAAACAAGCAATATAATCTGCCAATGGGGTAAGCAAAATAATCTTAATCCAAACTGAAAACAAGATTTTATAGCTTATTTTTGGTTTGAAATAAGATTATTTTGCTTACCCCATTGGCAGATTATTTTGCTTGTTTTAAGGAAAAACTCACTTAATTTTGACTTATTTTTCCTGAAAACAAGAAATTATTTTTACTTGTCAAGAAAATGCTTCTTGATTTAAGAACTTTAAGATATTTTGACTAGAAACAAGACAAAAACTCTATATAAGAACAGCATTTTTTGCAGTGTATGCTTGACTCTTAAGGCCCGTTGACACCTAGAACAATAACTATACGTCCACACCAACGAACGATAACGTCTGTTTATTCTAATGTTTGTTCTCGTTTTTGCTGTTCTTGTTGCATTTACACTGCATAACCAGCAGATGTCCTCAGCATGCTTTCCCAGCAAACATCGTGTCCCTGGCCAAAAATAGTCGCGGTAGGACGGCTTAAATCGATAAAAATACGTATCACAGAACATTTCCTAAAAATGCATTCAGATACGTTTGTACATGTCTACAATTCTCTGGGGTTGCATGTATAATTATTACTTTGACTTTTAGCTACGTGTAGTTCAATATTTACTAATTAATTAATTAATAAGATAACGTCAAATTTCAAATTTAATTTTGGAACTATTTTTCGGGACGTGTCGGAGCGACGTCTTTTCAACGGTCATTAAAACGTCCAAATGTTTGCCGGGGTGTTTCGAGTGAATTAATCTAATCTAACAGTGAATTTAGCTGACTAAATCAATACAGTGGGATAAAAACAACGCATAGTCTTTGTCAAACAGTGGTAGCTTTTGCTGAACCTTGAGGCGATTAACTTCTCTCAATGTCGTCTGCCATTTTAAATGCGCGAGCCCTTAAATTAACGGATTCTGATTGGCTGTCAGTGTTTCATCGTGCAACAGCTGGAAAAAATCCATCTGAAAGTGATCCCAACCATATTGTTTCTCTATCGTTATAGCTGAGGTGTGGTGGACAGTGCTATTCTTTTATATTTAGAACGATTTTTAGAACTATATCTTTATCGTTCTTGGTGTGAACCCTTTACTGATTGGCCAGCAACCTCCAACAGTAGCTATATTGACCAGTGTTTCAGTTTCATTGTCCAACCCCTGTATGTCTAATTTCAATCTATACATTACATTATTAAAATCCTTCAATCAGTATTTACTCTTGTTTGTAACTGGAATTTGTTGGTAGCCTATATAAATGTTTTGTAAACTAATGTTCAAATGTTAAGGTCAGTAAGATTTTATTCGAAAGAAATGTGAACTTTTTATTAATCAAATATCCTGACAGGGAAAAAAAATATCACAGTTTCCATAAAAATATTAAGCAATATAATAACAAATGTTTTGAGAGCACCAAATCTTCAAAATAGATTTAAATAAGACCTAAACAAAACTTCTTTTCTCTGATGCATCAGACGTCTTGGTGGCTGTGCTCGATATATCATGATATGTGATATGTCATCCTCACTGTCCCCGTCAGTCCTTCATAAGCAGTGTCCTCAGCCTCAATGACGTTCATCCACTCCAGTTATTCTAAACAACATTATCTTTCCTGTTTACAGTGACTCAACAGTGCCTCCCTCAACACTGACTGTGTCACTGAAAGGAATCTTTGTTTAATTATAATGGAAGTGTGAACCTGAGTTTGTGCTGACTGGCTTCATTGCCACCAGTTGATTTTTTGTTGCCTTGAGACATATACAATAAAATTGACTGAAGCTGTTTTACTGTGTTTGAAATGACATCTAATACACACCACATTCTTTATTTGCATCAGTGGTTCCTTGAAGAACCTTAAACATCCACGGAACCTTTCCATTCCACTAAAGATTCTTTAGTGGATCAAGAGATTATAATGATTTAGAAGATTATTTAAATTGAAGAAAAGAAGGTTCTTTTAAGAACTGTTCACTGGCTCAAAAATAGTTCTATGGTCTACTTTTGGAACCTTTATTTTTAAGAGTGTACAGATAAAAGTCTGCACACACATCATTTTTTTTTTTTTTAGTATTTATTTATTTTAGAGTAATAGCAAAGTCTTTGAAACTATGAAAAAACATAAATGGAAGAATGGGAATTATATAATGTTAAAAAATTAGCCCAAGCTCATATTTTATATTCTATAGAGTGGCTGCCTTTAGATTACAGTATTAAAGGAGTTATCATATGTTGACCGCTTGTTTCTATCACTCATTAAAAAATCAATACAATTACTGTACAGTTTTGTGAAGAAACTCATATAAGCACAATTTACATTTGTCTGTAGAGCTAATTTAAAAAAAAAGAAGAAAAAAAAAAGATTGTTAATAAAAAGGCTTTTTAGGTTCATCATCAGAAATTTCAATTCTGTCAAGTCTGTCCAGTAATATGACTGGTAGTGTATGCCATTGCATGCCAAATGTATTTATTTATATAAGAAATTAATCTAATGACTGTAAATTTTTTGATTGTGTTTTAAAAATGCAAGAAAACAACAACAACAACAAAACAATTCTGTGCTGTCATTTGTTTACTTTTTAGCATAATTAGTGACGAACCGTTTCTTCCCTTCCCTTTGACGGGGTGCTTTACTGATCTGCATCTAAATGATTCACTGGAAAGGCTTGTGGAAAACCCAAAACAAAAGCGAACAATCAGTTACCTCTGACCTTATCTGGTCTATTCTGGGCACAGTCAGTCACTGTCAGTTTCCCTGACAGTGAGGGCTGAAGTATTTGTTGTGTCCAGATCAGTTTACCAGATGCTATACTGCCACCTGCAGTTTATATGACAAGCTGCTACTTTAGTGTTCAGCTTGATCTTCTTTGAGTTTTATACTAATTACACTGATATTAGTGAGCTGTAGACAGTGCTAGAAATCAGACTACTTTTTTTTTTTTATTGATTACATGTTATTCTTACAGTGGCAGTATTCACAATTCATTGATTCTCCCCACTACTACTTTTTTATCTTTTATATTTTCCTTTCTAAAAAAGCCTACAGCTTATAGGAATGCCTTCTAGGTTTGTGGGATTACACACACACACACACACACACACACACACACACACACACAGACCAGCCACTAGTCATGTGACTATCACTAAACTGTGACCAGCATTTGATCACTGGATTCACAGAAATCATTTCACTTTTAAGAAGTGTTTCTCAACAAGCTCCTGAAGAACACATTAATTATTTGAATTATCACTCTGTCGTTTAGCCAGGCATTACTGCCTAAAGGCTTTTGTCTTTCAAACACATTAAAATGCACAAATTCACATCATTTCATATTTACAATGCAGAGATTCCCCAACTTTTTTGTCAGCTGAACCTCCGACATAAGTATTTACTTGAAGACCCCCTGAGTTTTCAAGTTAATAAGTTAGGTCAATAATAAAATTAAGTCAATAATAATAATAATAATAATAATAATAATAAAATTCATTCTCTGATGCTGATTAATAGTCACATGACATGCAGGTAAATTTTTAAAAATCTTTTTTAGTAAGAGTTTTATTTTTATTGTTTTTATTTTAAAATGATTTATTTTAATTTTCAATCTTTATGATTTAATTACTTAATAGCTTTTCATTAAACTCATGAACCCCAGTCTGGGAAACCCTGACGTAATGTAATGTTTAATGTTGTTGATAAGAAACAATGAAATATATTTTCTTTCTCTTTGTATTTTTATACCAAAATGGTACAAGATTATCCTATTCAAATGAACGTGACAGACGAGTTAGGTCAAAAGTAATTAAAAAGTGGTTCAAATCAGTGGTTCAGAGCGTGTATCAAACTGCCAAAGTCACGTGATTTCAGTAAACGAGGCTTCGTTACATCATAAGTGTTTCGAAATTTCAATGGTTCACCACTGGGGGGCGTGACTTTGGCAGTTTGATACACGCTCCGAACCACTGATTCGAAACAAAAGATTTGTAAAGCTTCGAAGCTTCATGAAGCAGTGTTTTGAAATCGCCCATCACCAGATATTGTTGCATAAAGTCGTTTTTTTTTTTTTTTTGGTGCACAAAAAAGTATTCTCGTCACTTCATAACATCAAGGTTGAACCACTGTAGTCACATGAACTGTTTTAAATATGTCTTTAGTAGCTTTCTGGGCATCTGAAAGTGTAAATTATCTTGCTGGCAATGCAGGCCTCACTGAGCCATTGGATTTTATCAAAAATATCTTAATTTGTGCTCCGAAGACGAACGAAGGTCTTACGGGTGTGGAACGACATGAGGGTGAATAACTACAGAGGCGGCAGACAATGAGCCAATGACAATGAGTGGTTTCTCTCTGACATTTAGTGAAACATTGCGGGAAATACATGCAAAATACATTGAGGGGGCGATGAAGTTAAGAACAAATGTTCTTAAAGTAGCCTATATGTTCTAAATATAATGTTTGTTAAAAGTTATCTGGTCTTTAATAATATTTTCAAAACACAACATTCTATACAACGTTCAGTGTTTTTCTGAAACATTTTAGATGTTCGTCTAACATTTTTAAATGTTAGCTACTTCTTGTTTCAGATTGTTCAGAGAACATTCAAAAGTAACAATGTTTCCTTAAAGGTGCAGTAAGTGATTTCTGAGAAATGCTGTTGATATTTGAAATCACCAAAACAAACACACCCCTCCCAAAGGATCACACTCCTATCTTGATAGCCCCGCCCCCAAATTCACAAATACGCTATGCAGCACAGGCACCTCCCCCCTTCACGAGTGGACACGCCCCTTACTGCTGATTGGCTACAAGTGTGTTTCGGTACTTGGTCCGATCCACTTTCAACAGTGTTTCTTAGAAATCGCTTACTGCACCTTTAACCTTTGCATAACCAAAAAATAAATAATCATAAATATTAATAATAATAATAATAAAGAGAACCTTCAGAAATAATGTTTTCATAACTTAATGGGAAAACATTCTTAGAACATATTATTGTTAAAGGCCCACTGAAGAGTGTTGGAATGCGCAGCATTATTCAATGTGTTGACGTAATTTCAACTGAAACAGGAAGACAAGGCGATATATCGAACAGCCCCGCCCCTTTTTTAAATAGCCAATAGCGTTTCGTTTATGTTACAGCTCGCCAGAGCCGTTAGACTCAGTAAAACCTCTGTTTCCTTCTTATCTCTAACCGTTTCTCCTCATAATGTCCTTTATATCGCTTATATACAGCATTCTGTGCAGAATTCAAATGGGTCCGATACCTTTTGTGGTCTGTGCCGACTCGCGCATATGATCCGCTCTGTGCTCTCGTGTCTCTGGACTGGAGCAGACTGTGTTCGCGCTGCGGCGGTTCATGTGCGTCAAAGGAAAGCACTGTCTGAATCTTTCCCTATTCTCTATATAGTGCACTATGTGCCATTTATGTAGAAACTAGTAAATGTGTGAGCAAATGACCGATGTCAGCCGAGGCTTCAGCTTCTGTAAGAGTGTAGGAGGGGGCGGGACTTCAGATTCTAGAGAGCATTTGATTGGACCGAAGATTTGACAAGAAACTGAATTATGATGTGATGTGATGTCATGAAAATCCGTGATTCATTTTAGCGGAAGTGAGAGACTGTAAGTTTTGAATGCTTATATCTCCTAAATGCGAATTTTGTCATTGTTTTGGAACACACCAGCTTATTCATAACCTTAAAGGGTTAGTTCACCCAAAAATGAAAATTCTGCCATTTATTATTCACCCTCATGCCGTTCCACACCCGTAAGACCTTCGTTCATCTTCGGAACGCAAATTAAGATATTTTTGTTGAAATCCGATGACTTAGTGAGGCCTCCATAGCCAGCAATGTCATTTTCTCTCTCAAGATCCATTAATGTACTAAAAACATATTTAAATCAGTTCATATGAGTACAGTGGTTCAATAATAATATTATAAAGCGACGAGAATATTTTTGGTGCACTAAAAAAAAAAAAAAAATGACTTATATAGTGATGGCTGATTTCAAAACACTGCTTCATGAAGCTTTGGAGCGTTATGAATCAGCGTGTCGAATCAGCGGTTCGGAGCGCCAAAGTCACGTGATTTCAGCAGTTTGGCGGTTTGACACGCGATCCGAATCATGATTCGATACGCTGATTCATTACGCTCCGAAGCTTCCTGAAGCAGTGTTTTGAAATCGTCCATCACTATATAAGTCGTTATTTTGTTTTTTTTGGCGCACCAAAAATATTCTCGTCGCTTTATAATATTAATATTGAACCACTGTACTCACATGAACTGATTTAAATATGTTTTTAGTACCTTTATGGATCACTGAGCAATCGGATTTCAACAAAAATATCTCAATTTGTGTTCCGAAGATGAACGAAGGTCTTATGGGTGTGGACTGGCATGAGGGTGAGTAATAAATGACATTATTTTCATTTTTGGGTGAACTAACTCTTTAAGGCTAACATATTCATACTAAAAGCTAAAAAACTTAAATTTAGATTTCAGGGGGACTTTAACTGGAAGCTATTTTCTGTGAACGTGTGAGACTTCTGATTCATTAGCAGCAAATAACTAGAAGAATAACAAAGTGCAGTAAAAGGTAAAACTATTTGCGCTACAAACCATATTACGAAAATGCATTGAAATACTATGATCAGAAATAGCCATTTGCAGTATCAAGCAGCATAATGAACTGTTTTGTACAGCAAAAATAACTGGAAGTGGATGACACTGGAAGCCTTGGACATTTAAAGGGATAGTTCACCCATAAATGAAACCAAACAGATCTCGCCCCCCACTGAGTACCATACTAATTATTTTTCCTACTGTGGTAGTAAATGCCACAGATGACCAACACTTTTGAAGAGACGACGCCAACTCCTGCGAGGACTTCAGAAGACGCAACATCTGGATCAACACGCACATTCCCAAATTTCTATATATCCTAATTATTGTTAATATGTAATGCATTTTTCCAGGAGCTCATTGCTTCTACCTTCAATTAAATTGCTAACAGTGATTGTAAATTAATTGCCTAAATTATTACATTATTAGCTAACTGCATTCTCTAAATTGTAATGTTGACATGCACTCTCTGTAAAGCTGCTTTGAAACGATATGAAGTTGAAGGCCTTTATTAAGGAGCCGTGTGGAGTTCATGTTTATGATGGATGGATGTGGATGGAGGCACTTTCTTGAGCTTCATACTCTTTGGTCCCATTCACTGCCATTATAAAGCTTGGATGCGTCAGGATATTTATTAATATTTCTCCGGTTGTGTTCATCAGAAAGAAGAAAGTCATATACAGGATGACTTGAGTGTGAGTAAAGCTTTGGGTAATTTTCATTTTAAAGTGAACTTTTATTGGTAAATTGGATACAGGTTTGGAAAGACATGAGGGTAAGTAAATGATGACAGAATTTTAATTTTTGGGTAGACTGTCCCTTTAAGAGCTCCTGTATTTTAACTAGGGCGTGGCGCTAATGCCAATGGTTTCATTCCAAAAGAATACATACTAAAAGTATGCTGGATTAAAGCATCCGGCAAATTCATAAATATAAATTATGGTCAACAAGTGGCCTGAATTCACCTAACAGAGGAATCACATTTATGTTTTCACTTTAAAATAAGGGGGCTGATTTTCAATGTAAACTTAGTGGGCTATATTTTTTGCATTTTGTTGCTGTGAAAAACACAACAACATTATAACATTTCAGGTCATAAATAGTGCTAAAAAAAAAAACAGACAAGAAATTCACTTATCTAATGAAGGCTGATAAATGTTTTTGTTTCTTGTAATGTCAGAAATGTAGGATATTTCCCTTTGTACATGACAGACAAAAGCTTTTGTCACTGTCCCTTACAACAGTAAACCCTTTGAACCCTGAAAATGCCACAGGTAATCCTGTGGACCCGCACTGGCTGTTTGTCCCCTGCATTCCTCTCCACTGGCCTACATCATGATGGGCTCAGCCAGGAATCTTTTGTTCCAGTAGTTTGTAAACACATCCAGAGAATTCACTCTGTGTGTCATCCACTGTCCCAGGCTATCATTTGTGTTGCTTCCGAAACAAGAATATGTAGGAGAGGCAAATCATTAAAAATAAAACATCATTATTGGAAAGAAATATAAAATAATTTGTTAAAGTTAAGAAACACCTGGAATATAATTGCCAGTTGTTCGTGTTAGAAATTGCATCATTTGCTTTTACTGTGCTAAAAGAAAGCAAACTACTATGATTTTCCATCTTTATAAAATAGTGAATTTATCCAGTATATCCAGACATATGTGATGGGAACATAATAATGAAATGCATAATAGGAATTACCCAATTATTATTATTTGCAACATTATTACAAAAGAACAAAACAGGCAGTTTACGCATTAAATATATCTTTTTTTTAAATATCTGCATTTATGTATAAAAATTATCTAAAGTAATAAGTTACGTACCAGAAAAGAGATCTTCCCCAATCAGCAAGTAGCAGCCCAATATGATTGATAGCAAAATTTGACAAATGAAATAGAATCCAGTGAGGCGCAAGCCAATCAAAACATCAGATTAAGTGACGGGGCGGGGCTAGTTTTTAGCCGAGTTAAGTCACGAGTCACGAGGTTTATGTGCTCATTGTGGTTTAGCATACGAGCGAAAGCGTGCGAGAGGTGAGTAAAACTTCGCGAAAACATATTGGCCGATTCAATAAGGAATTCTTTTAAATAAGAAATCATTCTGATTCACATTTGATACACATTTTACTCGGACTCTGACTTGAGGCGCTACTGCGTGTTATGCTGCCATATGTTAGCTGACTAGCTCTTATACGTCAGTCATGTTACGTTAGTACTCAACGGCGATATTATGTTGCTGCTTGTATAAGTTTTGCTCATGAGTGCTGTTTTATTTCAGGTCCCCTGTATTGAGGGCGTCGTGAGATTTATCTCCAGGGTTTATCACTCTGCTCCGCAAGGTGTAACCCAGTCAGGCACCGCCGTGCCGACCACTAACTAGCGTATCCAACTAAACTGACTAACTCAAACCAGTAGTTCACCTCTTCTCAGGGCGACCAGCGGTGTGTTTATGTCTTTGTTTTGCGAAAACGGTGAGTACCTGGACGACAGGAGCTACGGATGGGAAAGGTACGTTGATATTTGTTTTTTTCTAGTATGTTTTTTTCCTCTCCTGTGTGCGCGTGCACTCTCGCGATAGTTCGCTTGTTTAATCTGATCTACGTGCGCGCATCAATCTTAATGTGTTGCATACTGCACCGAATAAAATGGCGTCCTCTTATGGTGTGACGCACTCTGCAGCATGGTGTTGCTCAACTGAGGCCTGTTTGGGCTTTTATCCCATTAGCAACTAAATACTGCACCGAATTTCTCTGTGTATTTGACCTGATTATGTCACTTATTTCAGAATTGAGATATTTCTAAGTAATTACACAGGACATACATACCCCAGTATCACTATGACAGGTGGTCCTAGTAGATAACTAGTTTGCTTGTATAGAGAATGGGCACACCTCGATTTAATGTCTGCTGTGTTTGATACCAGGGTGGTAATGGTGCCAAACTGTGTGATGCTTGGTGTTTTATCCTCTAAATCCTCATTTCGTTTTTTTTTTTTCCCCCCTTTTGCAGTGCTATAGTGCAGCTGACGGAACCTGTTTGGGGGGAACTTAGTCAACGAGCTCGAAGCCTGGAGCCTCAGTGGCCGTACCCTTTTCATGTCAGAGACAAAGTACTCTTGCAGTCGTTTATGTCATCCCCTCTTCTGCAAACAGAAGATACTAATAATTGCCAATTCAAGATCTTCTCGTCTTGCTGATAAACCATACGGGAAGCCAAAATGTCCATCAATGTCAACCGCAGCGTGTCAGACCAGTTCTACCGCTATAAAATGCCCCGTCTCATCGCAAAGGTGGGTATTGAATGGTGTGGGTGTTTATATATGTATATATTAGGGGTGTATGTTACACAAAAATGTTGGTTCGTTACGTACCTCGGTTTTGAAGTCACGGTTTGGTAAGGGTTCTGCACAGCAGGGTGAGAAAACTATTTTATTTTCTTTTTTTATTAAACAGTGGTTTACTGAACAAACTGTGTCTCTGTCTTTAAATTCATTCAATTATAATTCATTTTCTTAAGGATAAAAAAAAAAAAATGTCTCTGTTAATGCTGTAAACTATATAGAGAGCCCTTACTTGCACATTACTATAATATTAAAGGTTACAATTAACAACAGAGTTCAAACTATTAAATTCAGTTGCTATTTATTTATTAGATATAATCAAGACTCAAAAAATAATAAAAATTGTTTGTAAACATGTAAATTGCACATCTATATTGAATTATAAAATTGTTTCTCAAATTCGTTGTTGAATTATCATTTACACAGTGGCTGTCATAACTTATTTTCATGACAGCTTTATTTAAACATTAAATAACTAAGACATCATTAACAGGTGAAGTATAATGAATATAAAGGCTAATATAGTGCATATATTTAGTGAAAGAGTTCATTTCTCGAGTGAACTAACATGCTGTGGACACTAAATGACTTGCCTGAGGTGAATGTAATGCTATGAGACATTGTTTACAAGCTGTTTTATTGGTGTCTTTCCACGGTTGAAACTGATTGAGCGATTACACGAGATATACATTTCAGTAAGTTGTACTGTATCTTTCAACATACCTTCAGATGTTCATTCATGTTTATTCTGTAACTAATATTAAAGAGAAAGAGACGATCGTGTTCACTCGCGCTGCTGCTTGAACTGAGGCACCTATACGGAGATCTGTCATGGCATTTATTGTTTGAAGTTCCGTGAAAAAATTGACAGAACTAGACAGATGACACTTTGTTTCTTATGGAAAGTTACAAAACACAGACCTTATTGCGATTACTGCTGGATGATGGTTAATGCTACAAGTACCGTTAATATAAACTTATATTAAAGATGCAACCTAAACCATGTTTCTCTTTCTCACAGGTGGAAGGCAAGGGGAATGGAATTAAAACCGTCATAGTCAACATGGTTGATGTTGCCAAAGCCCTGAATAGGCCTCCGACATGTGAGCATTTAATTTAAAAGCTGTTTTACTTCAATTTTATTTATAAAAGGAGTTTTTTTCTTTTTCTTTTTCTTTTTCATACAACATTGTACTGTAACCTCTGTTCAGATCCCACCAAATTCTTTGGTTGTGAGTTGGGAGCCCAAACCCAGTTCGATACCAAGAATGACCGCTACATCGTCAATGGATCTCATGAGGCAAACAAACTGCAAGACATGCTAGATGGATTCATTCGCAAGTTTGTGCTGTGTCCTGAGTGTGACAATCCTGAAACTGATTTGGTAAATACATTCTCCATTTCCATTTTGCCATATATAGTTAGACTTTCATAGGGAATAAAGATGCATAGATGGGTGATGGTCAGAGAGACTATTGATGAACAGGTGCATTCTGGACAAAAATGTGTGCCCTGGGTGCCCTTTATGTTTGTATGCATGTTGCTGAGTATGCAGGTCTCTGTGGGGTCACACCTGTAGCTTCTGTGTGTTGAGATTGTTTTTTTGAGTGTACAGAGGAAAAGTAGCTGTGTCATGAGCTATATACAGGCCACCTTCAGTCTCTCATTGATGCATTATTCAGACTCTTGTTTCAGTTGCCCAAGCCCAACCAGCCTTTGGCAGGAGGGGTTTTGTCTTAAAGGGATAGTTAACCCTAAAAGGAAATTTAATTACTCACCCTCATGTCGTTCCACACCCATAAGACCTTCGTTCATCTTCAGAACACTAAGATATTTTTGATGAAATCCGAGAGGTAGGACTCGTCCATAGACAGCAATATAATCACCACTTTCAAGGTCCAGAAAGGAACTAAAGACATTGTTAAAACAGTCATGTGACTGCAGTGGTTCAACCTTAATGTTATGTAGCGACAAGAATACTTTTTGTGCGCAAAAACAAAACAAAAATAACTGTTTTTGCACATCAAGCAAGTACAGCTGAGCTTCTGTTTACCATTTTCAGTGTGCTATATGTATGTGCATTGATCATTGTATGTTTATAAAAGCTGTTCCTCATTACAAAATCTGTTCCTCATTACTTGTACAGTGTCTTTATGAGCTTTTTGAAGTGTCAAAGTTTTGGTTGCAAGGACTTTCGATAGAGGGACAGAAAATTCTTGTTTCATTAAAAAATATCTTTTTTTTTTTTTTTTTTTTTTTTCATTTTGAAAAATGTCTTATTGTTTTGGAACAACATAAGAGCAAGTACGTGATGACATGTTTAATTTTTTTGATGGAAATATTTAGTTAAAAACAATAATTAAAGTGAGCAATGTGATTTCCCCCTACGGATTTTCCTCTGCAGTGCAGTACTGTTTGACTTCCTGAGATTTTGCATAGTCTCAGCTGGCCTGGTTTCTGTTTCATGCGGCAGTCTGCCTTATGAACTGTCTGTAAGGTCACAAATAAGACAAACACGCAGGCCTATACATAGTGTGTATATATAAAATAGTCTTTGCATGTTTCAAGTACAGGAAGCTTGATTAGATGTTTAATTTGCCCCAGAGATTTTTAGTTTTGCACAGATTGTTTATCAGTGTACCTTAATAAAGTTGTCACTTGTCATTGTGTTCTTGTCATTGTAGCACATTAATCCCAAGAAGCAGACCATTGGAAACTCCTGCAAGGCTTGTGGATACCGAGGCATGTTGGACACCAGACACAAACTCTGCACCTTCATTCTCAAGAACCCACCTGGTAAATACAGACTATAAAGAGACAGTGAATTGAGAGAAACCTTTCATTTTCACATGAAACCAAAACGAAGGCATTTCAGTTTCTGGGTATTTGCATTTTGGCCTTAGTATGTAATAACTGTTGCTTTTTCTGTTAACTTCCTCTCTCTGGTCTTGTTGTGGTAGAGAATGACAGTGGATCTGTGAAAAAAGAGAAGGAAAAGAAGAACCGAAAGAAGGACAAAGAGAACGGCTCAAGTGGTGGAGAGGCCGGGAACCATAATGACATAGATGCCCCTGATGCTGTGGTAAGAGCTTCTTTGAGATCGTCTCATTTAGATCAGCTCCACTTTTAGCCTAACCAGCAGAGGAAATGAGAAATGCTGGTGTTGAATGTGATTTTCATCGTTGCAGGATAGGGATGATGATGATGAAGACTGGGCTGAAGAGACCACCGAGGAGGCCCAACGCCGCAGGATGGAGGAGATCAGCGAGCACGCCAAGGGTCTCACGCTCACTGAAGACCTGGAAAAACCCTTGGAGGAGAGGGTCAACATATTTTACAACTTTGTGAAGGTGTTTGTCTTAAAATCTTACTGGAAATTTTGAAAGAAAGACGCTCTTTATATATAGACACTTATTCAGCTCCAATCGTTTTGTTTCTGCTCTTCAGGAAAAGAAGGACAGTGGCGCGATTGACACTGCAGATAAAGAGATCTTGGCTGAGGCTGAAAGGCTTGATGTGAAGGCCATGGGTCCTCTGATCCTGAGCGAGCTGCTCTTTGATGAGAACATCCGTGAACAGATCAAGAAGTACAAGCGTCACTTCCTCAGGGTATGTCCTGACAGCTATTAGCATTTTTAACATTTTGAACAATGGTTCTTAAACCTTTGATTCCAAGGCCCCTCATTGTCCACAATATTTTAACACCCAACACTGTAAATTAAAGGGGAACTATTATGCAAAATTCATAATTTGAACACCAATATGTGTGTGTGAACAACCAGCCTATAAAAAGTAAAAAGATGATCTGCCCTATTAGCATAGACAGCTCTGAGCACAGAGTCCGCCATTTCTGTATCCTCGCTGTAGCAGCTGGAATTTACAATGTTTGTGCCAAAGAGGCATTACAAGTGCTGTGTTTAGGGATGTACCAATGCACATAAGAGTCTCCATAGACTCCCGCCATCTGAGTCACTAAGGACATTGCGGTTAAGTTTCATTTTTAAAGCAAATGTTCCAAAGTAAAGTCTTGTACATTTGCGGCAATTTTACGACGGACTGCTTTACAAACAAGGGTCTGTTCAACGCTGGATTTTCACAAAGGTTGATTCTGAAAGATGGGTCCATACCAACACTTCATGCTCAAACTTCATATCCAGAACTGATGCTGCCCTCACGTGGATTATTGTAAACAAGAGTTTCCTAGTTAAAAATTGCACATGAACTCCCTTTCTGACATTTTTGGTGCATGAGATAGTCCTGTTTTATTGTTGCTGGTATGCCGGAGCATGAGCTCTAGAAGCTCCGCCGTCTGCTTGAAAGGGGGCGGGAGCACCAGCTCATTTGCATTTAAAGGGACACGCTCAAAAATGGTGCATTTTTGCTCACATCCAAAAAGTGGCAATTTAAGCATGCTATAATAAATGATCTGTGTGGTATTTTGAGCTAAAACTTAACATCCACACTCTGGGGACATCAGAGTCTTATATTACATCTTGTGAAAAGGGGCATAATAGGTCCCCTTTAAGTTTTAGGGGTCCCACTTTTAGCCATATAATTAGGGGCCAAGCCCCAAAGGGGTTTGTAACCCCTATTGTAATTGTTAGTTTTCTTATTATTTTTCTTGAATGGGAGTCTATGGCAGCCCTATCAACAGAACATGAGAATCATGTTCCTCTCATCATGCTGATCACATTCAACATCTTACATTAAGACTCCGCCCATTACAGTAGTGGCCATTTTGAAAAGTACAGTTGTTTTTTTCGCTACTCCTTCAAAAATTGTCCAATTTTGTCCAAAATTTGATCAGATGACCTTTGGACCGGCCCCACAGAAATGATTAAACAGATTTTTTTTTTTTTTTTTTCCCCATCACGTTATGATGGCTTGAACTTAACAAGGTCGACCTAAAATTCAGAGGCTGTATCTCAGCCAATCTTTGAGTAATCAAAACAAAAATTGGTACACTTCATCTGAACCATGGTCTGAGGGTCCATGCCAAATTTGGGAACAGCGCCACCTACAGGTCCTGAGATCTGAAAAATGGCTATTTTTCTGCTCAGCTTTTGAACAGTTTGTCAGAATTTTGTAATAAATTGCTATATCTTTTAAACAATTTGACACATCAGCAAAAAAAATTGGTATGTGTCATCAGAATGTCCTGAAGGTACCTGAGCGCCACCTAGTGTTCTAAAGAGATAAGGAATTTTGCAAAAACGCTTATAACTTTTGAAAACATTGTCCAAATATATATATATATATATATATATATATATATATATATATATATATATATATATATATATATATATATATATATATATATATATATATATATATATATATATAAATAAATAAAAAATAAATAAATTTGGACAGTGTTTAATATATATGTGTATATTATATCAATCAGTATAAAACATTTTAAAACATGGCATAACTAGAAAAATGTATATTCATTATAAAATTCCCATGGATCTTAAAGATGATTTGAATTCATATGACTTTTAGAGGTTTAGAAATAAGCTTTTAATTTAAATTTATCTTCCTAATACAATACACCGGAAAACCCTGGTTGTTGTTGTAACTCAAAGAAGGAATGAATTATCTGGATTTTTATGCATATTTTGTATTTTAATTCATTGAGTCCCCCTAACCTAGAATATGTTAGTTGCACTACAACAAAGTCTTCCCATATTTCTTTTGTTAAAATGCACTATTGCAGTATTATCATACTGACTTGTTGCACTATAGTAAATGTAAGAAGTTTACATTTCTGCCCACAGTTCTGCCACAACAATAAGAAAGCTCAGAAGTATCTACTGGGTGGATTTGAGTGCTTGGTGAAGCTGTATCAGACTCAGCTCTTACCCAGAGTCCCCTATCATACTCAAAGACCTGTATGACGCAGACCTGCTGGAGGAAGATGTCATACTCGCATGGGCTGAAAAGGTAACCTGCCAACACAAGACTTTCTAGAATCTGTCATGATCGGATGCCAAACATCTGATCTCATAAGTAGGTTACATGCATGAAACCCAAATGTAAATGTAGCTATAGACATACGGATGATGTGGTTAGTTGCCAGGCAACCCTTGTAGGATCTGTGTCATTTTTAGCCTGTGTCTGAGGGGGTTTTAATATGGTAACCGCAATCATACTCGACTTGAATAGTCCAGTGTTCATGAGTTTAAGCCTGTTAGTGATGTTTTTGCTTTAGGTGTCTAAGAAGTATGTCTCTAAAGAGTTGGCTAAAGAGATTCATGCCAAGGCAGAGCCCTTCGTGAAATGGCTCAAGGAGGCAGAGGAGGAGAGTGAGGGCAGTGAGGAAGAGGAAGATGATGACGAGGACAATGTTGAGGTAAAAAAGCCACATTATTACATAACCTTTCATAACGTAAGATTGATATACATAATGTTGTAATGTTAGTTGTTGGATAGCACAGAATTTGCTCAAATTTCCCTTTTCTCTAGGTGGTGTATTCCTCCTCTGCCCGTGAGCTAAAAATGGAGACTACAAAACCTGAGAAGTCAGACCATGAGGAGGAGGACATTGATATTGATGCCATTTAAAGATAAAACCAAAAAGCTTCAGTTGCCTCTTCCATATTGCTCAGCTTCTTTTTGTCAGACGCATGCCTTTTCACCTCCTTTGGCCTTTTCTTCAGCTCTAGGCCTGGGTTAGCGTTCTGCTGAAAGCCTCTTATTTTAGTCTCCTCACCAGCTCTATTGATTAATTGTTGCTGTTGTTTGTATGCATGAGTTTCTTAGATTATAGAGCATAAAATGCACATGAGTTCCCCTTGTATTTTTGCAACTATTAAAGATTTGCTTGTGAATTCCACCATGTATCTAGTTGTTTTTGACACTACTAATATTCATATGTAATATAAAGTCTGTTCAATGCTGGATTTATTTTTTTACAGCAGTTGATTCTGAAAGATGGGTCAATACCAACACTTTGTGCTCAAACTTCATATCCAGAACTGATACTGCCCTCATGTGCTATCAGAATTATTGTAAACAATTTCCTAGTTAAAAATTGCACACGAACGCCCTTTTTGATATTTTCAGTGCGTGAGATTGTCCTGTTTTGTTGTTGCTGGTATTTAAAACAAAGACTTACCAACTCCAAACTTTGAGCACTAGTGTTATACAGTATTATTTTATCTGGCTGGGTATGTTCCTGAATTTAAGGTAATGGTAGTCTTAAAGCAAAAAAATGATTGAATTGATGAATTTTGATCATTGGTATATAGAGTCTAATGCAACCTTTTCTGGCCAGAAGCTAGTGGCTTAGACAACCAGTCCCTGAATAACATTAAAAAAAAAAAATCAGACCAGCATGCAACAAAGTGCGGCTCATTCACAGAACGTCCTGGTAGCCTTCAAAAGGGTATAAACAATCACTGTGAGGAAATGTGTTGAGACTGCAAATAAGAACTCGGAAGTTTCCAAATTAGGCATTTTTACCTTTAATGTAGCACATAGTTATGGGACTTTTGACAGGTCCAAATCAGACATTAGGCAATAAAAGACAAACCCAGTAAATCATAGAAATACTTAAACACAATAGTCTGCACACATCCATATAGAAAGTCATAATTTCCCTCTTAATAACAGACACAATCCTAACATTCTGCAAGCAGCTAACTACGACTATTTCAGCAACATTTACTTCAAAGAGCATAAATACTTAATTTCTCTTTAGTCTTTGCACCAGTAAAAGACCGATCACAGTGTTTTGCCCTATGCAGGGCTTTTTCTTAAATGGTAGTTTCAAAAAGTATAAAATGCATTAACGCAGGAACTATACTATTACTAGAAGTCAATCAAAAGGATTTTGGCACCCACACTCTTTTTTTTTTTTTTTTTAATATAAATTTTGGATGGTATTACATTGTGCAAAATGCAGAAAAGCTAAAACATCCCACTAGTCTAATACTTTATCTCTCTATCCTGATTAGCTTACATCTTAGTGCAACACGGCTTCTTTTCATTAACATTAATCTGCCAACTTAAACAACTGCATTAAACAAACAATCAAAACTATAATGGGTATGAGAATAAACAACAAATTCAAAAAACAACTGCTACTAATGTCCCTTAATTTTTTTCTTTTTTCTTTTCAGAATCATAAATATCCATAACATTCAGTTAAAGGAATATTCCAGGTTCAATATAAGTTAAACTCAATCGACGGCATTTGTGGCGTAATGTTTATTAACAGGAAAAATTTGTTTTCTTAATTTAAAAGAAAAAAGCAAAAATTAAGGTTACAATAAGGCACTTACAATAGAAGTAAATGAGGCTATTTTTGGAGGATTTAAAAGCAAAAATGTCAAGCTTATTGTTTTATAAATATCAATTAAAATTGATAAAATGTGCATATTATTTAAGCTGTAAAGCTGTTAATTTTTGTTTACATTAATTTTAGGGTTTTAACTTGTGTCTATACTATTGAAATAGAGAGTGATTGGTTTATTTTCATTGTAAGTGCCTCAATCACTGTCCCAGATTGCTTTTTTTTTTTTAAGAAAAGGAGGAACAAGTTGAAATTAATTTTTGTAATAATCAACATTATGCCACAAATGCTATCTGATCTGATCCCATTAATTTAATGCAAATTCAAGAGAACAGGGCAAATCTCTCTCTTATTAAATAAATATCAGATTCAAATTTAAAGGAAAAGCATGGGGATGCTAACCATTTTTCTCCGAATACTCGATTTTAGATGACAAGAATAAAGGTCTCACTGACAGCTTCACCAGAAGAGGGCACTATTGGCTCAGTCAGCTGTGATTTTGATGATTGCACAACCTTTTTTCCACTGTAGCATCATTCCCCATATTGCTTTTGGTATATTCGGCTTTGGCATGGTACCGTGGATATTGATCGCCTTTGAATTCAAGCGATCATACTGACCGCTTAAAAAGTGTTATCAGAATTATTTTAGACTGAAATGAGATCTGTGGCACTGGATGAAAAATTCAGTGCTGCATACTTCGAGAACCTCGCATGAGAAAAGTGAGGTGTTTGAGCCTACAGTAAAGGTTGTGTTATCTCACTATTGGACAGATGCAGTGGCGGTAACTGCCTTTGTGTCACCTGCTGCACAAAGATGAAGAGAAACCCGATCACGAGGGCGGTCCCGAGGATGGATCCCACAGCCCAGGCGTAGGAAGACTCTCTGGGCGCGAGCGGGACCTCTGGTTTTGGGGTTGGCGTCTCCACTAAGAGATCCTGCACGCTTGACAAAGAGCCATTGTTGGGCAAGGCCTTGAGACCAAGAATGCTGCACATGAGAGGATAGAGGTCGACAATGCGCATGGAGGCCTTGGTGTATTCGCGGCGGAAAGCAGGTCCGCGGGCGACAAACACAGGGTGCATGCTGGGAAGGCTGTTGTTGTAACCATGGTTTCCCACTGCAAATCAAGCACAAGATAATTAAATAGTTGCAAAGGTATCTCAGACATTGATCAGCAAGCACATCGTCGACTTTAATGTGTTATCGCATGTGTTCGTTGTGCTTTAAAGGGATAGTTCACCCATTACTCACCCTCATGTTGTTCCAAACCGTAAGACTTTCGTTCATCTTCAGAACACAAATTAAGATATTTTTAATGAAATCTAAGAGATTTCTGTGTCTCCATTGACAGCTATGCAACTACCACTTTGATGCTTCAAAAAGTCCATAAAGAGATCATAAAACTAATCCATATGAATTGAGTGGTTTAGTCCAAATTTTCTGAAAAGACTTGATCACTTTATGTGATGAACAGATTGAATTTAGGCTTTTATTCACATTTAAATGTTGATCAGCGAACATAAACAGAAGATCAACCGAGCCTGCTTGACGTGCGAGAACTAACCTCTTCCGGAAGCTCAAATGTGCTGCATCACACGAGAATGAACCTCATTGTTTTATGAGGAAGCTCAAACATGCTGCGTAAAGGCAGGTGCACACTGTGCGATTTATAATAGTCCTTTACGACTGTTACTTGTCAGACTGTATGAACATGATCCTCATGTCCCACTGTGGGATCTCCGCTGCCATTTATGTCAGACATTACGACAGTCAAGACACGTTAAAAACGGACGCGTGCATAAAAACTTCCAGAGTTTTACATCATCAACCCATACACGTTCGGTGACTGTGAGCTGCATTACACGCGGGACTGAAATGGTGGCTAACAAAGACATCTCTACTATTAATTTTGATCACGGCTTATTTCGAAAAACGAAGACAATTTGATGTCTATCGTAGGAGAAGTCACACTGCAGGACCGCCAAATCTTCTGACACTGCCAGAATTTGATTGCAACGGTCATTAATCGGCTGTCTGTGAACATGTCAAACTAGCAATCAAAGACTACAGGTTTTAGCCTAGGATTATAGGAATCCTTTAGGATTCTAAAAATTTGTCTCGGATGACCAAATCATGGCCAAAATCGCACAGTGTGCACCCGCCTGAACACGAGAATGAACCTCATTGGTTCTCTCAGATTTCATCAAAAAGATCTTCATTTGTGTTCCGAAGATAAACGAGTCTTGCGGGTGAGTAATTAATGACAGAATTGACATTTTTGGGTGAACTAACCCTTTAATTATGTGTAAATAACAATACGCACACATAAAGGATCCATTTCTGTTCTGCATGACCGTCCATCCCTCTTTGACCTCTATGATCAGAGGCATGATCCTGGCATTGTGTCTGTAGTGGTAATGCTCTGGGATCTCCTCCTTTTTATACACAACCATGTTAGGGTTGGCATTCTTCAACGAACTGTAGACCTCTTCAAGTTTGCCTGGGTTAAGAAGAGAAAAACACTCAAATACTGTAAAGGGACATTCACACAGAACACGTTTTTCCATTCCGCTGCGCTACTTGTTTTTCAGTATAAACACGCTAGACAGACAAATGTTGCGTTTGCTTCTTTTGCAATGTCTCGTGCACAACGCACCATTCTAAAAACGTTCAACTTTTAAAAACCGACCTTGCTTTTTTTTCCGCTCCACTGACAACAGCAAAAATGTGTTCTGTGTGAATGTGTCACCAATTATAACATATTATGACTGAGTGTTTCTTCAACTACAAACACTTGATTGTGTTAATAGTGTAATAAACAATAACAAATGCTTTATACTTATTCTTACCTTCTTTTGGCAAAAGACCAACTACAGGACTCTTGTCCACCCATGTGTAAAGATCACGGCTGACGTAGGTGTCCAGCTCGATAATCTTATCATGTGATAACTGAGTCATTCCGTGATCACTTGTGACAATGAGATTGACCTTATCATAAAGGCCAGCGGCTTTGAGCTTTTCCCTGAGGAATCCCAACTTCTCATCAATGTCTGCTATCACTGGATCCATTAGTGGGCTCTCCGGCCCCAACTTATGCCCGCTCTCGTCTGGTTCCTCCCAATATAAGACACCAAAATTGATGGCCTCCGGCCCTGAGAACCAATCAATGAGTTTCTCGACTCTGGTCTCAAAGGCCATTGACGCATTATAACTCAAGTAATGTGTTGGGTACGTTCCACCGATTGCTACATCTGATCCAGGCCACATGGCAGCTCCGCTCTTCTTGCCAGCCTTTTGATTGGTCACCCACAACGGCACGGCCTCCTCCCACCACCACGCATCATACACCGAAGGTCCCTCCATAGAAAAGGACTTATTGTGGATGGGGTCGTACATTTCGTTAGCAATGATGCCGTGGGTTTCGGCGTGTAATCCTGTCACTAAGGTGTAGTGGTTCGGGTAGGTCTTGGTGATGTAGGTGTTCTCCACTTTCTCCACCTGCACACCCTCATTCATCAGGTCGCGGAAATTGGGCGTGGGCACTCGATTCACATAGTCCCAGCGGAAGCCATCAAAGGACACCAGCAGCAGCTGGCTTTGCTCTTCCTGCTGTGAGATTGATGTCTGTAGCAGTACTAATAAGCAACTCAGGAAGAAGTTCTGGTATGGCATGATGTAAGCTGTTCTATGAAAGGGAGACCTATAAAAACAAGTTCATCATTGTATAGACATGAATGGGGAAGGAAAGAAAGTTTTGACCATTAACAACATTTTTTATTCTCATTAAGGTCGACATTCTGGTTAAACCTTTATCAGTTATTGGAATTCCTGTGTACATATTGCTAATAAGGATAATTTCTGGAAATACTGGAGATGCTCTTGCCATTTACGATGCTAAAAGTATGTAAATAATCACATTTATGTCTTTAACAATAACATACAAGAGGCAGATAAATTACAACATGACGATTCTTTTAATGTTTGTGAAAAATTAGTATAAAATCATTCAAAAATGTTCAGAATTGTCAATATCTAATATTACCCAGAGCTATCTTTGTTTTGCGCATATAATGAATTAATGTTGGGTTATGGTGGATATTCTGAATAAGTTGTTCATTTTTATTTCTAGAAACCAGAATACTGACTTAAAGGATTAGTTCACTTCAGAATTAAAATTTCCTGATAATTTACTCACCCCCATGTCATCCAAGACGTTTATGTCTCCTTCTTCTGTCGAAAAGAAATGAAGGTTTTTGGGGAAAACATTCCAGGATTTTTCTCCATATAGTGGACTTCACTGGGGTTCAACGAGTTGAAGGTCCAAATGTCAGTTTCAGTGCAGCTTCAAAGAGCTCTACACAATCCCAGACGAGGAATAAGAGTCTTATCTAATGAAACAATTCGTCATTTTCTAAAAAAAAAATAATAATAATAATAATTATACACTTTTTAACCACAAATGAACCCCAGTGAAGTCCACTACATGGAGAAAAATCCTGGAATGTTTTCCTCAAATACCTTCATTTCTTTTCGACTGAAGAAAGAAAGACATGAACATCTTGGATGACATGGGGGTGAGTAAATTATCAGGAAATTTTCATTCTGAAGTGAACTAATCCTTTAATCAGAATCTGATTTTGGCAGGTTTTGATGTATCCTAAATACATAATAATATATATTTGACACTTTCTGCCCAACCTTAAGTCCAGTTATTATTGGAAATGACACATTAAAAAAAATATTTTATATATTTAGATTTAGATTATATATATATATTTAGAGCTGAGATTCCCAAATGTTTTTGTCAGTCGAATCTTTGATCTAAAACTTTTGCATGTTCATGGTTCTCTGTTCTTTTTTTTGTGTTTTATTTTGATTATTTTTTGTTTTAAAATCATCCCTTTTAAATTGACATTTTTATTATTCGATTAATTATCAGCTTAATATCAACTCACAAACCCCCTCCAGTTTGGGAAAGGAGTTAATATATTTGTATTTTTAGAAACCGGATATTTACTTAATCGAACGTGATTATGCCTATCAAAATAACGTGTTAACAACTTCTGATTAATATTTTAATATATTAATTAAGAGCTGTAAACCAGTGAATGAATTCACACAGGAGAATGCTGCTTTGCGAAAGATCATAATAAAAATGTAAAAGATAGGTACTCAAGAGAAAACAAAATTATATATATAGCCTTTATATAATAGCATATATATATATAGTAATACAATGACTCGCGTCAATCGCCACTCAATTGACACACTGTTTAAATTTTAAAAAGATGATTCTTTCTTCAAAACAATGCAAATGGTCGCTCATTGTTCAGTAATATATGAAGGGCACTACATGTATGTACGGCTGTGTGTCATATTCGGTCATGGAAGTGCAGCCTACTTTCAGCGCGCCTGCTCAGTTAACAGGTGCATTTTTCTTATACATAATGTAACAACTAATTGGATACATTTCGGTCTATAAACGCTCTAACATTCCAAATATACCGATATAATTCGATTGTTTAGTGCGTCACTGAAAATGGAACATGATGACATCATGCACAATGCAGCGCCTGGAATGAAGCTCGTGCTCGCTTCACTCTTGTCCTTCGTTTTGAATATATCTACAAAACAATCCTTGTTGGGTCTAAATAACATTCTTTCACATAAACCTGAACGGACCAGTGTGCTTCTCCATTCAACGGCAGCCGCTGTTAACGAACAGGAAAACGCAGTTCAAGTTAGCGCAGTGCATGCTCTATGACAACTCTTATGTCATTACGATACATTATGAAAATGTCTCCGATATCATGCATCTTCGCAGTTAAAGCCAGTACATTTACAATTAAACGAATTTAACCCGTGTGCATGGCATGCAAGTAACCGTTGCGCTTACCTCTGTGTGTGTGTGGAGGGTATTCGGCTCATCTAAAAGATAAACACGGGGTCGATCACAGGAAGTCCCGCCTATTTCTCTCGCATCGGCATCACCAAAACGAATCTCATTAAAAGACTATGTGTTACGGAAAAATCATTAGCGATAAACTAACAACACTATCAATTTTATTTGAATTTAATCGTTTGTTAGTGTGTAATTAATGTCAGTAAATTATCGTAAATGTCAGTAAAACATATTTTCGTTGTGCAATACTATATTATGTTTTTATATAACCGGTAAAAATAAACTGGTTAAAACCAGTTCTTAAAACGACGAATTTTTAGGCGAATTTTCTTTGCCGTCCCTTACAGTCGCCGCAGCGATTAAAAGCTGTTTTAAATAAATATATTTGAGATATTAAATCTATAATTAAGTATTTACCCTGTTTTGTCAAATGTAAACAAATATATAGAGCCAACTGTGGTTACCTCAGGCTCCTCCTACGAACAATTTCTGTTCGTAAGGGTCTATTTAGCTTACCATCAGGTGAAAATAAACATTCTGGCTATTTTTTTAAACGTATATAGTCTTATACTTATGTAAAACGAATATGACTATTGTAAGTTTCATTATGAACATTCTCCACCAGAGGTCACACAAACATAATAAATGGTCATCAACAAGCATTTTGATTAGCCCAATAGCCTACCCAGTATATAGCTAATGCATTCATATAGTCTTGAATAATAAGTATTTGGAAATAGACCTGATATGACGACAAAATGTGGTCTTATAGCCTACTTATCTGCTCTTTATACCTTTTGAAAGAACTGAAGTACACACAATAACGCGCGTTTACATGTAGGATAGCCTAAGCTAAATCTCTGTGAAATTCTTTAAAAATAGTTATGATTAAAAGTATGCTGAATAAGATGTAGGCTAAAATTGGGCTTTTAAAATGTTCGATAGTAGCCTATTATAATATTTCCACTAATATTTCCACATTTTCATAGGATACCTAAAACTGTATAAGGCTAATGCAAGTGGACAACGGTCATCTATATGTGTTTTAGAGGAGTGTAAATCGGCCTTTCCTTGCTGTGAGATCCGGGGATGCTGCTGCACTCGCGGCTTTGAGCAGATTCTTTACTGTCTCCACGACAACCACAACCTGACGCAATTTACGCCCCTCCTCCATTCGAGCCTCTCATCTCATTCAAGAAACAAGTGTAGAGTAAAAGCAGTGTTATTGTGCTCTCCAGTAGAGCAGGACGCGAAGACTACAAGTGCCTGATAAACTACTATGAAGGTAAGACTCATCTTTTCTTTAATACTATTCGCACGAAGGGAGTGTTCAGACTCTCCAAACCCCATATGAACTGGATATTTTCTATTTTATTTTATTGTTATTAGAAAATAAAAGTATTTAAATCTTCATTTAAGAGTCACTGAGCTGGTATACGTCCTCTGCGCGCGGAAAGTTTTTTAATCTGATTTTTATGCAAGATCTTGTGGATAATCTTAAATGAACTCTTTATATTTTAATCAGCTGCACTCACTGACCATGAACAGCTGAGCAGGTGCATATATATAATAGGTGCATATATATAATATATAATGCAGGTGCATCATAAAATAATATCATTTATGATGTTATTCTTGTTTCGAAAAAGAAAAGTAAACAAACTTCATGTTCATGATTTGTCTAGACAGGTTATTCAACACCCAGACAGGTTTTTATATGTAGTTTGTATTAGTTAGTCAGAGTTAATCATTGCTATGTGACATGTGTAATAAATAAACTATTTGCTAATAATCAAATAAGTTTTGTTATAACATGAGATGTAAAAGACAACTGAACAGCTCCAAATGGAAAATTATTAGTCATGTAAGGAAAAGAATTCATGACTAATCTTATTGGTCGTGAAGCGAGACACTGGCTGGAACAGTTCATTTTCACTCCAAACAAGACAATCATTTTATGCTGAGAAAACAAGATCTGCACTCCAGCTATATGACATTTAAGTTCACCGCATCTAATTAGACATGGATAAATTCAGTCATGACTAGTCTGTTTGGCCCGAGAACATTTAATATGTCTGGAAAAAAGGAGAATTTTCCCCTTGAGATCTGCATTCTAAACATAATACTTTAGAGAGTGTGGAAAGATACAGCACTCAAAACTCATTATTATGATTCAGAAAAAGAGAATTATTTTATTTATTTTTTTGAAAATTTCTATTATATTATATTTAGTGCTGTCAAATCGATTTATCATGAGTAATCACACCTAACATAAAAGTTTGTAACATGCAAACTTTTGTTAGATGTGATTAATCGTAATTATTAATTATATTTAGCGCCGTCAAATCGATTAATCGTAATTGCATATAACATAAAAGTTTGTATATGTGTGTATGCATATATTTAATATATATATAGTTACAAACTTTTATGTTAGATGCGATTAATCGATTTGATAGCACTAAGTTTATTATATTTAGTGCTGTCAAATTGATTAATCTTTTATTTGTGTGTGTATGTATATATATTCAAATATAGTTACAAACTTTTGTTAGATGTGATTAATTGATTTGACAGCGCTAATTATTATACTTAGTGGTCAAATCGATTAATCGTGAGTGATTGCATCTAACATAAAAGTTTGCATATGTGTGTGTATGTGTATATATATATACATATAGTTACAAACTTTTATGTTAGATGCAATTAATTGATTTGACAGCACTAATTATATTATATTATATTTAGTGCTGTCAAATCGATTAATTGTGAGTAATCTCATCTAACATGAAAGTTTGTATAGGTGTGTATGCATATATATATAAAATATATAGCTACAAACTTTTGTTAGATGCGATTAATCATGATTAATCGAATTTGATAGCACTAATTATATCATATTTAGTGCTGTCAAATCGATTAATCGTGAGTAATTGCATCTAACAAAAGTTTGTGTATGTATATATATTAATAAATATATAGTTTCAAACTTTTGTTAGATGCGATTAATTGATTTGACAGCACTAATTATGTTGTTATATTTAGCGCTGTCAAATCGATTAGTCATGAGTAATTGCATCTAACAAAAGTTTGTGTGTGTAAGTAAATATATTAATAAATATATAGTTTCAAACTTTTGTTAGATGCCATTAATTGATTTGACAGCACTAATTATTTTGTTATATTTAACGCTGTCAAATCGATTAATCGTGAGTAATCGCATCTAACATGAAAGTTTGTATAGGTGTGTATGCATATATATAAAATATATAGCTACAAACGTTTATGTTAGATGCGATTAATCACGAATAATCAATTTGATAGCACTAATTATATTTAGTGCTGTCAAATCGATTAATCGTGAGTAATTGCATCTAAGAAAAGTTTGTGTATATATGTATATATTAATAAATATATAGTTACAAACTTCTGTTAGATGCGATTAATTGATTTGACAGCACTAACATATTTAGTGGTCAAAATGATTAATCGTGAGTGATCACATCTAACATAAAAGTTTGTATATGTGTGTGTATGTATATATATAATATATATATAGTTACAAACTTATATTTTAGATGTGATTAATTGATTTGACAGCACTAATTATATTATATTTAGTGCTGTCAAATCAATTAATCGTGAGTAATTGTGTCCAACATAAAAGTTTGTATATGTGTGCATGTATATAATATATATAGTTACAAACTTTTATGTTAGATGCGATTACTCACAATGAATCGATTTGACAGCACTAATTATATTATATTATATTATATTATATTATAAATAAAGTAAATGCAAAGGCAAAACTTCAGAGCTCATTTTGTCTGTTGATAAATATCATACTACAGGCTTTTACATATTTTTATGTAAACAGAATGTGAATATGAATATTCATCAGAACCTAGACATGTCATTTGTGTCTCACATTCCATACAGTATTTTCATTCTCTTTGTAGAGACTCCACCCTTATTTCACCATGAATTATCATTAGTTTGTCTTATATTTTAAAGTCTAGGTATTAAGCGCATTTTTTTAGACTGTAGTGAGAGTGGTCTGGGATGAATGGATCCCCCTGTGAGATGAATGACGTTACTTCTGCCACACACAGAGCTGGAAGAGTGCAGGAGGTGGAACAAAGCGTGCTAAATGAGCCGAGACGCTGGTCAGGAGTGTGATTAAAGTCCTGGAGCCGTGTGGAGGTTAAACTGGGGCCAATTAAGAACCAACATACTCTAACGTCCTCTCCTCTTATGGGAAAAAGACATTCCTACAGCAGCTGTGATGATGAAATACATCAAGGCAGTATGCCAAACACTAAATCACAAGTACATTAGACAGACAGCTTTGTGGGAAAGCGTTAAAAATGTGGGTGGTCCTGAGACCAATTACATTATAAGCACAATGCCAATTCTGTGCCAGTTACTTCATGTGATTATGTCTGATCGGCAGTATTTTTGCTTATCTGTATTAGAGTAATGAGAGACTGTAATTGAGCAGCGTTATATTCTTTCCTCATTGTCACAGGTCTGGCTGGTAGTGACATTTATTTCTTTAGAGCAGACAGTCTTCAGTTCTGCTGACTCATAGGCTGAGCTTAGTTGCTATGGCAACCGCCGGCTTTGTAAGATCCAGAGTGTGATATAAGGCATGGATGGAAAGTGTCCATGTGATCAGTAAACTTCCCGTTTAACCCATGATTCACTCCAGAAGATCTGGATTAGGAGTAGGGCAGCTCGATTATGGCATACATCATTATCACAATTATTTTGGTCAACACTGAAATCACGATTAGGGTATTAACACGATTATTGGTGGGTGATATGATCAAAGTCTTATTTCATGATATAAGTAATTTTAAATAAAATTTCGCAATTATCAATACTTCAGCAAAACCTAATACTAAGTAAAAGGTCCTCAAAACAGCTACAGAAGACAAGTAAACAGTCAGCAATATAATAAGAACAAAGAAACTAATTACAAACAAAGCCGACAAATAAATAACAGAACCAAAATACAAATGAAATAAACAGTGCTTTAGGTTTTTCAGAAAGATGTACTAACTGTGGTATTCAGATGGTAATACCCTACAACAGATATTGAATAAAGTAATCAAATGTCAAATAACACTGCTATATACAATAAATATAGACTTATCCTTATTAAAACTACAAAAGTTATTCATTCAAGAGCAGTGAGTGATTTTATCTTTGTCTTTTGTTGTTTGATTAACATTAATGACTGCAGCAGATTTATTAGGCTGCTGTCACTTTAAGAGCTGCACGGATCTAATATACTGTTGCACATGCGTTTTCTTTCCCAACTGTTTACATTCAAGACATAACCAACTGTGTTTACAAGGATACTTAACAAATCAGCATTTCGACACTTTTGTTTGTAGGCTATTTGACCGTTTAGGCGCGTATCTGAAGCCCATAGTATACTTTGCTTATACGCGTTCGGCTCCGTCTTGTAGCGTGTGCACAGAAAACCGCCTATGAAACAGTTTCGCAGCTTACTTCCCTTTTAATAACACTGCTTAATATCAAACGTCCTGCAGTTTAGCAACAGTAGACTCCATTTTACAACACTCACTTATTCAGCTGATTTGTATGTTATGTTTGGCTTAAAGACCCACTGTGGTGAAAATCAAGTTTTTAATGTTGTTTATATGTCTATGTAGTGTTTTTAATATGCTTTAAGACAAACCATGTGCAAATTCATAAGACAGCACCATTGCTGAGTATTTTCTGTTTAAAACTGCAGTAAACCAAAGACAGTCTAAAACCCGCGGTTTGAAATAGTGGGTGCTTGTGACGTCACAGACTACCTTGTAACCAATCAAGACAACGTGCCGGTGGGCTTTAGCATATCATTAATTATGACCGCTCTGAAGCAGAAGAGGGAAGGCAAGTTATCCCGGTAGTCAAGCAAATGGCTAATAATTTTAATTACTGTTTTGTGTCCGACAAAACAGTCGCAAGGGCTGTGCCAAGTGTGCGAAGGGCATAAAAATTTGGAGTGGAACACAGCCCTTGTCTGTTCTGTTTATGCAGTTTTTCTTTGACTACCTTGTGAATCAACGCCCCCAGCTCACGGTTGCCACCTTGTGGATAAACTAATTACTGCAAAAAAAATTAAGGGCCTTATCATACAACGCAAGTGTTTTTTGCTAGTTTCAGCCCAACGCAGTTATCATTTTCACATCCTCGCCACGTTGTTTAAATAGCAAATGCATTTGCGGCCATCTGTTTGCCCTTGGGCGTGCTGGTCTGAAAACGAGGTGTGTTCAGGTGCATTGTTGGCGTGTTGCTATTTTGAGGCAACTGAAAACGACTGCGCCATTGACCAACTAGTCTAAAGTCAATGGCGCAATATTTTTTTTTATTTGTTATTTAAAGGGCACATTAGTAATATGCAGCAGCACACAAACATGCCAAATATTAAAAATAAAAGGATTACAATGTAAAAGATTATTATTGTGTGCATAAAGATAAAAATGCTTTGGTGGAATCCAGCTTGTCCTGTAGATGGTCTGTTTGCGCGCTTTAACTTCGCGCACGAGCAGATCTTTTTCCTCACTAGAGAAGCGTTCAGTTTTTCCCACTTGCAAATTGCTCCCCAACAGACATTCTACTAACTATAAGTAACTTTGCAACTACATGTCAACTTATTCTACTAACCCGAACCCAACCTAACAGTCTACTTATACTCTAATGAGAGTTAGTTGACATGTAGTTGACAAATTGCATATAGTGAGTAGAATGTCTACAGTGGACTTTTGAAATAAATTGTAATCATTTCATTTATGCATCACATTAAGTATATTACTTTATGCTAAAAATATCCAGTTGTAAAGGATGGAAAATTTATATGTAATTAAAATACATAAATATTTAATATTAGGCCTAAACATTTAAATGATAAAAAGGTAACCAAGTTTGTTTCAATTGAAGGAAAGGATCAAGAAGCAAGATATGTTTGGATGACTACACTACTGGGATGATACTGCTGGAGAAATGGAAGGTCAATATATGCATTGTTGATTTATTTTATAACCCGGAGACTCACCATCCATGGTAACTGCAAGCAAATCCAAAGGTCTGTATCTTTATTGATCAAACAAGGCGATGAGATCATCTGACCACTGATTTTCACTGTTTATTTTTGGCGACACTAACCACTTCCTCAAAGGCCATGGATGCGAGCTCAATACCTCAGATTAATATAGAGGACTATGATGGCCTTGAGGTTGCCCCAGATGATCATTTGAGAAACCTGAAAGCACTGACTGAGAAGCTAAGACTTGAAACCAGAAGGCCATCATATCTTGAGTGGAAGGAACGTGTGGAAGCTCAGAGCTCCAGAGGCTCGGCCGTGCCAGAGAGCTCATCAGAGCTGGAGAACGGTGCTGGACTGAAGCCCAGTGCGATACCTCAGAGGAACATCGAGAATTCCCAAGTGACTGCAGGAAACGGCCTGATCTCTAAAAGCCTTGGAGGATTCGATAATATTGACGAAGCTCTGGTTTGGCTTAGAAAAGAACTGGTAAGTCAAAAAGTTTCAAAACCTGTTGTATCCTAATTAGGACTTAAAGGTATTTATGTAACTTTTGGCGCTCTGGTGGTTAATAAACAAAACTGCATGCATCTTGCGGGGAAACATTGTAGCCAGAGATACTTCTTTCTGTTCTATGACGAGCCACGCAGAAACTGGGCTACTCCGCTGAGGTTGGCGCTCCGCTCAGTTTAAAATAGTCAGAATATAAATACTTATTATAGGTGTACTGTAGTGGTTCAGGAAAAGACAAAAACACGATTTGGAAGAAGGATTCATGATGTTATACAAATTTTGTCAATTTTGAACAAAAAAAAGTTACATAATGTACCTTTAAGTTAAATTATCAACGTGCTAAAACATGCTAGCAACATGCTAATTCATGTTATCAGCATGCTAAAACATGATAGCAACATCTTAAATCATGCTAGCAATCATGTTTTAGCACATTGCTCGCATGAATTAACATGTTTTGCTAGCATGTTTTAACAGGTTTCAAGCATGAATTAACATGTTACTAGCATGAATTAGCATATTGCTAATATTGATAGCATGTTTTAGCACATTTCTAGCATGAATTAGCATGTTGTTAGCATTTTTAGTATGATTTAGCATGTTGCTAGGATAAATTAGCATGTTTCTAAGATGTTTCAGCACATTTCTAGCATGATTTATCACTATTAGCATGAATTAGAATGTTGCTGTTAGCAATGTGGGAAAACATGTTAGCAACATGCTAATTCATGTTAACAGTGTTCTAAAACATACTATCAACATGTTATTTATGTTAGCAATATGCTAAAACATGATAATTCATGCTAGTCATGCTAATCTGGCCAGCAATGTATTAAAACATGTTAGCAAACATGCTAATTTATGCTAGCAACATGATAAAATATGCTAGGAACATGCTGGAAATGCTAGCACTGTGGTAAAACATGCTAGCAACATGCTTATTCTTGCTAGCAATGTAATAAAACATGCTAGCAATGTGGTAAAACATGTTATTCATGTTAGCAATATGTTAAAACATGATAATTCATGCTAGCAGTGCTAAATCATGTTAACAATGTGCTGAAAATGCTAGTAATGAGGTAAAACATGCTACTAACATGCTAATTCATGCTAGCAATGTGTTAAAACAATCTAGCAATATTAGCAATATGCTAATTCATGCTAGCAACATGTTAATTCATGCTTGAAACCTGTTAAAACATGCTAGCAAAACATTCATTTGTGCTAGAAATGTGCTAAAACATGTTAAAGAGGCAGTACGTGATCTGGGAAATGCTAATGTTAGCCTGGTAGCAATGAAAGCATACAGTACCACCCTCTCTGCAAATCGCCGCAAAGCCACGCCTCCTCCAAAACATGAAGCACACACACACACACACGCACACACAGCTGCTCTCGGCAATGATGCAAATCAATTCTGTTCAGTTCTGCTGTAAAGCAGCTCTATAAAGAAAATAGTGTCATTGTTCAGCTGAGGTCAGTTCAGTGTTGATTCGGTTCCGTTCAAAAACTATGTAAAAATCATCAAATATGAAATGAGTTCAATTTAGTTATAAAGCAGCTCTGCAGAAAACCGATGGTCCAAGCAATATTAAATGCAATCTTTATTAGACAGTAATTAATTGTGCTCATAAAAGCACGACTTTAATAGTGTTAAAACGCAAGACTTTAACGGTATGGCTTGATTTTTGTCACCACTGAAACTCAGTGTTTGGCTAGATGCTGTGAAACGGCAGCCCGGGATCTCCCCCTAGATCTTGTATCACATCGTATTATAGATAAGACTCACGGTCCCTCAATTTGATGTCATTGTCCAGCTCAGTTCAGTTCTCATCTGACAGTGTCAGTGCAGTCAAATCAATAATATTGCTGAATATTAAGTACTTTCCATGAGTGGACTAATTTCTTTTGCCCACCAAATAATCATATGGTGTAACCAACATGCAAAAACAAACAAACAAAACAGTAGGAAATTATATGGGACCCCTGCGGATCCTCATGACTGTATATCAAGATCAAGTCTCTTAATATTTCAGGAAAAAAATTCCTTTTATGATGAAAATTTAATTCAGTTTCAGGTAAAATGTCAAGTGGTGTGACTCTCCAAAAAAGTTATGATATTTTTGAATGAATTCATATTTGTAAAAAAATACCTTGAAAAAATTATATTTCAAAAATGTGAAATAATGACTGTGAACACTCATTCATTCAAGGTGTATGTTTTCTATCTTGAAAATGGTAAAAATAAAATAAACTAGATTTTTAAAAGATTTATCTTTATCCTATACACATGTATTTGTCATTATCAAATAAAATCAGATTTTTCAAAATACTTGCTGCTTCTTTGCAATCATCTTTTTTTAAGGGAAGAAAACAAAAAGCATCCCTATTAGTTAGCTAATTTGAATGAAACAATGGAGTGAATGCGCAGGCCTCCATTACTACATCACTGCGCCAGATTCCCATTCATCATGTTAAAGTGAGTGGAAAGGATGGTGGGCAGATGAGCATGAGAGGCGATCGGTCTGTTTCCTCGCTCTCTGTTCCTGTAAGTGTAATCACTTCTCTTCCACTCAGCCATGTGGTTCATGACATACTTGTATGCACAGTCTATTATAGCCACTGCACGCAATGAGGCTCCTTCACCACATCAGAGGCCTTTCTTCTACTGCTTTGCCCCGTGTGTGTCCATAAACATTTACACAAAGTAAATTGGACACAATAACATATAAACAGAGCCAGCTGTGCTACAATGGAACTTCTGAAGATCTATACCATCTCCCCTAATTTTGAGCCCCTTGTTATGTGAAATGGACAAAAGCATGTTTGCTAACAAAGATGGATCTACATGGCCATGTTTATTTAAATGGTTAGGAGCAATTAAGCAATTACGTTGCAGTAGGTTAATGCCAGGCGTTTTGCTGTTAGTATGAAAGACCTACACTACCATTCAGGAAGATTTTTATTCATTCAGATAGGATGCATCAAATTTATCAAAATTGACAGTAAAATCATTAATAATGTTATAAAAGATTTTTATTTTACATGACAATTGCAGTTTGGGGGCCTGAAAATGTAAACTTTTGAAAACGGCTTTCAAGATTTTGAAAATGATATTGTTATCGTCTCGGTGTAAACTACAAAAACGCAAATTTGGAAACACGGTACGTCATTCACATGCGTATTACATGTTCAATCTATAGGCGTGTAGCTTTTCTTTTTAAAGTGACATCGCCATCTACTGGCCTGTTATCAATAATACAGCGTTTTTAATTGTTTTTGCTGATCCGTGTGAACGGGGTTCGTTTTGACAACGTTGTTGTCTTTTCTTCCCTATTGTGATGTATATCCAAGTGAAACAGCTTCTCGAACAAGAAGAAAAAATGAAGGGCGGGACTTGATTATGTCAGTCGAGAACTGATTGGATGGCTGTGGTTGTGATGTCATGTGAGTGACAGGTTGTCCCGCCCTCGCGCTGTTAGAGGGAGGGGAAATTACTTTTCAGATTAAAGATCATGAGGGCACATAAATTGTAAAAAAAAAAAAAATTATGTGCACAAATAAATCATTTATAAAAAATTACTGAAATATTCTGTGAAAAAATCAGTGTTGTCAATTATGATTTCATGGTGACATTAATTGTTCAGTTGTTATTGTGCAGTTCGTTGTGCATCTAAACCTTAGTCCATGTAAAATAAGCAAATATTGTTTCATAATGATTAAGGCGTATGCTTCATAATATTCACTGTAAAATTTGAGTAGGCATAGAGTCAGTCCTCATAATAAGCCTTAATGAGTTTCTCCAAAATGTTATTCATAGATGGAGATGCGCATCCAGGACCAGCAGTTGGCACGCCAGCTCATGCGACTACGCAGTGACATCAACAAACTCAAAGTGGAGCAGACGTGTCACCTGCATCGTCGAATGCTCAACGACGCCACCTTTGGCCTGGAGGAGCGTGACGAGCTGTCGGATCTTTTGTGCGATGGACCCGTCACGCCGGGGTTTGGCCTCTCTTCACCACTGCGCCTCATTGGTGTCACAAAGATGAACATCAACTCCAGACGCTTCTCTCTTTGCTAGCCATTTACTGATTGACCCAAGAGCAAAACAAGAGAATAAGCGACTCAAAAGTGAAATGAATAATCTTCGACAACTGTTTTGAAACCCATGAGATCTGTTGTCAGAGAACATCCTGTGCCTCTTGGTCAATGTACTTGTGCCAGTGAAACCATTTGAATTAATCGAATGAACAATAGACAATGACTTCTAAAAAATGTCTGACCCATCAGCCACGGCTTTATGCCTTAGATACAGTCCTTGTTGTGGTCATAAGATATCAACAGCTGTTTCTTACCACAAACATGCTCTGTTCCAAAACCATGTTGTGCACCCTTTGACACGAAAGGCTGTTCCAAAACAGGAGGCACTGTAAATCTTGTGTCTCTAAGATACCTTGATAAGATACCAAATTCTGAGGAAGTATTTATGTTGCCAATTCTGCGGTTTTCCACAGAATTGGGCTACTTTTAAGGCATTGCAGCAGGAAAAATGTTTTCCGCAGGTTGATTTCCACCCCCGTACGTACAATTTTGCCGCTCCAACAACTCCAAAACACCCACCAGACATACAAATTCAGTGGAGAATTCCGGCGCCCGATGGAGAAAATCGCATTGGGCTATTTTTGTTGCACAGACCTAGCAACCCTGAAAGCGACCCCATAACGCATTGCGATAAGCTTAGTAAAGCAATGCATACAAGATTATGGATGAGACGTTAATTATGAATAAACGTGCATATCATTCAATAGGTAATGCTACTCTTATTACACGCTACTTGCCACATAAGTAAATAATTGACTTTAAATGCAAAGTTTCTGCGAAGAAAGCAGTTGTTAGCAAGCGGTAAGTTCAAACTAGACGGACATTTAAGGGATACGGTACAGTCATACCACTTATTCCACAGCATTTCGTCACATAAATAATTACTGGGATAAGAGATATTGATTTTAAACTAAACTGTTTTAAAATCGTACCTGTTTTTCATATTATAATCCATAACAGTGCACAAAACAATCACGGCAAAATGGCAGCAGCTGCGTTTGTATGAAACGAGAGAGCGAGTCCGTGATACCGGATGACATAATTAAATAACTGTACACAAAATATTGATTTGCGTTTTAATATTTTATTAGCTCACCAAATGCGAAACTTCCACGTGGAAAAAACGGTTCTAGCAAGCGCAAAGCGCAGACTTCAGTTACCCGGATGAGCCTGTGTTATCAGTTTTTAGCGGTTGTTATTGGGGGATAACATACCGTTGGATGGCGCGATTGACCAATCAGAATCAAGTATTCCACAGAGCTGTGTAATAATGAAAAGTATTGATTAATGTAATTTAAATGTGTTATTCTATAATATTTTTTATGCTTATTAGTGCACCGCATTAGCTTAGCTACATGTTAACGTCAAGCTCTCTAGAGTGTAACAGTGCCCGTCCACTTTTTCTGTGGCCTTGGTTCTGGAAGTATTTTTCCCATTTATTTTCCCATAGGGATTTAAAAAAAAAAAAGTCTTGTTTAAGAGTTATAAGCCATGAACCAATGAACCAAACCAGCCAGCTAATAACAACATTTCAAACTTTGATTTGAAGGGAAAAAAGTATTTGAAAATCAGACAAAACACAAAGGTAGTTAACGGACTGTTTACTTAATGGCTTCAGTGCAGGAAAGAACTACAATCCCATGAAGCATTGCAAATGGCATAATGAAAATAATAACTATGGCTAAATATAAAACTATTGATTAAAAGATTTTTATTATGTATATAGAAACAATATTTTATGTGGTAACACTTTACTTGAAGGGGTGTGCATAAGACTGACATGACCCCTTCATAATCATGACATGACAGGTTTTATGCATGTTTATGACAACTGTCATTAAATTTCATTCGCTCAGTTATGTCAGTTTTAATGCAAAGATAACATTGTTTGAGATGTCTGTGTAATGACAACTTGACATAAACCAATACATCATAACCTGTCAGTGTCTTTGTCATGACAACTTGACATTACGAAGACAACATAACCTGTCATAAACATGACATAGCAGATTAATTATCAAACTTAAGAAACTACTTAGCTTTATGGGTTAACATTACATTACATTATTTTGGTAACACTTCAGTATAGGGAACACATACATAAACTATTAACTATGATTTTTCCCTCAATAAACTAATTTACTGCTTATAAATATAGTTAATTGTTAACTTTAGGTATTGGGCAGGATTAAGAATGTTCCATGCAGGTCATGCAGAATAAGGCATTAATATGTGCTTGATAAGTACTAATAAATAGCCAATATTCTAGTAATGTGCATACTAATAGTAATAAGCAACTAGTTAAAAGACCCTAAAATAAAGTGTTACTATTTTTTTATAACAGTGTCATCTTTTTTTAAGAAATTTGATATTGTCTATTATCTGACCTTCTGTTGGAGGAAACTTTAAAAAAAAAAAAAAAAAAAAAAAAACATTATTAAATGAAAACTATTCATGACGCTGTTATACAATTATTTGACAGAGTATTAACACTTAATGACATTTTAATGACAAATTCAATTTGTACCACTGTAGTTGAGGTCAAGAAAAATATTCATGACACTATTATAACAGCCTCATGACAGCCAATGTCCAAACCAACCACATGACAGTTTAATGTAATGTGTAACTTTATAAAGCTAAATAATGTCAAGTTGTCATGACAAAGACACTGACAGGTTATGATGTACTGGTTCATGTCAAGTTGTCATTACACAGACATCTCAAACAATGTCATCTTTGCATTAAAAATGACATAATTGAGCGAATGACATTTAATGACAGTTGTCATAAACATGCTTAAAACCTCCTTCATATTCATGTCATGATTATGAAGGGGTCATGTCAGTCTTATGCACACCCCTTCAAGTAATGTGTTACCTTTTATGTTTATTGCAACATATGCATATACATTTGAAATATTTAAGTAGGAAACTGACTCATTTCTTTGCAGTATCATGATAATGTAGTTTTTTTTCAATTCTGCTGTTAAACGTGATGTTTTAAGAAATACGCTGGAATAATGCTGGCTGATGGCTTTAGCAAAAAACAAGTCGATTAAAAACCTTGTAGCTCACAGTCGTTTAGTCTTTAATTGGTCACAAGTTATTTTTAAAAATCAGTTGCCCTGTGGGAAAAACGAGTGGTATTTTTATTTCCAGAACCCGCTTAAAATGAATCGAGAATCCCATGTGGAATGCACACAGACTTGCTGCCTATCTAGAGCACTCCAAATCGTCCACTTATGAGGTTTCATGATGATTACGATCTAGGCCGGAGTGAGGCAGATCACGTTTTGGAACAGAGCTATAAAGCCTTAAATCAGTTTTGCTTATATATGATACAAAAATGTCTATGAATCTTCATGTTTGCACTCTATCCTAAGATTTTTTCTACACACATTTCTATTTTATATAGAAAAAAATGCACCCATATCTTATAAACATGGCTTGGTTGTGGTTAGATACAGAAAAGCTTACCTGGTATAAGATAATCTTACAGTAAAGATATCATTTGCTATGTACAGTCTAATAATATCTCAATCTATAGAGCATCTGTGGGGAAGCATGCAAGATTTTTCACAGAAAGTGTCTGATAAATCATCCATATAATATAGCAATAAATGTTTTACGGTACGTTGTTGTTGAGTTAGTATGTCGGTAATAAAGGAAGCAAGAAGGGTCATCTCTGTACCGCTTTGAGTTCATTGGGCTGATGCCAATCTCTAAGTATGTAGCCAATTACTCTTAAGTGGTTCCATTTTGGCCAATTTGGGAAGACCGTCTCAGTAGATCTCCATCATTCAAATGGCATGTTTTCATAAACAAAAACTCCAGCATATGTTCAAAGGCTACGATAATAAAATGCCATTACAAGACTCCATTATCTTATTCATGGATGTTTAGGAGTTTCCTGTTTGTTTGAACACCGCAATAGTTTGGTTCACTTGGTTTTCTTGCTAATCTTGAACATTTATAGTGTTTTCTTAATGAATGTGAATATTGTGCTGGATAACTCAGTGGGAACAATGGGTCTACCTCAGAGAAAACGTCTTGGCTTTCTCATTCACGTTTCTTCAAAAGATGGAGTGAAACCTGCTCTGAACAAAAGCTGAAAGGGTGTGTTTCAGGCCACCGTCCTCTTTCAGGAAGGTAGTGTTTCACATCCCTTCTCAATGACTGGCTTTTGTGTACGACCAAACAACCCTTGATTAATGATAAGCTCTCATTCTGGAGAGTTGAAATTCAGACCCTTTTAGAGTACAGTACACTCGACATATTGTTTCACAATTAGAAGTTTTAATACTCTCAGTATTGTAGCTGTCTATTATTATAACAAAAGTCAGTTCCTAGAATCCTAAAATCTGATTGGTCGAAAGACTGACATTCAAATAGAGCAGAGACTTTTCACTGTATTGGAAAATTGCATCTTTCGCGTAAAGCCATAGAGTGCAACAGTCGGGTTGCAGAAGTAAAAATTCCATTCATTTTCTCCACAAGGGAATTGATTTTGAATAATAAGCTGTAAACCTTTGAAATCAGACTTACTGTGAGCTACAAACAGTCAAGTCACCTTTATTTATATAGCGCTTTTAACAATGCAGATTGTGTCAAAGCAGCTTTACAGTGATAACTGGTATATAATTTTGGCTGCACAGCAGCTCTTAAAGAAAATGGTGTCATTATCCATCTTAAGTAAATTCAGTATTGATTCATTCCGATGTAAGAATCAATAGTTATTAATTTAGTTAATTTATCTATATCAGCACTGGAGTAAACAGTGATATCATCCAGCTCAGTTCAGTTCGCATACAATGGTGTCAATGCAGGCAGATCAGAAAACATTGTTGAATATCAAGTGTCCCCAACTAAGCAAGCCAAAGGCGACAGCGGCAAGGAACCCAAACTCCAACAGGTGACATCAGGTGGCAAAATGGAGAAAAAAACCTTGGGAGAAACCAAGCTCAGTCGGGGGGCCAGTTCTCCTCTGGCCAACAGTGAACAGTGCTTTATGATAGCTGCCTGAATCATAATAAGTCAGATGGGATCGCAACAGTCAAAGTATTTATTCCAGTTCCATCCAGTTGAAGATCGTATTCATCACGCCGGTATGGACGGTTTGTTGAGGAACTGTGCCACTGGCTGTCGTGTCGATGAGGCCTTCACAATGGATGATCTAGTTGACTCAATCTCTGCTGATACTTCAGGGCTGCGTTGTGGTCGTGTCAAGGCGCAGGTCCTCGATCTCACCTGGATACGGCCTGGATCCGGCTGACGACGGTAAACTTGGGATAAACAGAAAGACTAATATTAGCGTAGATGCCATTCTTTTTCTGATGTAACGAGTACATCTGGTGTTATAGGAAGTGTTCCCGGTTCCGGCTGACAAAATTTATGCAGCCTAACAATCCTTTAACGGATTTGAAAACATAAATTGATAATGTGTTGTGTGTATGCCAGGTTAAAGAGATGCGTTTTTAGTCTAGATTTAAACTGACAGAGTGTGTCTGCTTCCCGAACAATGCTAGGAAGATTGTTCCAGAGTTTAGGTGCCAAATAGGAGAAGGATCTACCGCCTGTGTTGGGGAAAGTTACATTTAAAAGTAACGCATTACTCCCTAAAAAAGTAACTAATTACATTACTTAGTTACTTTTATGGAAAGTAATGCGTTACATTGCTTTTGCATTAATTTTTGACCTGGGCTGGGCTTGCTTGTTTGTTTTTTAATAACAACAAAAAAGTTCTATTGGCAAATGTTAAGGCCCTTTCAAACCAAAAGTGAGAGAAATAAGCTTCAGGCTGATCAGAAATGTGATTTTTATCTGAAATCATTTTTGCTTATTAGTATGGTTGAATTGGATCATCGAAGGTCAGCAGCAAAGAAACTGGTGAATAAAGTGAGATTAAATATATAAAGTATATTTGTTTAATTTAATATATTTAATTATTGCCGGTTTGTGCAATATTCTGAGTTTGCATTTCACTGTTTTTATTCATTTTGAGGAATACTGACTCTGTTTTTGTGCAAGTGAGATGAATAAATGCTCACATTTAGTCTAGAACTATAATAATCATCATGTTTACACACATCACCTCTGCACTCACTCCCGATTTCTCTCAACATGGGCATAAAATCAATCAATCAATAAATGGGAAAACAAAGTAACTTGAGTTACTTATTTGAAAAAGTAACTCAGATACTTTGTTGTAAATTTAAAGTAATGCGTTACTTTACTAGTTACTTGAAAAAGTAATCTGATTATGTAACTCAAGTTACTACGAGGTTGTTAATCGATATGATTTTGTTAAAGCCATGTACCCACGCTGTTTCAATTTATTTTTTAAATAATCATGTTCAGCAGTGAAATTCCTGATGAAAATCTACATTACCCATAATTCTGCAGAGAAATTTCCACCAATCCAAGTCACAAACTCTTTAGCGCCCATCCACTCCCATAAAGCATTGCAAACTATGTAATAGAGTCAGATTCCCTACACTCTCAAACTGCTTTACAAACTATTCACTTTCACATGAAAATTAGCCCAAGCTTTACACACCCTCAAGCCATCCTAGGTGTATATGACTTTCTTCCTTCTGATGAATACAATCAGAGATATTTTAATAAATATCCTGACGCATCCGAGCTTTATAATGGAAGTGAACGATACCAACGAGTATGAGCTGAAGAAAGTGCCTCCATCCACATCCATCAATCCATCATAAACGTACTCCACACGGCTCCGGGGGGTTAATAAAGGCCTTCTGAATCGAAGCGATTCGTTTGTTTAAGAAAAATATCCATATTTAACAAGTTATGAAGTAAAATATCTGCCAGACCGCCTTCTGTATTCAACTTAAGAAGAAAGCGCAACGCCTCTCGCAGTACAAAAAGCTTACGCTATGTCCGACGCCTTCCATACTCAAGCTTTTTTCCGTAAGTTGAGTAAACTATCCAGCTTCTGGCGGAAGCTAGATATTTTACTTCATAACTTGTTAAATATGGATATTTTTTTTTACGCAAAAACACATCACTTCGCTTCAGAAGGACTTTATTAACCCCCCGGAGCCGTGTGGAGTACACTTATGATGGATGGGTGTGGATGGAGGCACTTTCTTCAGCTCATACTCGTTGGTCCCGCTCACTGCCATTATAAAGCTCGGATGCGTCAGGATATTTATTAATATATCTCAGATTGTGTTCATCAGAAAGAAGAAAGTCATATACACCTAGGATGGCTTGAGGGTGAGTAAAGCTTGGGCTAATTTTCATTTGTAAGTGAATACAGATTACATGTTACTACCAGCACTTTATATATTAAAAAATTAGCTTTATATTTCTCCATTGTTTTTAATTTGATTATATCATTCAAAATGTTTCATGGGATTGTAGTTCTTTCCTTCACTAAAGCTGTTAAGTACACAGTCTTCTTTGTCTTTTTGTCTGATTTTCAAATACTTTTTTTGCTTCAAATCAAAGTTGTGACTCACCTCGCAGCTGTTTGTTTTGCTTCATGGTGTATAACTGTTTATCAGTGACTTTTTAAAAATCCCTATGGGATCCGTAAACAAAGCCGCTGAAAAAGTAGGCGGGCACAGTTGCACTCTGTTCGGTCTTTAAACCAACAAGACACCTGCCATTTTGGAGATATTCTCTGCCTCCATTCACCAAACAATGTTAGCTCAAATAAGAGACAGAGTCTCTCTGTGCTATTATCTCTTGTAATGACCTATGCTCCCAGCTCGTTAGCTCAGGATCAGCGTCCTGACCTTTGACACCCTTTGTGTGGCCCTACAGAAGCTCATTTCGGCTACAGTGAGGAATGAGGGTCTTACGGATGCATGCGCCCTGGAATTACGAGTATGTGCTGTGTGAGCAAAGTTATGTAAAAACAGCCATGTTCGTCTTCAAGAGGCGTATTATAAATGAACAGCTAACATTTTCTGCTCAAATAAACTTTTGGCGCACTCGTTTTAAGGACCACCAATGAGAGATGGGAGGAACAATAATGTGTCTGGGTGCCAAAGCTTTATCTGGAGCCATGTGATAATGCCGGTCGGTGTCTTTGAGGACACAGTTCTTGCTTTTATGGCAAGGACTCTAGCACAAAAGAATTAAAAAGGCAGATTTATAGCACAGGTTTAGCCTATCCAAATTTAACCCACCAGGTAACCGCAAAAAAGTCATTCCAGGGCAATGGCCTCTTGTTTCAAAGGTAATGTCCACTAATGAGAGAGAGAGGGTGTACACTCTTGCACTCTGGGATACGTTTTAATCCTCCTTATCGTTGCGTGATAGCGACACGCTCGGATAAATCGAGCAGGCTTATGCCTATGTTAGGGATTCTTGTTAAATGTCTATTTTTGTCAAGGTTTTCATTTGTCATTAGTTTGAAATGTGAGGCAAATGTGAGTGTATCTTTTAAGCTATCTATCAATCTATATAATAGATAGCTAGATAATTTTGATTTCTCTGATCTACATATGTACGTTTTAAGACATTTAAAGGGCCAAAAAAGGATAACAATAACTTTAAAACCATATCAAGGGGAAAGTAGATTATTTGTCAATACCTGCTCTCTCCTCATCTCCATGACTCTTTCTTTTTCTCTCAGTTTGCTTATCTTGCTTTGTATCTCTTCCCCTCCAAAGCTTTGAATCAAAGTCTTTTCATTTTTGTCTGTCAGTGAAGAATGTAAACATAGGGTCAAGTGATATTTATGTTTAATCAATCATTCTCTTAATTTACTGAAGACTACCAAGAAAGCTAGGTAACTAAGTTTATTAAATTCATTCAAAATATGTTGAGGTGACCAGATTTCTGAAATGGAAACCGACATTTCTGAGTGTTCAAAATATCACTGAAATCTCATTTGTTATTAACCTATTAATTAAAAACAGGGACATTTTGAATATTTTATTTTGTGGGATCCCTATATTATTATTAACATTAATAATTATTACATTTAGCTTTATTATTAGGATTTTTGGTCTGGTTTGAATACAATTCACTGCACCTGGGGAGAAAAAAAGAAAAAAAAAAGAAAAGACAATTAAAAACAGAACAGTAACCATTAGCAAGCAGTTCAAAACAATATTATAACCAACATTTTACTTTACAAATCACATTACAACAATAAAACAACATAATTATATGATAAAACTATTTAACAAATATTTGAACATTTTATAATATTTTCACAAGCTGTTACAGAAATTACAACTTTTTAAACTTCTGTTTTGTTACGTTTGTGCTTATTTTAAGTAGAAAGTGTAGCCTATTCTAAAAATGTATTTGTTGCAAGTGTGATATATATATATATATATATATATATATATAATTAATCTTACGCCTAATATGATGAAAACGGCTTCGTTATGTTTCTTGATAGTTACGAATTAACGTTATATGAATCACTTAAATTATAGGCCTGCCTATTTTCAATTCAAAACGGCGAAATTAGACAAAAGTTTTTTAGTTTGCATCCCTCATTATTTTCTTCGCTCGTTTAACATTTCTATCGTAAATCGCTGTCAAATATGAAATGTTTAGTTTAGCTACTTACATCTTACCTCGCACTTTATGACCGTTAACCGAAGCGTCACGCTGAAATTCGCGCTTCTGTGAACATAAAGACCGCCTACTTTGATTTGATTGGTCATCTCAAATTTTGACGAGCGGTGACAGACAGCTGATAGCCCGGATGAGAAGGTCAGTTATCTTGGCGCTGTATCAGCATTAAATAATAGTTAATACTATATTAGGCAATTATTTCACAACCTTTATGATATACACCTCGAAAAAACACCGAGGTCCGGACCTCAGTTGGCTACGGTCATATATATATATATATATAAACTTACTGAACAAATGATTCATTTAGCAGAAGACTAATGATGGGCACTCTGGATTTCTACTGCAGGTTGAGTGCCCTCTGCTGGCAACAATGTTACACAGCCACCAGCAGTCAAAACTGTTGATTTAGTGGAAATTATTTTCTACTCCATATTAAAAATCAAATAGGAGAAAAAAAAAAAATGGAGAAAAAAAAAGTACTTTTTGAAGCAAAGCGGAGCTGTTTAAAGCAACAGTTCACAATAACAAATCAGTGAAACAAATCAGTGAAACCACCTTTCTGAATTTTTTAAAACATTAATAGAAGCCTAATTGTGAATTCATAGTATGTAGGTATAAAAAAAAGCCCTAGAAAAACTGTAAAATGTTATGCAAAGCAGGTAAATCCATTCATGTGAAATAACCCCTCTAGGGCTCAAATGAGACGTAAAGCAATAAATGAGGATGTAAGTGCTGCACTTTTTAATAAATTCATACTTCAGTCACGTTCTGTACAGATTACAGAATATTACTTACATCCCTGTTGGATGATACAATCAGTGATTCTGCAAGGCACAATGTTAGATTACCGAAAACTGAGGAGGATACAATAAATGACGGGACACGAATGCGATGCAGTGTACTGAATATTGCGATCAGCCAGAAAACTGACTTTGTCTAACAACCAAATTTTTCGAGGTTTTCAATCAAACCAAAAATATATAGTGCTACATTTCCTACCTGAAGAAACCCACATGATAATAACTGGGTAATTATAACCAATCCTGGCTGAAACAAAATATAAAGAAGTGAAAAATATATGTTAGAGGAAAAACAAGTGTAACACAAACATCGACCAGATAATATAGAGGTGTAAAAAGGTCAAGTTTTGATGAGAACACTTCAGTGCAGGAGGAAATATACTGCACTTCACTTCCATCAGGTTACGACACACATAAGGCAATCCAGAACACGGTTTAGGAAGGCCACAAGGCAATGCTCCACACTCCAGGTAGAATCAACCCCTTCACACTGATCAGAAGTCGCCTTACTATTAAACGACACACTAGCAAACCGCTCTCAGATCAGTGTGAACGAGCAACATCCACCAGCAACAAGGTTTCTCATTAGTGGTAGCAGATACTGCCAATAAACATCCTAGAGGAACGAAACTGCTGTCCACAGCAATAGACGATCCTTCTATCACAGGTCTTGAAAATCACAATTGTGTTAAAGTTGTGTTAATATGGCACAACATATAAAAATAAGACTGATAGCCAGGAAGTGGTATCCATACAGTATCCAGCATTGTCAGATTTGATGGACAGCAATACGGACCGATGGTCCGCGTGATTATCTCAAGTGGTGATTGGCTAAAGCACACTGACCGAGTGCCGTGACATCAAGACGACACGCCGTCCTGGTCCATACTGCTTCCTAACGCTTCAATGTCATTGCTTATGTCTGAAATCATACGGTCCCACTCGTCGCCCTCAGAGGTCGCCGTTCCCTCGTCCGAACCACCTGCGGCGCCGTTTCCGTTGGTGGTGGAGTCTGACGCGGAGCTCGTCGTGCGTTTGTAACGGCCGAAGCTGTCCGTGATGATGCCGCGGCCGTCCTTCACGCCGATGGTTTCCAAAAAGTTCTCAAAGTGCTGGCTGTCCTTCTCAGGAATGAAAGGCCGCAGTCCTGGAGTGGAGAAAACAGGATTTGACAAATGAAGAGATTCAACAACACTGCTGTGGTGTGTAAGAACAAATGTGAGGCTGGATGAGAGTTTGATGTACTATTTAAACATTCTGTAAGTTTCAGAACTGTACAAGCAGCTGTTTATTTTTTGGGAAGTAAATACCCGACAATGACAGTCAGACTTTAATTTGTGATGCAAATTATCAGCACGGATCATTTGAACCTGAACGAGGCTGTTATTGAAGCATGGAGTAGCGGCAACAAAATTGATCATGCCCGCAAACTCACAAACTATTGGTTATTCATTTCATATATAAATCAATCGCTCACATTTAAGTCTTAAAGATACAGCAGCAAAAAATTATTTAATTCTAAGGGTCAGTGAGAGGGTGGAAAAATCAAAATTGTGACAGTCACAAATTTGATATATTATTTAAAAAAATTACATTTAAAGAATATATTTTAGTAAGTGAACCTCGGAGAGAAAAAAAAAAGATGGATAATATGAAATGACATTTTGATTTCATTTTAAATAGCAAAAAGCTAGTCATCTATACTATACTAATTATGAGGAAGCAGCAAAAGTGTTTTTAACCAGTGTTATTTTTAGAATTATGTTCAAAACTTGACATTAACACCCGCCAACCTGAAATAATAAGTGCAATGTAGTGTTGTCAAAGATACATATCGATACCGAAATATCTGAAACGCTTCCAATACTCATTTTCAGCAGAACAGATACACGATACCAGCTGCTCTTTCTCTCTCTCTCATCTCTCCGACAGCGAGTCGACACACAAACCCTCCTCCCCTCACTTTCATTTGCTCCAGATGAATATTGTTGGTGTTTCAGGGCTTGAATTTCGGCGTGAGATTGCGCATAATTTTACTCATTCCTGCAGATTTTGTGCTTACATCCAAAGTGCGCCACATAAATCCGCCTCTCAGTACTAAATTGAGTTCTTTTTCACTGCTTATTGCGCTTAAACAGTCAAATACACACAAAATAATGTCAAAATGCCGGTCTTGGTGAGTATTCACATAAACACAGTCAGTTATGTTTTAAGTGAATGTAAACAGTTGAGAAAGAAAACGCATGTGTAACAGTATAATGGATCTGTGCATCAGGTCTTAAAGTGACAGCAGCCTAATATACCTGCTGCCAAATTATGAGATGATATTAAAAATATCTATATGGTTTTTCCCCATGGTATCGATGTCAAAACTGTGGCCAGTGAAAATGCTGAGTGGCAAATAACTTTGGAAAACCACTAGCCACAGTGACTGGTTATAGTATTTATTAATGTAATATATTATTTTGAACTAGCTTCTAATTTCATATTTTCAGTTATTTCAACTTAGCTTTCAACTTTCAACTTCAACTTGTAATTTTCATTTAAGTTTTTCATTTACCATTTACATTTTATTCCAGATTTATTTCAATTAAGGAAAAAGATTTTTAATAGCTTTGCATATAATATTAGTCAACATGGAGTACTCCAGTAAAAACAAAAGACACTCAGGCCCTGTTTCCACCTGGTATTAAGATGCGTTTTGGTCAACTGGATCACAAGTGAACGATGCTAAATACAGGTGTAAATGGGGTGTAAAACGTTTTGTGCTTGTCCACTTTCAACCACTTCCAATCCAGAGGTAGTTGAAAACACACAGGACACTCATGTGGTTGAATGTGTTTCAAATAGCCACAAAAGACCATCTACTCTCCGCCTACTGACTTAATGCGTAAACATTATGGGAAACTCGCTAGCAGCTGAAGACCCAAGTTTGGTTTGAAGATGAAAAATGTACCAAGCACAATGTTCTCTCACCATTCCTGATTTCTCACACACACTCACAGCGTTCGGCTGGTCTTGCGGCTGTCAGAGCAGAAACGAAAGCTGATGCTCTCCCTGTTTTTCCGTTGTCTCCGTGTGCGTTCATATGTTGCGAGGGCTTATTTTTATCCATTAGATCGAAAGATCTGAAAAAACTTTTACATTTACCCACCCATAGACCCTCCCTTTCAAGAAATCAGGACAGAAGTTGTTGAAAGTGGACAAAAGAGATGGATTAAAACACCAGGTGTAAACGGGAATGTGTCTCCCTCATCTACTTGTGATCCGATCAACCAAAATGCATCTCAATACCATGTGGAAACAGGGCCTAAAAGACAAATTTAACACCCCAGCATGTAACTAACCAAGGAGGAGGAACTTCCTGCTGTCTCCATAAAGCTGACGAAGGTTGATACAGAACTCATGGATGGAGGCTCCGTTTCTGTACTCATGTAACAGGGTGGCAAACTGCTGGATCTCCTGAGACGACAGCTTCGTCCTCAACTATTGCGGAGGATGACAGGAAAACATAAACAAACTGAAATTAATGATGGAAACATTTAATATGCGAAAACTAATTAGAGACTCAGAAGAAAGAGAAACTAACAACAGACACCCAGGTGTATTTTTACACACTCACTGTGGTCATGTAGTCTTGCAGCAGTTCAGCAGCTGTTGTGCTCAGTTCACTCTCACTGGCTGTTTTGGTTTGTGGTGAGGCCGGAGTGGAGGAGGGGGAGGGGCTAGAGGAGTGTCCCGCCTCTAGAGAACTCTGGAACGAACTGAGATTGGACAAAAACATGACTGCTCAATTCAACAGAAAACGTACCACATTACTGCAGAGGTGAACAGCTGAAGCAATACTCACAATGTGCTTGCCTCTGTCTCAAACACTTCTTTGACATCTACTTTGCTCGAGGAGTCCTCTTTTATTGGACAAAACATAGGAAAGTATAAATATAGATATATTTCATTCTGCTACAAGGTCGATATTTAACAGACTAAGCTTCAGGAAGCATAAATACGGCCCAGATGAAATAATAATGATGTGAAACTGACTGAGGTCTGTGGTTTTGGGCAAGAACAAATTTACTGGGAAATCCCAAAATTATGAAGCTGTTGCTCACTCACCGCTGTAGATCGAGAGATGCCTGGTGGGTGTTGTAGCTCCATCAAAGATGGCCCTGTCCAGGAAGTCAATGGTAGACTCTGTGTAGACGATCTGGAAGACTTGACTGAGTAGAAGACAGAGCTCCTCTGCTGCAGCCTGCAAAACCAGACCACATGATAATCAGAACACTGTTTTTATTTATCTGAGGTAACATCGTGCAAACAACCTTCAGAAAATCTGGAGTTTTTGCAATAAATGACCTTGAAAGGTACTGTTTAACCCAGGGGTCTCAAACATACGGCCCACAACGGTGTTCAATCCAGCCCAGGGGATGATATATGAACAATAATACATAATAGAGATGCACCAGTCGACCGGCCATAAATCGGAATGGTTTTAAGTTTTATTTTGGCCGATCTCTATTCCGGACTTGCACACAAACTGCTTTGCAATCATTTCACAAAATGTAATTTGTGCGGGAATATTATGAAGTCTGTAAACAGGACGTTAGGAGGCCAGAGACGGGACACGCTGAGGATGGCCAAAAAGAGGAGACCACAGACGCACCAGCAGAGCAAAAACCGTACCAGGCACAGAAATCTCATTGTTCGAGAAATATAGGAAGAAAAATATAAATAATGAAATGGAGGTAGGGGTTTATTTTAATGTATCTCTGAAAGGGAACTGTCTTCAGAATAGTTTCTATGGCATTTTCTTGTCCTCTTAACTCTGTATAAAGTAGTGTTTATGCTTTGTGTAAAGCGATAAACAAGGAAACGCTATATTGCTGCTGTTCCATAAGCGCCACCTACTGTCAGAAAGTGAATTTGCATTTTCATTCAGTCCATCTGCTTTTTTTGTTTTGTGCAGGTGTCTTCTAGCATAATTATGCTGAATAATACATGCTAAAACAAAAGTCAGACCTTTCTGTTTTTGCTTTAAAATCATACAATCTAATTTAAATAAATAACTGCTCATGCTACACGTGTGTAGCATCTTTGCATCATGATTAAAATGCAGTGGTTGCCTCTAATTTCAAATGGCTTGTTACAGATATTTTTTGTTTAAGGCCAGTTTGGCCTGTTATATAGTAAATAAACAACAAAGAAATTTGCGTAATAAAAAAAAAAAAAAAATACCAGCAACTGGTATCGGAATCAGCCATGAAAAAGCATAATTAGGGCATTCCTTCTAAAAAAATTTTTTTTAATTTAATTTAATTTAAAATGTAATAAAGTCTTTTCACTGTAAAAAGGCAGTTTTCACAGAGCAGTGTGTTTTTCTAGTTTTATTAATTTGTAGTTTGTATGGTTAATCTTAATTTAGGCTAATTGTCAGCGCACTAAGGTTTAAAAAAGGTTACATTTTTTCCCCATCCATCCCTCAACCTAAAATGAGTTTGACACCCATGGTTTAACCAAAAACTAATTCTGTATAGTTTATCAAAGCAAGTTAAGCCAGATGTTAAAGGCATAGTACATCCAAAAATAAAAATTCTGTCATCATTTACTGACCCTCAAGTAGAAAAGAAGATATTTTGTAGAAAGGGGGGTAACCAAACAGCTGATGGGCCCTATTGACTTCCATAGTTGTTGTTTTTTTATACTATCAAAGTCAATGGCAACCATCAACTGTTTGGTTACCAGCATTCTTCAAAATATCTTCTTTTGTGTTCAGCAGAAGAAAGAAACTCATAGGTTTGGAACAACTTGAGGGTAAGTAAATGATAATAAAATTTTCCTTTTTGGGAAAACTATCCCTTTAAGCACTTAGTTCTCACTGACAAAATAAGGTCCTTTTAAAGTGCACACATTTAAAAGTTCATAATTTTATTTTTGAGGTCTGCTAGAATGCATTTACATGATTTAAAGTTAAAAAACATTTTTCTCACACTGTACATTGCCGCAACAACTCTTTTCACCCTCTCCCTGAAACACTCTGTTTTAGTTCTGGTCTCTTTAACATTACCTTTCCGAAAAGCCCAGTCTGCTCTCATTGGTCATCTGGCCCAGTCTGTTGTGATTGGTCTACTGCTTAGAGTGTGTGTTGGAAATGTAACGCCCTTACCATAATCGGGTTTCAGCTCAGGCCTCGCCTCAAGGTGGGGCAAAGCAGCCAGTATAATAGGTGCCCTTTAAATGACTAAAACTAACCTTGTTGTCAACAGCCAGGACAAGCAGACAGCACACCTCCACGAGCACCGCCCCGCTCTCTGACAGAGAGCTCAGAGTGGGAGATTTGGACATCTCTGTACTATGACACGGGGAACCACCAGGCTCCTGAGCTGCAAACACAAATCATACAACTCTATGATATGGAAAAACCAAGCTTATTTTTCACACATTATCCTTAGCAGCTCAACAACAGTCATAGTTTCTGTGTTCTGTTTTTAGTTTTTGTGTAACGCTCGATGGCTGACCACATGACCGTGTACCTGTTTTTAGCACCACAAGGTGGAGTGAGTCGTCTCTGATGTATGACACAGCCGCAATGTCGTGGATGGGTACACGAAGAATGATGTCCTCTCCATCACGCCACACGAGTTTCACGTTGTATGCTGACAGACTGACAACAGCATCCTGCTCTGATGTCAGCTGCCCTGCCAGCTGATGAGACTTCTGCAAAAGATATAAGAGAAGCAATATGGGAATTTATCAACTAGAGATGTGCAGATCAGCTTTAACGTCACCCGAATCTGCTGCTAAAAATAAATCACCCACCTGAACCAATGATTTTCTCTGATTTAGATATCCGCACCCGATCGTCACATTACAATTATTCAAATTCTCAGTGTTAAACGTGATATGGTAACATGTTAGACTGAAGTAGGCTGCTTTTAAATTAACATTTACACACACACAAGAAATTAACTGCATTCAGCCCAAACAAAGGCTGGATATAGGCTTTATTAGTTTATCATATACAGCGCTTTACATCCTGTTACATATCACACTTGATTCGCACTAGTTAGATATTTACGTAAAATGCTTTACTGTTTTACTGTGAAATGAGAGGTCTTTATTAAAATCAACACATTAATGATTTATCGCTCATCCACCCTGCCACAATTAATTAAAATGTTATTTTTTATTACTTGGCCCACCTGACCCACGGATTATCCGATGAGGATATAACCACAATCCTATTATCTACATATTAAAAAATAAGCGTACCCTGGCATTGTCAATAAGCTGCAGAACTTCTGTGCGACTGGAGGGATTCAGATATCCAGGAACTGAGGTCAGCTGTCCCAGATACTACAACAGAAATAACAACAATAATCATATAGAGCCTTTCTAGAACACAAGATCACTTTACAAAGCATGGTATACAGAAAAACAATATGAAGAACAATTATTTATAAAAAATAATGACAAAAGAAAACTAGAAGATACACCAAGAGATTGCACTGAGGTTCAAAGTCTATGAGCAGAAGTGCTAAATAACACCCATGAAAGCTAGGAAGGAAACACATGAGTTAATATTTATTTGGGAGTCATTTGGGTGTTGTTGGCATCACAGTGGAAACCATGGTGTCTTATTATCTGCCCAACTGGAAGCATAAACTTCAAATAGAAGCGGGCCGAGAACCGAACCCTGAGTGACGCCACATGTTGGTACAGGTACAGATTTCATTATAATAATAAAAAAATGTTGCAGGATGTGATCCAGAGTTGTGATATGAATTACTTAAAGGAGTGGTTGATTATGATTTAACTTTTTTAACTTTAGTTAGTGTGTAATGTTGCTGTTTGAGCATAAACAACATCTGCAAAGTTACGACGCTCAAAGTTCAATGCAAAAGGAGAATTCGCTGTTTAAGGACTACAACAAACGGCTGGTAGGGACTACAACGAGCTTCTTCCCGGGTTGGTGACATCACTAACCCTAAAATTGATATAAACCCTTCCCCCAAAAAACACACAACAAAGGGGGCGGGGCCATGTTGGGCTGCTTTAGAGAAGAGGAAGAGTTGTTGTAGTAGAGTAGTGTTGTTGCCGTCATTTTACGCCGGACTGCTTCACACACGAGGGTCAATTCAACACTGGATTTGCACAAAAGATTAACATGACGGCACATGCTAGTCGATGAGTTGAATCAACTCCACAGCAACTACATAAATTTACCCACTAACCATTCAGAAACGTCCAGTTTCATTCTAAAAGTTGTAACTTCTTCCTGAGTCTCTCCATCAGTGTCGACTCCGGTTTGAACAATGTAAGGCTGAACACCGTTACTGACAATCCTCATTTTGGCTGCGTGAGATTCTCCAGCTTTGTTGTTGTTGAGCAACCGAAGCGCAAGCTGTTAAAGCTCCGCCCTCTTCTGGAAAGGGGGCCGGGAGCAACAGCTCATTTGCATTTAAAGGGACACACACAAAAACGGTGTGTTTTTGCTCACACCCAAATAGGGGCAAATTTGACAAGCTATAATAAATGATCTGTGGGGTATTTTGAGCTGAAACTTCACAGACACATTCTGGGGACACCAGAGACTTATATTACATCTTGTGAAAAGGGGCATTATAGGTCCCCTTTAAAGGCAGGTAAGTAGTATGTTGTGTCAAACACTGTCAAATGCAGAGCTTGAATTCAAGAGAAGAATATTAAGAGTAGGGTTGAGTTAATTTTCATGCACTTGATTTTTGATTAGACACATCACCTTTGACATCAGCAACAAAAGATATGGGAAGTGTATTCTCCCTCCTGTTAAAATATTAAACACCTTTTCAATTTGATATGTTAACTAGGGATAAAAAAAAATAACCCTGATCGGGACCATCCCTAATGTTAACTATTCATGACTATTTGTTAAGCAGCATTTATTTGTATTTTTTCCCTAGCTGTCTGCAATCTTATCAGTACAGTTTCAGGAGTTGTTCTCCAACTTTTACTTGAAGCTTTTTCCCCCCAAACAAAATAATAAGCACATAACACAAAAACGTAAATTAGAAGGTGAGTAATACCTTAACTTCCTTCTCAATGTAGTCATTGAGCAGAATATCTGGGTCGATCCGGTGGTCCGGGAGAGAGAGGGAGAAGGTGTGGAGGGCCCTGCGCTCAGTGGACTTCTCCAGAGCCTTCTTATCTCTCCCCTTCTCTCCTTTCAGAAACACTCGCTTGAACGGAGACACAATACCTGGCTGCAGAAAGAGAAAGAGGAAATCACATCACGACCAGAGGAAGTCAAAAACACAACAGCTTTTTTTTCCAGTGTGACCATTATTTTGTGAGTTTGGTCAGTGACTTGCTATGCCAAAATGATTTTGGCTAACTTCACATTTATATACTGGATTTCACTGACAACATCTTTGAATCTGGACTGATGGGGCAACTGTTACTAAAACCATCCCAAGCCTGAAAATACATCAGACAAGTGTCAGTTACGCTGACTCAACAAGTTTCTTATACATTTCAACAATCAGTATAATCAGTGAAATATATGCATAAACATGCTGTCCTTCCTATTCAAATGCACTATTGACTTGAAAACAATAACATATCCAACTAGTCTCGGCACTACATTGAGCTTGAGGGCTTTTATGAAACCATACACCTTTGCAAAGCATAATGAGATCGACATTCATGGAAAAAGACTGCTATTTAATCTGTGGTAAACCCAACCACTAATATCAGCTTGCCATCCAACAGAAAAGTCTCTAAGCTCTTGGAAATAGTTAAGGCTGAAAACAGGAGGAGGACCGAATGTTTAAGCAACCACACTGTTTTTCAAAGTCTGAGGATTTGTAATGGTAAACTGCACATTAAAATTATGTTTCAGAAAAGAAACAAGATTTCTGCGAGCCCTACCTCCGTCTCCATGACCAGCCACTGCGACGACACAATGGAAGCGGGCGACGTACGACAGCTGTCTTCTACAACAGGCGACTACTGTTGCACGCTGCTCTTGAAACAGGTCGCATGTGGCTTCTGACAAATAAGATTGGGGCCAACTGCCCTCAAAGCAGAAAGAGAAACCACACCCCGCGACACACACGCGTCCCCACACACAAAAACTCACGTTCTGCATTAAGCTATAGTTCATGCAATCAGGAAGAACAGAAACCACCATTTCCTGTGATGAAACAGTCAAAACAAAGTTTTAGAAAGGTACGTGAAACGGTCGTCCCTCATACGAGTTGATCTGCAATTATGGCATAAATGGATACCAAAAATGGAATTTAAATAACTGCTTTGAGGAAAGATGGACTTCAGGTGTGTGTAAATATTACACACTAGCAGGTGCAAAATACTAGGCTGGATAAGAATTAATAAGGAGGAACTGCCAAAAATAATTATGCCATTCAGAGTCTAATAATAATAATAATAATACAGTCTAAATATCTGTTAACCCCTTAGCGTTCCTGTAAAATTTACCTAAAACACTTAAAAAAAAGGCATACCCAAAGTAAATTGCATGCTGTTCTTGAACCATTTGGAGTGTATGCATGGTTTTGGGCTCTTTTGAAAGGTATGTGTACTGCGGAGGGTACAGTGAAACACAAACAGGTTAAGCCAAACCCCACATTACAATGAATTTCATAAAATTATAGCTTAATATATGGCTCTTGACAATAAATAAAGATTTTAATGTCTTGGATACAAATTCATTGCTCCATTTTAAAGGGGTGGTTGATTATGATTTCACTTTTTTTAACTTTAGTTAGTGTGTAATGTTGCTGTTTGAACATAAACAACATCTGCAAAGTTACGACGCTCAAGGTTCAATGCAAAGGAGATATTTTCTTTTACAGAATTCTCAGTTTAAGGACTACAACAAACGGCTGGTAGAGACTACAATGAGCTTCTTCCCGGGTTAGTGACATCACAAACCCCAAAATTTACATAAACAACGCCCCCGAGAACACGCAACAAAGAGCGCGGGGCCATGTTGGGCTGCTTTAGAGAAGAGGAAGAGTTGTTGTAGTAGAGTGTTGTTGACATGCCGTCATTTTTCACAAACGAGGGTCAATTCAACACTGGATTTGCACAAAAGATTAACATGACGGTACATGCTAGTCGATGAGTTGAATCAACTCCACAGCAACTACATAATTTTATCCACTAACCATTCAGAAACGTCTAAAGTTGTAACTTCTTCCTGAGTCTCTCCATCAGTGTCGACTCCGGTTTGAACAATGTAAGGCTGAACACCGTTACTGACAATCCACATTTTGGCTGCGTGAGATTCTCCAGCTTTGTTGTTGTTGAGCTGTTAAAGCTCCACCCTCTTCTGGAAAGGGGGCCGGGAGCAGCAGCTCATTTGCATTTAAAGACACACACAAAAACAGTGTGTTTTTGCTCATACCCAAATAGGGGCAAATTTGACAAGCTATAATAAATGATCTGTGGGGTATTTTGAGCTGAAACTTCACAGACACATTCTGGGGACACCAGAGACTTATATTACATCTTGTGAAAAGGGGCATTATAGGTCCTTTTTAATATCCACCGGGGGGCTTTAGCCTGAACAAGGTGGAGGAGCCCTTATATAAAGTATTCAAAAACATTCCAGCCCAGAATATGAAAGCTAATTTATAACCCTAGATGTTATATATAGAAGTTACAAGCCTAATTCTCTGACTTACTAAATTATTGAACAGCCAAGGAAGGAGACATTACAGGAACATCAACATTTCATGAGTCTATGTCCTGATGAAATTTCAGAAAACAAGGTGCACAGGTGATCCTCACCTGGATTAAAAAGACATACACTGCCGTTTAAATTTTGGGTCAGTAAGATTTTTTTCTATGACTAAATTGATCCAAAAATTACAGTTAAAGAATAAGACATTTATAATGTTACAAACATTTTCTATTTATACAAAAGAATCCTATTCGATACGGTCAACATAATAGGCAATGTTTGAGGAGGATCATTTGACGAGAGAGCCAAGATTAAATTATATTTTGAAATATATTAAAATAGAAAATAGTTATTTTAATCTATATTTGATCAAATAAATGGGGAGCATAAGACTCCAAACTTTTAAATGGTAGTTTATATGCAAACATGATATAATTTGATGTTGGTCTATTTTACAGTTTTACAAAAAAGGTTTGCATCAGAACATGTGTCTTTGCTAGTGTTTACATTAAAAAATGACTACTTATTATAAAAATGCTCATGTCTGTGCTTTACAAACCAACATTTCAATTAAATACTCTGTGGATTTGCAGTAGGTTTTCAATGGGTTATTATTAAGGAAAACAAACTGACCTAACACACACATCCACAGCTTTTATTTTGAGCCGACTTTGACAGTAAATAACTCAATGGCTCCAGCTTGTGGTCACTTCGGGGAACTCATCCTCTCAGCTAAATCAGACAACCAAAACATTCTACAACACAACAGTTGATAAGATCAGAGACTAAAATCGCAACCTCTGAAAGATCACGCGACATCCTATAAAATGGACTGTAACTGTAGAGCATGTCAAATGATTTGCTTTATTTAGATGTCATGTGGCCTCTCTGACTGAGGGAAAGAAACCATCCGCTGCAGTGGTGATTAAGAGGCAGACACAGGGGGCGTCACATCCTGTTGGAATCTTTGGAGAGCCCAGCCCTCCATTCTCCCCTGCGCATGAGGAGGAAAGTCTGAGCTCAACATGGAATAACCCCTACACTACAATACAACGCTGATATGACAGGAAAGGCCACATCATAAGAACCCTGTCTGTGATCCTGCCATTCCTCACATCAGATAACACTGTTATCCCCTAGAGCCAGAGAGATTTAGGTCCAATAACCTGTGCTTTTAGTTTATAAACGGTTTCCTCATTTTAACAATTAATTCCCACAAATTTGTAAAAACTGTACCTTTAATTTTGTGATTTGTACTGAAACCGACAAACAGATTTGTAGAGACATTCCCTCAATTTAGAAAACTCTGCTCACTAAGTAGGGCTAATTAATATGGGATGAATTATAAACTAAGAATAATTAAAACATAGATGTTAACATTAATAAAATTATTATATACATAATACTGAGAAAATTATTTTGTATAAACATACATACTATCACACACATATACACATACATATTATATATACACACACACAGGCATGCACACACACACAATATATATATATTATTTTGTATAAACATACATACTATCACACACACACACACACACACACACACAATATATATATATATATAATATATATAATTTTCTAATATTACATATACAATATCACCCTTCAGATATATAGATATATATATATTGTTTTTTCATAAAGATCTAAGAATATTTTTGTCGAACTTTAGTGTCTTGTTTGCAGTTTTTGGTGGTATATCTATGCTGAACAGCTTTTTGTTTATTTTACATATTATTACAATGCAAATTAGTAATATTTGAGGATCATATGTGTTAAAGAAATCAGTTTCTAAACAAGAGGACCATGCTGCAGATCTATGGGTGCAGTTTATGAGTTTGTGAGTAGCAACAGATCACAAATAATTTTTATAAACCTAGTACAGATTAGAAAATTGCGGGTACAAATGTTTTTCTATGTGGCCATAGGGGGGCTCTGTGAATCTCTGAGTGCGGTACTGAAAGCCATGAAGAAGCTCAGCATGACAGACTTTTGTCACAGATGTGACAATCACAGTAAAATCGCATGCTGAGATTCTCAGTGTTTATCTTGGGCGGTGCGACTAACGTAAACCAGCAGCAATTTCCCTACGAATCCAGTCCGGTCACGAGAGAACTGGTAGAGACTCCTCTAAATATCACAAGAGGTATAAATAAGATGCGAGTGTTTTTAAGAGGCTGAAGGGCGTTAAAGCAGCTGTTTAGGCCAACACTTTTCAGCTACTGACCAGCTTAGCGGATCATGCAAGTGTAAACTCTCATAACATTACAATGTTAACTTACCTTTTTCACTTTCTTTACATCATCCTCCATCTCTATGTACAAATGCTCTTCATTTTAACTGTATTAGATGCAGTGATGTCCACGAGTTCAGTGCCATCTGCCTCCTACACGTCAACGGAGGCGCTTTACCGATCTAAACTAGACAAACCAACGATCTGAATCACTTGTTCGGGGATCGGAAATAAACGACTAACCTTCTTTAACGTGGTAAAAATAGGGATTTATTCAGAAGGGGACAGAGACCTACCAAATAGGATAAAATAAAATAAAAACAGCAGCAAACTTTTCAATCCTGCCGCCATTTTGGGCGTAGGACGTCTACCCACAGTGCTTTGCGAGACAAACAGAAAACCTCATCAGCACATTAAACTACAAACTACAACTACAGTATTATTCATAACCCTGAAAAATAATTGTTCAGGTCACTTTATGACGTTTTAGGTGGCGCATTGTCTTTAACTACTAGGCTAACTTAATAGTAACTCTGTACCAAATACAGTAGTTCTGGGGTCAGAGGGGACTGGGGCCCACTAGGGGGCCTCAGCAAACTTCTAAAAGAGCCACAACATGACTTAAATAATATAATTTAAAAACATTATAACTTAATTACAATGCCACAACAACTAAAATGTTTATATCAAACATATAAAGTGACTTTTTTATTGATAGATGTACGCAAAATTAACCACAGCAAATTATTTTAGTCTATTAATATTCCATCCATTGTAACCACCTCCAAAATAATATAGTTACGAGTGTAATTATTGTTAAATCACATCCTCCAGTCGTGAATATGTGGCTACAAGCTTAAATATATGAGTAAGAGTATTCCGAATACATTACAGGGCTTTATAACTCAATAAATTTTCTTCACCATAATTCAATTGATGATAAAAATGAATTATAATAATGTAATATCTTTATTAAACAACAATTTGTTACTCTGGGAAATCTATCTCTATCATATCAGTATACATTCACATACACATCTGAACATATACATTAGTATATAACCACTTTTATCTGTCATTGGGCAAATTGTGCATAAACGTAAAGCATACAGTTTTGTATATATGTACTCACTTTCAAATACTATACTTATTTTTCCAGTCTTCAGTGATGAACAGTCTCATATATAGATCTACAGTAAGGCTCAACATATTATTTTTTTTTTCTCAATATGATATTCCCTTTTTCACCTAAAAACCAAGGTTTACAAAAACAACCATAGCACCATATGTCGTCAGTATTAGTAATATTTTCCCCAAAAATAAGGTCTAATGCATTACTAGACATCAGGTTTGTTCTCAAATAATGGCAATCAAACAAAACAATTTACTTTCATTTGTATTTGACAACATCAAATAAATCTTTTTTTTCCCAACATAAGTAATGAGTACAGTCAGTTAAGAAAAAAAGAAACGTTACAGATAGTAGCAAATAATTTGCTTAATAATTTTGTGCCTTCTTTCTTTAATACCCCATGTGAGAAATACAATGACGATCTAACACAATCTGTTTCACAGGTGATTTACCCATCTCCAACAGCATGGATAACAACTCTAAAAATCAGCAGCAATTCATCTGACAACCATAATCAATCATAAGATTATTTTTCCAACAAAATATACAGCCAGCTCTACAATAACAGAAGAAATACACATAGGTTTAGGACATAGAGATGACAGGAATATACAGCACGGCAATCACCTTCTATATGTTTTTAGCGATCCCTTTTTATCAGAAGTACTTTTAGGCCTGTGGATGAATGTCAAAATGATGCATTTTCATCTTTTTTTCTCTTATGAGAAATCCTAGTGCAGATTTTAAACACCTAAACATTTTTTTTTAAACAAATATACACAAAAATGAACAGAAATTTGGGGAAGAAGTAAAAAAAATTAAGATATTTGCTGCACCAATGCTTCTTTGTGCAGGTTGAAACATAATAAATGGCACCATATTTCAAAGAGAGATGTTTGGCTGTAAACTGTGTTGAGGTGCTTGTTCTTCCAGAGAGGAAAGTGTCCGTGAGCTTAAAGAGGCAGGTCTATCGGATGGTGGCCTTGCTTAGTGAGCCACGACAGGGGTCCTGCAGTCCACATTCGTGGTAGCACCTTAAGAATATGTTGATAAGCACCAGGTCAAGAAACAAAAATGCACCGTTTTGTGGTCGTTTTGTCATCAGAACATTTGGCTCTATTTCAATACTGATCATTGCAGAACCACTGTGGATTTGATGAGCATATGTAGATGCTCTGGAGCGATGGGTGGGACGTTGCATTGAAGAAAGCATGCAAGTGTGTTGGAGGGGTCACCATAGGATGCATTTTGTGGGCATGCTAAAAATCCAAAGGATGTAGAAGCAGTCTGAAGATGGTTCACCACTAGAGGCCGTTAAAAATGTGTCCAATGCCATCTCAGATTTAAGTTAAAATATTCGATCCAGTGAGCACCATATTTACGTACCCCACTTTTTCTATTCTTATTGGTCTACACACATTTTTTTCTTTTTTTCTTCTTTTTTTTTTTTTGCAGGCATAAATCCATTTGGCTAGACATTTTTGTTCACAAGACAAACGACAGAGAGAAAAGATTAACTTGTTGGCACTACAGCTCATTCGTTTTGCAAGACAGAGGAAGGCATAGACAGAAGTACATTAACAATCATTAAAGAAATTGCTAACTTCATCATAACTGTCATTTAGTACCCAAACAAACCAATTAAATCTCTTTCCTTTTTCGCATCTGCTCATAAAAGCCTTGTGAATGTTTGAATGGAACCGGTCTTCTTCAGGAATTAAAACCCAACATTCAAGTAGGCTAGATGTTAAGTATTGCCTTTCAGACATAATACGCAGATTTAGATTCACTTCCTGCGCGGGTATGGGACAAAATTGACTGGCTTGTTACAGTACTGAGTGAAATATGAATGGAGATAGAGACACTGGCATTGTTGTTTGCTGCACTGGCTGCCATGGCTATACAGAAGCACCCAAAAAGACAAGGCACCACAAAGAATCAGATATTAGAGACTGGTCCCGCTCACCCACCCCACCCTCGACGAAGTGGTGGCATGACTTTAACATCGACTAATCTGTTGTGTAACTTCTTTGACTAGTAAGGCGGTAATCTAAAACAAACCAATTCGGAATTATACGTGTGCTGTACGGGGTAGGATTTGTTTCAAATCTCTCCCTGTGTCTGCTCAAACGTGGCAATGTTGGTCACTACACATCATGCTAATGCGCAAGTAGAATAATAGAAGAAAATATCACAGTGTAGTTGAAAATATCACCTGGTCTGTCTTACCTCAAGTGCGTTAGTAGAAACCGAATCTGTAATTGGACTATGAACGTATGACTAAATACCACACTCTAAAAAGATGCTGGGTTATTTTTAAATATTTTTATTTTTAATATTTTTACCCAGGTGCTGGGTCATTTTTACTGTCAATACAAATGATGAACCCCCTAAAATATCTACCCAGCGCTAGGTCAATGTAGCCCAATGTTGGGTAGTCTGTGCCAAACCGGTTAAAACTGGATATTGTCAACGGCCATTTTTTGTTCTGAGAGAAAACTTCCCGAGGGGAAACTTCTTGAATGAAATTAAGGTTTGTATTACATTGTATTCCTATCAAATTATTACCGTATAAATAGGAAAAAGTCTGTAGTCTCACATTTTACCTTTGTTTACATGTACGTCGCAGCTAACGCTAGGCTTCTACAATACACCGGATCTACACTCAAAGCGAACGACGCGCCGGCGCCACCATTAACGCTTCACCTCCGTCAAACGAATGCGCGACTAGGGCTGAAACACGACGCGACATCGCTGTCATATAAAACGAATTTGTTGTGCTGTAATATAGTGACAACAATAGGAGCGCTATAGATCTAGTGCGCTAGCGTTGCAGCTGCGGTCGCGCTATGCGTTTGTATGACAGACGAGATGGCACAACAAGGTAAAGCTGTTTTTGATGTAACTTTTCAAATATGAATATACAAGATTGTCATTTAATGAACTGGAACAGCCTGATAGCAGTTTTCTTCCCACAGATTACCACTGGCTGCTGCTCCCGCTGTCCTAAACCCTTTACTAAATGTTTTTTTGAGTGTTTTATGATTGTAAAAGACTGACTTTGAATAAAAAATATTGTATGTAAACTGCTTCTGTCTTACATATATAACAGAGATTTTGGGGTGCAGTTTTATTATTTAAAATGAAAAACCTTTGATATCATGTTGACTAACCCAGCACTGTCAAAAAACAACCCAGCAAATGGGTTAATGTATAAAACCCAACATGCTGGGTCAAATATTTACCCAGCGCTGGGTTGCCAAATAACCCAGAAATGGTTGTTTTTAACCCAGCATTTTTTAGAGTGCAGGCAGCCGAGTCACGCAACAACAAGTTAAACGCGTAAAAACAAGTTAAAGTAGTCGTACACATCATAACATAACAGGGTTGGTGCATATCCCAGCAAACAACAGTGCATCAATGTGCCAAGCACCTAAAGGATTGGAATATCGGTGACTGTTACAGGCACTGTAAGGGAATAGGGAACAGGAAACAGAAACATTTCTTAGTTTCAACTGAAAACCTGATATTGCGAAGGATTACGGAATTTTGATGTTTCGGAATTGCATGAAATCGCCTGCCCATCCCTGATTCCCTTTGGCCAGGTTATAAATCCAAGTTGTTAAGCAAGTTTTTGCATCCGAGTATCCCAGATAACACTCGCATGAGAGGGGTGGAGGGGTCTGAGCAGCAACCAAGGATGGAGCTGAAGAGGTAAGACCTACAAACCAAAGTCACACACACATACACACGAATGCACACTCTCACTGATAGCTATTGTCTATCCTCATGTTCTTTTCCATCCCTGGCAGAAAAAAACCCTCCACCTTGTCCACTACACCCGATCTGAAGTCTGCTTGGAAAATTTCAGCAGGCACAAATGAGGTTTGTAGCAGCCCATGCGGTGAAACTTGGCATCCCATGTTAGTGTCTGCACTTATCTTGCCTGGATGCTAAACAAGGTGTCGGGACAACAAAAATGACCTCAGCCCTCACAGAGCAATTCATTCATTCTTAATCGAATCAATGAAATCTGGGGGAAAATTACCTCAGGATTGGAGGTAAACAAGTGGCTTTTTCTAGAGGTAACCCTCAGGTTTGTTCTAAGTGCACCGTATATAGGATACTGAAAAAAATCGGACATTTAATTCAATTATCTTGCACTTTAGAAACCCTCATTCATTGGTTGGCACCTGGCACCCCAGTCAATGCTCAATATGTGCATCCTTGGCATGCATTCGATGGTGGCGTATAAACTTAATTCAGGCAAAAGCAACCTTTTTCTCCAATCATTTCAAAGTACATCTTCAAAAAATATTGCACACTTCAAATAAAGGATTTCTATATAAATAAAAAATGAGTATAGTACATTTTGAATGCGAATGGTATACCATTTACACATGTAAGTGTGTCAAGTTTCTTGACACTTTGAGAAACCATTAGCTTTTTTCTGAGGAAAAGGTTTAAGTGGAGAGACAAATGCAATTTTGTACAGGGAATGATGGAGGAGTACTAAAGGTTAGAGTTAAGCACCACACACTGCAAACATTTCTGTTCATTATTACACTGTAAAAACGGTAACCTGCAATTGTTACCTTAAGGATACGTTTTTACATGAGCTAATCCTCAAAAATAATTTCATTGAGGTTAGTTTAGTCATATTAATTAATATTTTTTCCTTGCATAAAACCAATTTACAGGTACAGTACATGTTCGATCACACAAAGCACATTTTTAGTTAAGGTATATGACAAAACATGTTTAACAAAGTCGTATTATTTTGTCTTTATATCTGTGTATTTATGGAAAGACTTTTATAAGGGAATATGTCTATATTTCTATCTTTCAACAAGTGCACTCTCACTCTCAGATGGGTTTTAAAAAAATATAAAGTGGGCCATATGTAAAAAAATAAATAAATAAATAAAATAAAACGCACTACCGTTCAAAAGTTTGGGGTCTGTAAGATTCACTCATGCTAATGAAGGCTGCATTTATTTGATATTTGATATAAAAATACTTTAAAACAGTAATATTGTGAGATATTCTTGAAATTGAAAATATCTGTTTGAATATATTATAAAATGTAATTTATTCCTGGGATCAAAGCTGAATTTTCAGCGTCGTTACTCCAGTCCTCAGTGTCACATGAACCATCAGAAATCATTCTAATAAGATGATTTGGTGCTTAAGAAACATTTATCATTATTATCAATGTTGAATACAGTCCCTATTTTTGTGTAAACCATGATTCATCTTTTTTAACAATTTAAACCTCTTCACATCTTACTGGCCCCAAACTTTTAAACGATATGGTATATAAATACAAAGAATTATGTCCCATTTATTCAATCTAGCTTTCATAAAGTGTACTCGCACGTAATATAGATGGGTTAAAAATAACAGTGGGCCATATGTAAAAAAATATCATATATTGTCATAACTTCCTCAGATTTGTACAGTATATCACATCACTAGTGAGTTTCAGTAGGAAAAGACATGTTAAGATAAATATTAAGGCCCTTGATGATCAAAATAGCAGTGGCAGTGTTATATGGTTGGCCAACACCAAAATCTTTACATGACATCATTGTATTTTACTGGAGATTAAAGCAATTTGACAACAATTTCAAGTCTCTTCCCCCTTAATCACAAGAGAAAAGGAATAGGGCATTGTGTGCTTTTTTTTTTTTTGACAATCAAATGTGCTTTTTAGTGTCTAGCTGATATTAACTCGTTTGCCATCTTTAAGATCAGTTGTCATCACAACTGTTTGGAAAAAACGTAGGCACAAAATGGCAAAAGCAAAATCAGAATGAGGATGCTAAAGACTATGTTCCTCCATCATTCCCATCATGCACATGTCAGAGGTGACAGGGCCACAGACACCATCAAACAAACACATTAGTCGAACATTCACGCTATAGTAACCCAAACTAGGGAATGTTGTATTTCGGACTCTTTGTTCTCCAACTCTACACTGTGTTAGTCAAAATATATGTTGAATATTCTCTGTTTAGACTCTTAGATGCACTCTTATAGTTTAAGAGTACAACTAAATAAAAACTCTGAAGAAAAAAGCACCAAGGGAAGTGGATAACCAGAGAGGGCATGAGAGTAGAGAAGGAGCGCCTTCATAGGGAGGACTCGTACTGGAGCAGCTCGTAGAGGAGGGGTCCATCCCTGTACCTGATGCCCACTGCATTGGGGCTGATGTACTGGAGGATGTTTATGGTCCGCCGCAAACGTCGGTCCACAAAGTGAGCATCCCAGGCCGGATAGCGCTTCCTGGGCATGTCAATCTTGATGAGGGGCCCCTCGGGCTGAATGGGCCGGCCCGCCGCATCGGTGGGCTCTGTGGATCTCACCTGGAACACCGGCAGGCAAGTGTCTGTGGCAGCCTCCTCCGGCTCGCTGTAGTCACCTGAAGCCATGCCCCTGGTCGGGGTGGCTTGGGAGCCCCGAGGCCCCGGAGTGGGCGCCATGGGCTCGGCCTCAGGTGGTAAGGGGAGACCCCAGAGCAGCTCGGCACAGCAGGAACTGGCAAGCACCCTCAGTCGGGGTCCCATAGGATGCAGGACCCCGTAGTAGAGGACCATGCAGGCCACTCCAGAGGCAAAGCACAGGAAGACGCCGCAGAGGGCGGATGCAGCGTAGGAGTCGGTAGCAACCGGGTCTCTGTAGGCGTACCACAGAGCGGTAAGGATGGTATTTTCAACCAGCACCAGCGAATAATAAACCACCATGCGGTATCGGGTCCTTCCCTCCTTGACGTTAAACCAGCAGAAGACGTAGACCACGCCCACCACCATGTTGAATAGCACCTCCTCCCACTTGGACATACAGAAGTCGGTGCCTCCGTGGATTACCCAGAAGGCCATGGCACACCAGTGCAGCACCACGAAAATGCCAAAGTAGAGGTGGAAAACTGAGGCAAAGAGGGCAAATGATAGCGCCCGAGAAGAAATGGTGAAGAAACGCCACAGAAGATGCACCAGCGCTCCCCGGTAGCTCATGCTCTTTTTGTCGTCGCGGGAATCACGCAGAAGCTTGTGGTATGAGGCCAGAACCCAGGAAAGAGAGAGGAGAGACGCGACCGCTGACACACCTGGGTGACAGAGAGATTTACAGTTTTTATTGTTATTATAAAATATGCAGTATAAGTATCATTAAGTATCATTGCTCTACTTTGCTTATTAATATTTGTAATTATTTTGAATATATTTTAAAAATAATAGTATTAATCATTATTAAAGCTGCAGTCCGTAGTTTTGCCTCTTTGTCACCATCTCTGTTTGAAACCTGCAATTGCAGTTGTTTGCGGAATTATCATTTTTATGTGCATTGTGCCTCGGCGCGACTCAGCGCGGATGAATCTAATGTTTGCTGTCAATCACCACATTGGTGTGGATACTGTACTTTGGAATCACAGATTGTAGACTTGAAGTAACATGTCTGCCACTTACGTTCTGACTGAGGGGAAAAAAGCATTACAGTAAATCACGCTGCCAATGGTGATTAAATCAAACGATCGCTTAGCTCGGATCACATCAAACCGTGCAAATTATTATTATTGTTATACTTTCTCAAATTGTTAATGTTAACAACATTAGCATTGCGTGACTATGTGTATTTAGTGTGTATTAGCGTTACCTATAGATCTAATCTCTAATGTTAATTTGTCATACCATACAATCTGCCATCAAAATGATTATTTTTTGCAGCTGCTGTGAGAAAAGGCTGTGAATGATCCATCTCACATGCGATATAGCCTACTAGCTGGGACTCGTTTACAGACGTGACGCAATGATGCAGAGAAAAAAGGCGTCATGCTCGAATTTCCCGCGGAAACCCACCAGTACCACCCAAATTATAAAACATTATTACAATCTTACCGTTGTGAATCAGGCTAAGGTGAGGAGATAGTTTTGAACACTGGCTGGTTATGTACATGCTGAAAAATTGATTTTGGATAATTTTTAACCAAAAAAAGTTACGGACAGCAGCTTTAAGTAACACACTAATTATAAACAATATAACAATTATTTAATGAAATAAAATATAATAAATAAAATTATAAAATAATTAGGTGAATGTATGCTCAGATACACTACTGTTCAAAAGTTTGGGGTCAATAAGATTTTCTTTTTTGAAAAAAATTAATACTTTTATTCAACAATGATGCATTAAATTAATAAATGACAGTAAAGACATTTATAATGTTACAAAAAATGTATCTAATAAATGCTGTTCTTTTGAACTTTCTATTAATCAAAGAATTCTGAAAAAAAAATGTTATGGTTTTTTTTTTTAAAAAAGTAGTAAGCAGCACAACTGTTTTCTACATTTATAATAATATGAAATTATAATAATATGAGTTTCTTGAGCACCAAATTAGCATATTAGAAGGATCATGTGACACTGACTGATGTAATGAGTAATGACTGCTGAAACTGCTGCAAAAATTGCATTTTAAAATATATTAATTTTATATTAACTTGTTTTAAAAAGATTAACAACCCCAGACTTTTGAATTGTAATGCACATCTGTCTTTTTACATGATTAATGGAGAAACATCCAGGACCACAATAAAACTGCATGAAATCATGCTCCGAATACCAGGTTCCAAATTTCCCTTGAGTTACAGATAATCTACATTAATCTGTCTGTTATTCTAGCATTCTGCAATCTTTGTAATTTTTTATTTTATTTTTATTTATTTATTTTTTGTGGAAAAAAGAACAAAATCAAACACAATGTATGTGTGCTGTGATAAATAACTTTATCTGAATCCAGAAATGCTAATGAAAACAGAATTCAGTACAAACATCATCAATCATTGTCTAATCATTTCTATAACACCTGCCTACCATTTTGGAGCTATATTCTTCAAAACATACCTCTTTCTTGTTCTATATATATTTTTTATTTTTTATTATTTTTTTTCTAAGATGTTTACCATTCATCCTGCTGAGCTCAGACTTCATGTTCATAAAGGCATCTTGCACTGCTGGCAGTGCTGTCACCTCACACATAAGAAATGGTCTTACATCTCACATTATCTGCTGCATGGCAGGAAAAAAAACATGTTCCCCACAAACACAATTGATCATTTAAAAAGTCTCAGCTAGGGAGGGCTCAGATTGTCAAATTCATCCACAAATCAGCTTTTTTTTCTCCAGATGCATAGTATAGATTTGCCATGATCTGAAAGATTAAGATGGTTGCTGGACTTGTTGATGAATTAATATAACACGAAGCTGTGAGATTCAGTTGGCCATATTTTGTTGTCACTTGAAAAGCTAACCTAACTGTGAATTTTGGCCATGCATCATGCTGTTACAGAGCCTTGAGAAAAGACTCATGAAAAATTAAAGGTGCATTTCCAGCAACATTTCTAATCAAGAAATCTTGATTGAGCGTGCAATGCATGTGACAAATTACCAACACAGCAACACTTCTGCAAAGCAAATCAAGTCAATTTGAAACAACTCTCACTACTGAAATTATAAAATAAATATATCTACTGAAAAGTATAAATTATGTCATAATATTCTTGTCAAGGTTTTAAAATTATCCCAGTGAAATGTACACAAGCAAAAAACATTCACTACTGACACATAAAGCAATACTGTATGAAATGTCAGCGGTCTCAGTACAGAGCCTTGAGGCACTCCTTACACTGCAGCGTTTCGGCCCGGTTCTTCTGGATCATGATGCAGAGCTGGAGAACCAGCTGTGGAGCGCTTTCCAGAAATGTCTCCAGTAGACGGAGCATGTTGACATCGGCATACTCGTACATCATGGCCCAGTAGAAGCGTCGCTGGTTCTCCTTTTGCCTGCGACTCTGGATGCCGAGATACATTGTTCTGATGTACCTGCAGAGGTGCAGATGCAGAAAGAAAGGAAAGCAGAGATAGAATGAGACTGGAATATACAGAGATGGAATTGTATAGATTACATTTCAGATGTAGAAAATGACAGTAAACAGGGGAGGGGGGACAGAAAACAAGAAAGGGGATCAGTTGACCAGACTGATATCATGTATCTTCAAACCAGTGTTGTGTTGAGGAGGAACTAAAAGTAGCAATGCTGCTAATTTTACATTTTTAAAAGTGTGACAGTAGCTCAGCTGTTTTCATAGTGGTGTAGCTTTTCGTGTAATGATCTGCTACACTAATGGTTTAGTGTAAAAATGCACCTTGCTGTTTTTGTCACATTTTTTCACACATTTTTGTGACTGAGAAAGCTGAGGCAAACTATACACTATCAAACACACACTGCTAATCTGCCTTTTCTCTCTTTTTAGTATACTTCAGTCTGTATATAATTGGTGGGGATTTTTCAATGTTACATAATTTTGCCAGTAGGTGGCAAAAAGTGAGTCTTTATTAGTGAGTCATTTGAATTAGTCACTCAATTGATCACCAACAAGGATTCTTTAAGAAACAAAACAAGTTTCTGAATTATTAGTCATTCAAATTATCAATTCAATTGTTTCGCTCAACAACACTGATTCCTTAAAAAAACAAAACAAGCAACTGCTTTAATTTTGAGTCATCTGAATCATTCACCCAACCAATTCATTCAACATCACTGATTCCTTAAGAAACAAAAAAGTGCTTTATTAGTGAGTCGTTTGAATCATTCACTCAATCAATTCGTTCAACAAAACTGATTCTTTCAGAAATGAAACAAGCAACTCTATTAATTTGGAGTGATACATTCAGATTTGTTAAACAACACTGATTAAGAAAAAAAACAAGCAAGTACTGTCGTTTTAGTGAGTCATTTGAATCATTCACTCAACCGATTCATTCAACAACACTGATTCATTCAGAAATGAAACACCACAACTGTGGTACTGTGGTGTTGCTTGGAGAAGCGGCGATTGATTCTGCTGTGGCTTCGTTCAAAAATATTTCAACTAGTAGAGCAAAAATGGACCAGGTAAATGGGAACACTGTATCTAAAATGTAAGTTGTGAACTATGGTTTTGTGAATATTCCTAATTATCCCCCATTTCACAAGATGTAATATAAGTCTCTGGTGTCCCAGAATGTGTCTGTGAAGATTCAGCTCAAAATACCCCACAGATCATTTATTATACCATGTTGTAAATGCCCATTTTTGAGTGGAAGGAAATACATGCTGTTTTCGTGCATGTGTCTTTAAATGCAAATGAGCTGCTGTTTCCAGAAGAGGGTGGAGTCTGTACAACTTGTTTGGTTTTGATTATCATCTGCATCGCGGTCACTCTCACCTGACATTGCAGTTCTTCATCATCATGAAAGTTTATTATCTGCATGCGTTTTAAAGCCATATCAGTTTAAATGTCTGATATATGGTTTTCTGAGCGCACACATCTGAAGTACACACACAGAAAGCTGGCTGTCAGACAACACGTCCTGTGAGTATTAAACTAAGTTCTCTTTCATGTCTTATTGTGCTTAAACTGTCAAATACACAAAAGATCATGTCAAAAACACACAAAGTTCACATAAACACAGTTATGTCTGTGGACGTAAACAGCAGGGAAAGAAATCGCATGTGTATATTAGATCTGTGTATTAAAGTGACAGCAGCGTAATATACAGTACCTACTGCTGTATCTGCTGTTAATATGAATCAAACAACGAAAGAAAAACAGAAAATCACTCACTGCTCTTGAGTGAATAACTTTAGTAGCTTTAATAAGAATACATTTCTGACTTGAATGCTGCTGTTAAATAGTCTGGTGAGGAGATAAACATGGCGGACTGTGTACAGCTCACTGAGGGGAGGAGTTATGCTAATAGGGCAGAATCTGTCAGCAGTCATGGGCGGGGCTTCTGGAACTGCTTGTTTGGACATGATTTATATGGATTATAAAAATAGGAGTGGGTGGATTTTTACCATTATAGACTGGTTGTTTACACTCACTGTGAACACACATCTGTGTTCAAACACCTTATAAAAGTGAATTTTGCATAATCGGTCCCCTTTAAATATACAAACTAAGTTTGATGCTGTCAGTGACAATGACACTGCAACGTCCTTATGTGTTTATTCAGTTATGTTGTTTATGTAAAATACAGGACAAATAGCATAATTTCACATTTAAATACAGGACAAATTTATTATTCCACATAAATACTCCTTTTGCTCCCAAACATCTAATATTAAATAACATATTCATTAGCGCTTCTTTTCCAGTCTTTCAAAAAGACTGTGATATTTAATGTGGTTCAGAGTCAGGGGAAATCAGTGGTGTGTAATAAATGGAAACGGATAATTATTCCAGCAAACATCTTGCCTGTTTTCTTATCCTGTGTTAAAAGACACCACTATATACCAGTGGGGACAGTGGCTGACGGGCGTCTGTCTGGGCAGGGATGGAGACAGGGTGTCAGAGATTGATTATCTGTGATCTTGAGCTTGGATGATCTCCTAGAGCTCAACGTAATGTAGCCAAACAATATTTAGACATTGGGAGGCACAATCTGAGGTCTCTCTCATTTTTTTTTACCTGAAGCTTAATTATGAAGCTTTTAATGAGAGAAGCTGAGATACATAAAGAACATAAAAATTGTGCTGAGAGAAGCAGATTACATTCAGCCATAATAACAGGACTGAGGCTATGAGTTCAACAGGAGGTAAATGGGACTCACAGGTCCAGTATAAGAGAAAATTAAAAAAAAGTGTAATGATAGGACTACACCACTAGAGGGAACACATTACTGTCATGTAAAACATGACAGCATGATTCTGTTACTTTAAGGTGCTTGAAGCAATTTTTCTGAATACTACACATAAAATGTCAATACTACTCGACAGATATCAAATCACACCTGACTCTGTGATAGTCCTAGTCTATGTATACAGCTATTAATTAATAAATAATTTATTAAAGGGTTAGTTCACCCAAAAATGAAAGTTCTGTCATTTATTACTCATCCTCATGTTGTTCCACACCCGTAAGACCTTCGTTCATCTTCAGAACACAAATTAAGATATTTTTGATAAAATCCGATGGCTTAGTGAGGCCTCCATTGACAGCAAGATAATTAACACTTTGAAATGCCCAGAAAGCTACTAAAGACATATTTAAAACAGTTCATATGACTACAGTAGTTCAACCTTAATGTTATGAAGCGACGAGAGTACTTTTTGTGGGCCAAAAAAACAAAATAACGACTTTATTCAACAATATCTAGTGATGCGCGATTTCAAAACACTGCTTCATGAAGCTTCGAAGCTTTACGAATCTTTTATTTCGAATCAGTGGTTCAGAGTGTGTATCAAACTGCCAAAGTCACGTGATTTCAGTAAACGAGGCTTCGTTACATCATAAGTGTTTCGAAATTTCAACGGTTCACCACTGGGGGGGTGTGACTTTGGCAGTTTGATACACGTTTTGAACTACTGATTCGAAACAAAAGATTTGTAAAGCTTCGAAGCTTCATGAAGCAGCGTTTTGAAATCGTCCATCACTAGATATTGTTGAATAAAGTCGTTATTTAGTTTTTTTGGTACACAAAAAGTATTCTCGTCGCTTCATAACATTAAGGTTGAACCACTGTAGTCACATGAACTGTTTTAAATATGTCTTTAGTAGCTTTCTGGGCATTTGAAAGTGTTAATTATCTTGCTGTCAATGGAGGCCTCACTGATCCATTGGATTTTATCCAAAATATCTTAATTTGATGAACGAAGGTCTTACAGGTGCGGAACCCAAAAATGAAAGCTGTCATTAATTACTCACCCTCATGTCATTCCACATCTGTAAGACCATCATTCATCTTCGGAAAACAAATGAAGATACTTTAGAATATTGAAGATATTCATTTGGAGCAATGCAATTTACACATTTAAGGTCCAGAACTATAGGTAAGATATCATTAAAGTAATCCATGTGACTCCAGTGGTTTAACCTCAGTTTTATGAAGCTACGTGAGCAGTTTGTTTGCACACACAAAAAAAAAACATTATTTACCACTTTATAAAAAAATATTGACCTCCAATCCAGTAGGGGGAGCACCACGACGCATGCGTGTTGTGTTGACTCAAGACCAGAAGTTGTTCCATGAACCCGCTTTGGATAATATCATTTTGTAAATATAAAGGGTAAATTATGTTTTTTGCGGAAACAAAGCACTTGTGTTGCTTAATAAAACGGAGGTTAAGCTACTGGAGTCACATGGAGTACTTTAATGATGTCTTTCCTGTTGTTGTTGAATGTGTAAATTGCGTTGGGACAAAAAGCTCTTTTATTTCATCAAAAAGATCTTCATTTGTGTTCTGAAGATGAATGAAAGTCTTACGGGTGTGGAATGACATGAGGAAGAGTAAATGATGACAGAGTTTTCATTTTTGGGTGAACTAACCCTTTAATTAATGTTCGGCCACTCTTTTTAATAGCCACTGGTGTCGCTGTTGGACAAAAAACTAGTGATTTATACACTTTTAATGTCATATTTTGTAATATTTGCATTGTTTTATTTTTGTAGTGTTTTGTAGTGTTTTTTTTGAGGAGGCACTGCCTCTCTTGCCTCCCTGTTGTAAGCGTTTAGAAATCAGCCATGGGTCCAAATGACACGGATTCTTGCACACTTCACATCTTTGTTACACAGAAAACAGTGTAATACACAGTACATTGAAGGAACTTATGGGAAACACACACACATTTATGCACAAACTTCAAAGTTAGTCACAGATGCCACCCCACCTCCTTGGCTCCAGTCCACAACAATGTTGACGAGCGTAATCTCCTGCCATCTCGGCTCTATGTTTCTTTCATGTCTGCGTATGCCATTCTGTTCATCCAATATGTTCTTCATGGTTTACTCATCCACTCCGTCTGTAAGTCTCCCTCCTCTCCACCTCTCTCTGGACCACCGAGCTGTGAATGCCCTGTATATTACACTGAAATCTATGAAATCTCATTTTTACTGCATCGGGTATGGATTCTAAATGTAAAAACTCAGCAGCAGGTCCTATATCAGCATGAAAGGGGCAGCTGCTGCTTGAAGTTGCTGTGACTTCACTTCTCTGGCTGCCATAACTGTGCCATCTGCTTATACACTGAGAGCAGCTCACCCGCTCTGTTTACACACCAATACTGAACACTGCTACATCTGCTCTCGCGTTTAATGTACACTTTAAGTACAGAAACTCGCTACAGCTGCTCTACAGTCACACACACAATAACTCCAAAGATGCTGTCTGCTCCTGAAAACCTAAACTGGTGTGAAACTCTTTTTCCAACGCTGTGTTCACCCTTCTGACAAAAGTATATTATAAAAATATTATTATACTAGTTATATATTATTATACCAGTTATTATACTATTTCAGGTAGTATTTGATATATTGAAAGTCAATGTGAATTGCTGTTTGCAACACATTTTATTTACTTTAATGCATTTCTAAGTAAACAGAATATTCAACAAGAAGTCTTTAGAATTAGATAGAGCTTAACATAAACATAACAAAGTAGCCTAAATAGATATTAGCAAACATTAAAAACTAGCCACAGTGATGGTACACTTAACAAAGTAGCCTAAATAGCTATTAGCGAACATTATAAACTAGCCACAATAGCTAGGCTATTCAGTAATATTAAACATTACGCAGTAGCCTAAATAGCTATTAGTGAACATTATAAATTAGCCATATAGCTATTCAGTGATGGTAAACATTACGAAGTAGCCTAAATAGCTATTAGTGAACATTATAAATTAGCCATATAGCTATTCAGTGATGGTAAACATTACGAAGTAGCCTAAATAGCTATTAGTGAACATTATAAATTAGCCATATAGCTATTTAGTGATGGTAAACATTACGAAGTAGTCTAAATAGCTATTAGCGAACATTATAAACTAGCCACAGTGATGGTACACATAATAAAGTAGCCTAAATAGCTATTAGCGAACATTATAAACTAGCCACAATAGCTAGGCTATTCAGTAATGTTAAACATTACAAAGTAGCCTAAATAGCTATTAGTGAGCATTTTAAATTAGCCACAATAGCTATTTAGTAATGTTAAACATTACGAAGTAGCCTAAATAGCTATTAGTGAACATTTTAAATTAGCCATATAGCTATTTAGTGATGGTAAACATTACGAAGTAGCCTAAATAGCTATTAGCGAACATTATAAACTAGCCACAGTGATGGTACACATAATAAAGTAGCCTAAATAGCTATTAACGAACATTATAAACTAGCCACAATAGCTAGGCTATTCAGTAATGTTAAACATTATGAAGTAGCCTAAATAGCTATTAGTGAACATTTTAAATTAGCCACAATAGCTATTTAGTAATGTTAAACATTGCGAAGTAGCCTAAATAGCTATTAGTGAACATTTTAAATTAGCCACAATAGCTATTCAGTAATGTTAAACATTACGAAGTAGCCTAAATAGCTATTAGTGAACATTATAAACTAGCCACAATAGCTAGGCTATTCAGTAATATTAAACATTACGCAGTAGCCTAGATAGCTATTAGTGAACATTATAAATTAGCCATATAGCTATTCAGTGATTGTAAACATTACGAAGTAGCCTAAATAGCTATTAGCGAACATTATAAACTAGCCACAGTGATGGTACACATAATAAAGTAGCCTAAATAGCTATTAGCGAACATTATAAACTAGCCACAATAGCTAGGCTATTCAGTGATGTTAAACATTACGAAGTAGCCTAAATAGCTATTAGTGAACATTTTAAATTAGCCACAATAGCTATTTAGTAATGTTAAACATTGCGAAGTAGCCTAAATAGCTATTAGTGAACATTTTAAATTAGCCACAATAGCTATTCAGTAATGTTAAACATTACGAAGTAGCCTAAATAGCTATTAGTGAACATTATAAACTAGCCACAATAGCTAGGCTATTCAGTAATATTAAACATTACGCAGTAGCCTAAATAGCTATTAGTGAACATTATAAATTAGCCATATAGCTATTCAGTGATTGTAAACATTACGAAGTAGCCTAAATAGCTATTAGCGAACATTATAAACTAGCCACAGTGATGGTACACATAATAAAGTAGCCTAAATAGCTATTAGCGAACATTATAAACTAGCCACAATAGCTAGGCTATTCAGTGATGTTAAACATTACGAAGTAGCCTAAATAGCTATTAGTGAACATTTTAAATTAGCCACAATAGCTATTTAGTAATGTTAAACATTGCGAAGTAGCCTAAATAGCTATTAGTGAACATTTTAAATTAGCCACAATAGCTATTCAGTAATGTTAAACATTACGAAGTAGCCTAAATAGCTATTAGTGAACATTTTAAATTAGCCACAATAGCTATTCAGTAATGTTAAACATTACGAAGTAGCCTAAATAGCTATTAGTGAACATTATAAATTAGCCATATAGCTATTCAGTGATTGTAAACATTACGAATTAGCCTAAATAGCTATTAGTAAACATTATAAATTAGCCATATAGCTATTCAGTGATGGTAAACATTGCGAAGTAGCCTAAATAGCTATTAGTGAACATTGTAAACTAGCCACAATAGTTATTTAGTTATGGTAAACATTACGAAGTCGCGAACATTATAAACTAGCCACAATAGATATTGTGGCTGTTGGTAAACATTAGGAACAGGGCTTTACATTTAACACCCGCCAACCCACAAAATGCGGGTGTATTTCATCAGTGGCGTGTAACGCAGTCGCTCCTACTAGCCAATTTGGTGGGTTGAATTTCATATATAATATATATATATATTTAATTGTAGTCTTATAAAAAGGAATCTGAAATAATAAACAAAGTACAATGTAATATTGTCAAAATTTTTTATTTTTCGATACATATCGATACTGAAATATCTGTAACGCTTCCAATACTCATTTTCCACAGAACAGATACACGATACCAGCTGCTCTTTCTCTCTCTCTCTCTCATCTCTCTGACAGCGAGTCGACACACAAACCCTCCTCCCCCCACTCACTCGTTTCATTTGCTCTGGATGAATATTGTTGGTATTACAGGGCTTGTATTTCGGTGTGGGGTTGCATGTATTGCGCATAATTTTACTCATTCCTGCAGATTTTGTGCTCACATCCAAAGTGTGCCACATAAAGCCGCCTCTCAGTACTAAATTGAGTTCTTTTTCGCTAATTATTGAGCTTAAACAGTCAAATACACACAAAATAATGCCAAAATGCCGGTCTTGGCGAGTATTCACGTTAACACAGTCAGTTATGTTTTAAGTGAACGTAAACAGTTGAGAAAGAAAACGCATGTGTAACAGTATAATGGATCTGTGCGTCAGGTCTTAAAGTGACAGCAGCCTAATATAACTGCTGCCAAATTATGAGAAAATATTAAAAATATCTATATGGTAGTTTTTCCCATGGAATCGATGAGTGAAAATGCTGAGTAGCTAGTAACTTTGGAAAACCACTAGTCACAGTAGTTGGTAAGCAAAAAAGTTAATGTGAAGCCCTTGATACGAACTTGCCCACATGTGACATCTGTGGAAAAAGGTTGTTTCAAAGAAAAAATATCCGATCAATTGCACATGACTATCTTTGCTTAATGCTTAATGTTTTGAACAGCAGCTATGCTAATTATTCTCCATTTGCTTTTCTGTTTTATCTCGGGATGCCCGTCCCGAGGTAACTAGAGAGTACATCAGCTCCAGTTTGGATCCAGCTCTTATGAAGACTTCAGATGCCTCAAAACCTGTGAAGAGACGGCGCCAATCCCTGCGAGGACTTCAGATGACGCAAACTCTGGATCAACATGCACCATTCCAAATTTTTCTATATATCCTAATCATTGTTGTCATGTATTCATTACTTCCATGAGCTCATTGTTTTTACCTTAAATTAGTACATTGTAAGCTAACTGTGTGATTTATATATGTACTTTTCTGAAATTACATAATTTGGTCACTTCTGATAACAGATTACTCTAAATTGTAATGCTGACATGCATTTTCTGTAAAGCAGCTTTGAAACGATATGTATTGTGAAAGTGCTATACAAATAAATGTGAATTGAATTGAATTAAAAAAAAGTTACTATATTCTGATGAAAAATTGTGAAGACAAAACATTTTTCTTTACAAAAAAATAATTTTTGATGACATTTACACAGTTGTACTGTGAACATTTAATCAAAAATAAAATTCATTCTAAAGAAAAATAAGAACACCCATTGAGAAACTAAAAAGAACAATTTAGATTTTTTGTTGTTGTTGTTGACTTTAACATCCTGTCGAGACTGTCCATCAAGCTTTCTCTAATAAGCTAATTGTTTTATGAGGACTGTATACTGTATCTATTGTTTCTTTCACATTTGCAGACTCTTCAGAAAAGGACAGCTTGTCTCAATGACTCTTGGGAATCACATGCTTTTTTGAAGCGAGTGTGCCTTTAGAATCGTTCACCGGAATGTGTTTTGAATGGAGCGTAATCTCTTTCTGCCGCTCACTGCTCTCATGAAGCTAATTACAACTATAATCATCTTTGCATTCGTTGCAAAGCTTAATGGCTTTAACAGGAGCCAGTAATTATGTAAAAGTAGGAGGAACATTTGGTGGCAAACATCACTAACAACAGCAACAAAAAGACATTATTGTGCACACCGGCAAAGCACATCATGTTTCTTTGTGAGAGTTAATTCTCCACAACAGCCTGGACTGCGACACATCTCTGCATACAATGTTACAGAAGCAAGTTATTCACTCTGTTTAATGTTATCTGAGGATTTTATGTCTCTAAAACCCCTTCAATCTATGCCGGAACATCAGTGTTTGTGTCTTATTATGGGAAAGTAGCGAACAAAAACAATAATAAAGCAGGACTTGACCAGATAGATGAAAGGACACTAAACATAAGCCAGACATGTACAAGACTCCTAAAACTCAGCCAGGAAAGAACCAAAAGGACATTTAATACACAAAGACAAAGATAACATGAGGGATGTACAGTATATGTACAAAAGGGTAAAAGATACTGTACAACACGACTCTTGAACAACAACCAATGACTACACAAGACTAACCAACAACTATCTATGATTAAACAGTAATTTGTTGATCTTGTTTTACTGTGAATTCACATTTTAAAGTTGTCTTTAACCATGCCACTAAGAAATTATATTGTTTACTACTGTAATTGTTTACAAGTCACCATAATGGTGATCAGTGTTTCATTTGCTCGGGATCTTGGACCTTGTATATTCATATTCAAGTTTGTGATCTAGCCAAGTCAGAAGTGACAAATTAAAACATTTGTTAAAATGATGACAAGTTAGAATATAAAATAAGCTAATTGGCTGATTTTAAGTTAGTCAAACAATACTATTATTAGCGTTATTTCAGCATGAAGATTTACTGATATCTTATTTCAAATTTATAATTGTTTGAAGATGGTTGTTTCAAAATAGTGAAACAGCTGCTGAGGTTTATCTTTGAAAGGTGTGACATCATCTTGCAACACCTAACTATGCACAGACATCAATACTCGACATACAAAACACAACAATGGAGACACTCAACAAACAATAATAATAAATAAGATAAATTCTGAACATTACAAAATAAACCAACAACACAAACTGCTAAATGTGAACCAAAAATAAGTTCAGCAGCACAGATAAAACCAACAAGTATCAAAAAACTCCACAGCATAACCTATTCATGCTGCATTGCATGCTGGGTACCTTCATAGTACATATGCACTGTAGAAATACACTATGATATTGTAGATTTTGCAAGAAATTTTCAAGAGTGCAGTTAGATACAAGAGAAGTCCTATTGTGGAAATACTGTGAAAGTCATGCAATTATTAACCTGGAATATACTGTAATTCCACACTAACATTTTTAACAGTGTAAAGAACACCAACCAATAAGTAGATAAGACTAACCCACAACCGATGACTACACAAAACTAATCAACAACAATCCATGACTAAACAAACCTGACCAACAACAACCAATGAGTAAACAAGACTAATCAACAACATCAAAAGACTATACTAAGACTACCCAATAACAATCTATGTTTAAACAAGACTAATGAACAGCAACCAATGACTACACAAAACTAATCAACAACAGTCTATAAAGAAGACTAATCAACAACAACAAATGAGTAAACAAGACTAACCAACAATATCCAAAGACTATTTAAGACTAATCAACAACAATCTATGATTAAACAAGACTAATGAACAGCAACCAATGAGTAAACAAGACTAACCAGCAATAATCTGACTAAACAAAACCAACCAAGAACGACCAATGAGTAAATAAAACTAACCAACAACAACCAGTTATTTGTGTCTAAAGATGAGGATCCAATGAACAAGAGCATGAAACATAAACTTACAAGACAATGAAATAGCAAAATATAAAAGACAAACTATATATCTACATGTTAAGAAATGAATTTTAAATTCTTACAAAAATGAGCAACAGATAAAAGTTGTCGACAAATGAGAGAGAGATTACTGTTCTTTGATGACAGATGATGTGCATGCATGAATTTATCAATTTATTATCAATTTGATAAATGTATCAATTTCAATTATCATTGAAAAGAGCTTCACTCTACTGTCACTCTGAATGCATCATGCATGGAGTCCATTTACCACTTCACTGCATGAATCAGATTTCTGAGGACAAGTGGCAAAACTGCACATGCATCTGAAAAATGCAACGTGAACAGGAGTTTCACCAGAGTTTCACCTGTCACAATGTCAACAGGATGAACGAGGTAACTTGCCGGGTTTTTCCTCAACAAGGAGAGGATCTCAAACCACGCAGCTAGTGTTTCAGCTCCGTTTCACCGCTCAATCATTTAGTCAGCTGACTGAAGGTGACACAAAATGTTCCAGGGAAGGAGCCTGTCCGCAGGAAAGAAAAATCACAAATGAGATTTCAATTGTTTCTGCACTTAATAGATAACATGAGAGCAAACAGAGACTTTTCTCCTGATTATCCAGATAAAAAGACCTACTAATTTCACGTGTCCGTTTTAGAGTCAATGTCTCAAATCATGCTCAGATTTGTCTAGAAACCAGAATATATGACATATAGGAGTGTACATGATAAATAAAAATACACCTTGAATACATATGAACGTACACATCTTAATTATTTAATGGTTTTTAAAGTTTTTAAATATCATGAATTATTCATTTATAAATATGTGGTGTAAAGGTGTATTCAAGTCATTGTAGCTGTGAATAGCATTTTTAATGTATTTGAAGTCCCCTTGTAGTCGATAATTTTATCACTTAAAATTCAGCTTTGATCACCAAAATTACTAAAAAAAAAATCTTTATGCCTTAAAAAAGCTTGAATGTAACTCTACACCCTTGCTTCATTTAGTATACGTAGATCCATGTATATGCAAATTAGCCCCGCCTCCACTCACTCACACCAGCTCAGAGATCCACTCGGTCAACTTTACTGTGGTAAACGATGGGAATACTGGTTTAATTCAGCTATATATATTTGAAACAGAAACTGATTCAGAAGAAGTGGAAAAGTGAATTATACAGGCTTTATGTATCGTTCTCTACAACGTCGGAAACATAACGATAATTAATATGATTAGCTTTCTGCTTGACTACGTTATCAAACAGCTAATAATGTGTTACTAATGTTACACAAACCATGTTTACATTCGCCATCTCAGACTGCCATCTAAAAATAGTTTTGAACAACTCATATAGTTCATCACAACATCATAATATACATCATATACAATACACGATTCACCTGCTATATTTTTAAATGTACACGATTTTTCATATCAACAGAAAAATATAGTTAATAATATGCTAAAGCCCGCCCACGAACTGACATGATTGGTTACAAGGTAGTTTGTGACGTCAGAAACACCGGCGATTTCAAAGGCATCTTTTTCACTGCAGTTTTAAATAGAAAATACTCAGCAATGGTGCAGACTGATGCATTTGCACATGGTTTGTCTTAAAGCATAATAAAACACCACATAGACATAAGAACAACATTAAAAACTTGATTTTCACCACAGGGGGTCTTTAAATTAATAGACAAAAAAGGGCTGTCACATCATTGATCCACAAAGGTCAGCAATCACATCCGATTTCAATAAAGATACAAAAAAAAAAAAAAAAAAAAAATCCCTGAGAAATTTGCTAAAGGCAAAGTTGACACATAAAATAAACATAAAGTCCATTAAGTCTCCTAAGCTATGAAAGAGCAATAAAACTTCTCTCTGGGGGTGAAGAAATGTGAGATGGTGTGTCAAAGCTGGGAAGGTCAGCTCCGATTTTCCATCAGAGGCTTGTCTGTTTCAGGTGGGGCTCAAAGCATTTGCCCTTAACATTCATAATTCATCTCGTCTTATTGTATGAAATGTAGCCCACTCATGTAAGACAGGGCTGCTCTTCTTAAGCATGAACATGGCTAGTGCAATACCAGCAGATCTCAGGGATAAAAGTAAATGTTGACTGTTTCAGCCAGTATGTGCATAGGATCCATTATTCAGACCTTTGACTTCTGATCTTTGACAGGTGACGGTTGCTCCGCACAGGGCAGGAGAAGAGAGAGAACAGACGAGTGAAGGGGCAGGGTGAGAGTGAGGAAACGTGAATTTGGTGAGGGGAGGGAGACTATGGATCAATAGCTCAGGCTTTTCAAGAGCTGCATCATAACCAGAGCTAACATCTGGCATTCACTGACATTTTCTGTTAGCCTGGTAAATGTCAGGGGTGCTAACAAACAAACCCACCAGTACGCTCTTTGCCCCCCACACTCACATGCTCCTCAAATGTTGGAGCAGTGTGAACCCATGAAAGCCCACTTGTGTGCTGTTGGACTGCGCTCCACATCCTGATTCCTGACTCGAATGGGCGGAGCAAATGAAGAGTTCAGCGGCAGCCATGTAATAATGCTGCTAATGAGAGATTTGTTAGCTTTGAGCTCATTTATATGCTAGTGTACTGCACTGATGTTCAAAGTTAACACAAAATTAAGATTTTTTGAGGATAAGAAAAGAACAAAATTTTAGTGCTAACACAGTCTCATGACAATTCATAACTATTGAACATTTTGTTGGATTGATGGAGAATTCGTATGAATTCATTCAATCTAATTTGTACATTATCCTTTGACCCTGAACATGCCCCACAAACGATAAGATGTAGCGTGCAGATTATTCCTCCTTTTTGTTATTACAAATCGTGCATTTGTACACATTTGTACAAAATTGCAAATAACTTGCTATTTTATATTTCAACCACAGATGGCGATAGAGAGCCTGAAGTTCTGTAGTGCAGTTATTGGAGCAACAAAGCTTTTCAAAGCTTTCAAACCAATTGCGTCGCAAAATGATTCACTGTTTCGAAGTGTTCGAAACGTTACACACTGGTGGTCAGAACAGTATAAATCCAACAAAAACTCAAGCCAAACATGCATAAAAACACCTTTTACATACCCATTGCAAATATTTTATTGAAAGTAAAATCTATCAAATGCAATTAACTAATCATCTAAACAGATTCAATATCAAGTGTCTGTATAATATGTGTTCTTTTATCAATTTTCAGGGCTTGTTTTGTTTGTTCCATGATTGCTCAGCTAAATAGGCCTATAAGAGACTATTAGCTACTTTTGTTTATTCAAATTCTACTAATGTTCTACTAATGACAAATGTATAAAACTGATCAGAGATCAGGTAAAACCCGTAGAGACTTGTTCAATGGTTCGCCACTGGGGGGCGATCTCATTGAATCTGCATGATTCATGGGTTCACAGATGTCGCCCCCCAGTGGTGAACCACTGAAACTTCAAAACATTGCAAAACAGTTATGACATAACGAAGCCTCTTTACTGAAATCACGTGACTTTGTCAGTTTGACACACACTCCAAACCACTGATTTAAAACAAAAGATTTGTATGGGTTTCGAAGCTTCATGAAGCAGTGTTTTGAAATTACCCATCACTAACAGTCGCCAAGCACCAAATGAGAGTATTGCTGGGTCCGAAATCAAAAAACAGTAGGCGAAAAGTACATGGATGACCTACTACTTCCGGCGGGATTCTGGAATGCACATTCGATGGACAATTTACTATCCCATAATGCCACAAGAGAGGACTTATGAATGGCAGTGAGGCGACGCAACTGACACTGGTAGGTCACATGACTAACAACGTGGCGGATGTAGTAGCACTTCCGAATTTCATTTATACTTCCCATTTTCATACTAAATAGGGTGTACTTTTTTAGCAGCCCTGAAGTGAATTCAAATTCAAATGTAGTACCTACTCAGACAGTATGCAATTTCAAACACATTGAATGGCTAGACATTCTAAGGTGTTCTAAGGCAATTATTTTCAGGGAAACGCACGGCTAAAGTAGTTCCTGGCAGGTCTTGACCGCATTACAGTTCCATATAACTTCACCAAATGATTTCAGTTATTGCAAAGGTCCTTACAGCCAAAAACAGCAAAAGACACAAAACCCACAACGACACTGACCAAGCAAATAAATATAGTAAACAATAGGAAAAAAAAACGACAAATTATTTCCATGTTTTTGCCACAAAATTACGTTTTATTATACGGAAAGCACATACTGTCTTTCTCCCGCTCTCTCCCACTCAAACGCACTCACACTCGCACAGAAACGTGCTGTCAGCGCTGCTCTGACGATTTTATCAGTAAAATAGTTTATCAATATAAAAACTACATGACATTTCTCACTAATAACGCCGCTGTTCTTGAATCAGATAAACTTACAGTTTCGCTGTTAGTATAGACGCTGCTTCCGAACACACGCTTATCTCTCTCTCTCTCTCTCTCTAATAACTGCATTAATAACTACATTAGTCTGCTATAAATGGTTCAAGCCTCCGTTACTAGCTCTAAAATGCTCCCACTAGCTCCCACCCCAACTTCCTTTTTCAATAAGAAATATTTCAACTCAGAAAAGAAAGCTGCACTTATCAAGTAAGAGTTTACGTAACCTTTGCTTGACTTTCACTAACACAGAAATCCCCTTTCAATCAAAGGGGCAGATTTAGTAAACGGGGCAAATTAGTGTGAGAGTGCAATTCCACAAATGCGCCGATGGGAGTGGATGTTTTGCATGTGATCTACTGCTGACACGCAAATTAAAGTACACAGAGGCAGTCAAATCGTTTACATAATGACCAACACAATCTACCAAGAGCAGTGCAAATTAGCGTTGGGTCGCAAATAAGCAGAGCTGATGCTCATCAGGTTTGGGTCGACACAACTCTGGCATTCCAAAGAAATTAATACAAATATTTTTTCCCTTCTTCCACGTGCTCTCTGTTCTCTGCGGTGTCTCCTCCTAGCAGCAACAATTGCAGCCATGTCGCAAAATGGGTTAAGACATGCTTTTTTTGGGCGTTAAATAATGCCGCAAATACCAGTAAATTGGCTAGCGCAAACATTAGTAAATCGCATTGCGGGATTCATTTAAATACTCTCCTCCCATAAATTTTGCATCTGAAAGGGAAACTCCTACAAATGCCTATGCAATAAGGTCAGCCGCAAAAACATCTTAGTCCACGCCTTTTTAGTGCTAATTTTGCACTGCACGTCTTTAGTAAATCCCTACAGTAGTTTTTTAACGCCAAAAGAGAGTTTGCGCTGGCGCAAGCTGTTAGTAAATCTGGCTCATAGTCTTTTCCTTTTACACAATTATGCTGCATTTGAAGCCCCTCGTGCTGAGCCCTTTTAGACCTGTTGTCTGAAACCTGGCTCCCCTTGAATTATTGGGCCTGAGATCATTGCGCTTGCTCACGCCTCGTTAGTTAGCCTGCACTTGGCCTCAACTGTTCCAGGTCATGTGTGAGCGATCTGCGCGTCTGCCCATCTGCTCCACAGATACAGACCATTTCCTGCTGCACACGTGTTTCAATTATTTTATTTATCCGAATTTGTGGAGGGCTCTTAACAGAAGCATAAAATAGGCTTATATTTTCCCTGCCTTCCACGTCACACTTCACATGACACTAGGTGTTATAGACATCCTTAGAAATTGTACATTTCATGCCTTTCAAGTATTAACAAAAGCACTGTTGTTACTTTTGAATATTACCTTATGATAAGAAGGCAACCATTTTGGCTGTTTTGCATATTTTGTAGTCTATTGAAGTACATACGCCTAATTGGTTGCAGAGGTGTGTGTGGGCAGCACATGTGTGTGTGTGTGACAGGACAGCGATGAGTCACTAAATGAGTCATTGAGCTGAGGTGAACACTTTCTTCAGGTCCTCCACATCTCCTGCTGAGCACTCCTCCAGTTTCCCAGCATCATTTTCTTTCCTTTACTATCTGTTCCCTATTTATTTATGATTCCATTTTCTCTCTATTCCTGGTTCTAATCATTATTTACCGCTCTCCGTCCGCTCTTTTGCTCTCTCTCTCTCCTGATTATTTGTCTCTGCTGAGGTTCTCTTTGATTATGCGCAGCATCTCTGTCCCTGTGCAACTCAGGTATTTATAGCCGCAGTCATATTCACTGTGAGGGAGAAACACACAAATGGCTGCAAATTAAATTTGAGCTTTTATGAAAGTGTGACAGGGCCAGATTTAGAGCCGAATGGTCGTCTCTGGAGGAAAGCAAGAAAGTACCTCCCATTACATCACTATGATGGCAACAGTGAGGGCATAAATGCTTCCCAGTGGGGTACAGAAAACTTTCCATCTATCAGAGTAGTACACAACACTTTTAAGACGGAGGATGCAATGAATCACAAACCCAGAGAAGGCCTTAAAGCCTGCATGAAACGGAAGTTGTGATAGTCTTTTCTTCCCTATTTTGATGTATATCTGAGTGAAATGGCTTCTCAAACAGGAAAAAAATGGACTTGATTTAGTCAACCCATACATAACCCATACTCAGAATGCATTTAACTCAACTTTTGAGTAATTTTGCATCCATGCCACTAGGTGGCAGTATAACTCCAAAATTGACTGCAATATCTGACGGTATACATTAGCTGCGTCTCATTTCGGAGGCTGCGTCTTCCGGAGGTCGCATTTGAAGGCTGCAAACGTCATCAAGAATGTCTTATTTAGGAAAAGTAACTGTAATAAAATTGACTGTTATTCCTTGTGAATTGTAAAATACTGTAATTTCTTTCTTTCTTTGCAACCTTACGGTTACTTTTCTTAAATGACACCGCCTCTGACCTATGCAGCCTTCAAACGCGACCTCCAGTGGACGCAGCCTTCGAAATGAGACGCAGTAATAGAATCTGCATTCGATCGCTCCAGACGCATCGGCGCGCCCGCCATCTTGGAAAGTCAGCGCGTCTCACTCACAGTAAGAATCAGTGTGATGCCACAACATTGCGCAGAAATAAAACCACCGTAATTTATATTCCTGATGAAATGGGATTATCTTTCACAGGTGAGAATGTGTTGGCTTGTGTTTTTATATGTATTAACTCAATATTACTGTTTTTTGCTATGGTACTTTTTAATGTTTTTACTTTTACTATGGTAACTTTTTAATGTCGGGTTAGCAGACGCCTTCAGCTTGTTGTATTGTGTTTTATCAAAAATCTTAGCAAAATCATCTGCTGAAATCTATTGCAGATATAGATATTCATATGCATCTAACTACAGTTGCAGACACTCAGTCAACTTGCTCTCGAATGTCAATCTCAAAGGAAATATGCCGAAGAAATTTGGTAAAGTGTTATATATTTGCGCAAATCATTTTACTGTTTCCAGACTGCTTCACAAACGAGGGTCAATTCAACACTGGATTTGCACAAAAGATTAACATGACGGCACATGCTAGTCGATGAGTTGAATCAACTCCACAGCAACTACATAAATTTATCCACTAACCATTCAGAAATGTCCAGTTTCATTCTAAAAGTTGTAACTTCTTCCTGAGTCTCTCCATCAGTGTCGACTCCGGTTTGAACAATGTAAGGCTGAACACCGTTACTGACAATCCTCATTTTGGCTGCGTGAGATTCTCCAGCTTTGTTGTTGTTGAGCAACCGAAGCGCGAGCTGTTAAAGCTCCGCCCTCTTCTGGAAAGGGGGCCGGGAGCAGCATCTCATTTGCATTTAAAGGGACACACACAAAAACGGCGTGTTTTTGCTCACACCCAAATAGGGGCAAATTTGACAAGCTATAATAAATGATCTGTGGGGTATTTTGAACTGAAACTTCACAGACACATTCTGGACACACCAGAGACTTATATTACATCTTGTGAAAAGGGGCATAAAAGGTCCCCTTTAATAGTCAAAAACACATGGTCCTTTATAATTATTTAGGCCACATAGGCTACTATATTATATAATAAATATATATTTGATTTATTTGCATTTGATTTATCTGCAATAAAAAAAAATGGTAATATTGTGAAATATTTACAATTGAAAATAACTGGTTTCTGTTTTAATATATTTTAAAATGTAATTTATTCCTTTGATGGCAAAGCTGAATTATCAGCAGCCATTACTCCAGTCTTCAGTGTCAAAGCGAAAAGAATTTCAATATGTTGATACAGCCGTCAATGCTAATCATTTGGCACTAAATTACAACTTCAGTAGCATTCACGAATAGAAACTACCTTCAGAGAGAGTAAAAAAAAAAGAACATTTGTTATTTATTTTAGTGTGTATATGTGTGTTTGTCTCCCACTGCCTCGCGGCTCACAGTCAATGGAGCTGTGAGTCCCTCACGCTCTGATTCTCTTCACGGTCTTTTGTCACTATTAGCAACCGCCCGCTCATATCACAGCTAGAGTCTGGATCACATGAGTTCATGTTGAGGAGAGGGAGAAGGAAGAGGATGTGGTCACTGCAAAAAGAGCTTCGTATCTCAGTCTGTCAAAACGAGGGGCTGATGAAATCATCATCTTCTGTCTGTGGTAAATCTGTCACATTTGCTTACACTGTCTGGGGATCATGATAAAAGCGGAAGTGGGTAAAAATTACCGAGTGTGCTTACATATACAACAAAATGCTGACAACTATTAAAATCAACTATTTATTTATTTGCACAGTACAATATAACATTCAAAAGTTTGGGGTTGGTAAGATTTTTTTAATGTTTTTGAAGAAAGGCTCACAAAGCCTGCATTTATTTGATCAAAAATACAGTAAAAACATTGATATTGTTAAATATTATAACAATTTAAAATAAAGGCACCTGAAAACACCTTGTTTTCACACCAGCAAGCCCATGGGTGCACAAATGGGCACGAGTGCATTTGCTATTCAAACATCGTGGCACTGGACGTGAAAATGATAACTGCGTCAAGCTGAAACACTTGCGTCGCGCCGGCCGTCACATTGCACTGGGTGTATGATAGGGCCCTCAATCCTTCAGAAATCATTCTACTATGCTGATTTGATGCTCAAGCAACATTTATTATTATTATCAATGTTGAAAACAGTTGTGCTGATTCATATTTTTCTGGAAACCATGAGGCATTTTCTGTATTCTTTGAGTAGAAAGTGTAAAAGAACCACATTTATTTGAAATAGAAATCTTTTGTAAGATTGTAAGTGTAATTATAAAAGATTATAAAAGAATAATATATTTCTTTAAAAAAATCTTACTGACCCAAAACTTTTGCTACTTAAGTAAATGTATCTGTTCATTTATTTGTTTAGATATTTTCACTGGAAAACTAGACAAATGAGAAAATGATGGCAGTGTAAAGAGACAAGCAGAATGAAGCGTAGTTGTGAACGCAGGCAAAGAAGATCCGACCAAAATGAGATCTGATTTATTTGCATTTTACAGTATGAAAGCATGAGGCTCTGCATGTATACAGTATTTCCAATCATTTGATTATATTCCAGAAAGTGCATGTAGCAGACCAGACCTTGATCCACCGCTGCTGTTTGACACATCTTATACCTGTTGTCCTTGTACACTGTGTCCCACTTTCACAGCAGAAACCCTCAGCTACAAAAGTGCCTTACATACTAGTCCGTCATGTCGGTCAGAGAGCACACGCATTGCTTGTTTCTGCTCTGGGGACTCAGAGAGCAGCTAATTGTGTAGAAAGTGTGGCCTTTTGAGTCAGCTCGCCAGCCAATCAGAGGCCACTGTGACTCTGCCAGGGATGTTCTGATTCTTCACTCGGATATAAATGTATTTTCATGCCCACGGCGATGCACCTCCATCGCTGCGAATAAGCAATAACAGTGAGCTAATCAGAGCGGTTTTTAGTTAATTTCTGTTGGCTGGCTTATTGGATGATTATTAGGCCTTATGTAAGCTGTAAATGATTTCATGCTGAGACTTTCATCGATTCCACCTCTGATGCTTTCCTGTGGAGTTTCATAACTAAACAAACATCAGACGTGTGCAAATACAACAAAAACAACATCTGAGTTTAAAGAGATCCGAGTCCAAAGAGAATGCAGGAGTTGAGTGATGTACTGACAGCTCAGCGTCCTTTGATTCTAAACAAAGGGAATATGGACAATTTTTGGCAGTATGGAAGAGAGTAGGATTTTCTCTGCCTTCTTCTGAGCTTTGAGAACTCCCATCAACCAGACATGGGCACAGACTAAGCCAGGATTAAAAGAAAGCGCTTGACCTACTTGCTTTTTATGAGAACGCTGCGGCTGCCCATCTTTCCCTTTCAGTCATTGAAAAGCACGTCGTGCAGGTTTATCCTGTTTGAGACTGTAATTACGGCAAGCGGCTTGCCGTTTCGGAGAACCCTCGTGACAGCAGGGCAATTGAAATCAATTATCAATACTATTTCCTGGAGGTCTTAGATTACTAGTTTGCAGTCTGTGGAAGCACAGCTGAGCACACTACCTTGCACGCATTTGCTAGTGTCTGCATTTATAAGCAGGCAATTTGTCATTCTAAGTAGTATGGTCTCAGTGTGTTGTTTCACACAAAGGCTGAGCAAAAAAAAGTCCCAAAAAGGACATTTTCCCTCAAAGAATCGCTGACTTGGGAGCAGTACTGAAATTTGTACTCAGCAGAGGGAATACTGAAATTTGCCTGTACTTATCTTAAAGTTTTGAGGACAGTGGAAAGAAACCAAATATTTGTTAAAAGAACAAGTGAACGAGGCGTTTCCCTATAATAAATCCTATATATACAGTTGTGGTCATTTTAATAAACACCTTGCAGAATCTGCAAAATATTAGTAGAAAATAAGATGAATCATAAAGATTTAGTACTGCCCTAAATAAGCTATTTCACAAAACATATGGTTACATATAATCCACAAGACAAAATAATAGCTAAATTTAAAAAAAAAAAAAATGTCAGGTGAAAAATTTAATAAATAGTACATAAACAGTAAAATGGTGATAGAACTGTCTTGAGGAAAAAAAGAATGAAATTCTTGAAAAGATTATTAAAGGGGGGGATCACACACAGTTTCTGCCAATCTCATGTTAAAGGTGCAGTATGTAAGAATTCTGTCCGCTAGAGGTCGCTAGAGGCCTATTCAAAACAAAGGGGTAGCTTGATGACGCCAAGTTTGAGCGTGGAATCTTGGGACATGTGGTCTTCACATCACAGCTGGTGGAAACAATCGGGATAGGACTCGGGAAGAAATCATGTTCATGGATGAGATTATTAACGTTACTGTAGTATGAAGCAGAGCAGGACCGAGTGTTGTGGGAGCTGAACGAGGTGCTGGAGCGATTGCGCAACACACGCCTCACGAGCAGCTGAACTTTTATTATGCCACAGTCGCCGGCGCTGCTTCTGCTTTTCCGGTCATGAGTATGAGGTAACAGCTCTGTTTATCATATTAGATACATTTGAGTGTGTTGAAAATGATGTTATAACGTTACTCTGTGCCTTCGCTCGGCGGCTGCTGTGAGACACTTATTTGAGTTTTCTGTCTATAAATATATCAAAATAGTTGTTCCCTTGTCTATTAAAATGTGTATTATATTAAAGAGTCTTTGGTGTTTCCATGGTTTCTACAAAATAAAACCGGAAACCGAGGCAGACCGAGGGTTAACACGGGTATGACTCAATTGACAGGCGACTCCTCACACGTCCCGGAGCCTTGGTTAAAATTGCAATTTTCTTACGATTTACAAATAGTTGGAGACATTTGGGATATTGTAAGTACTCAAGTGAACAAAATATATAACACTGGCCTAGTGGTTTTTGGATATTTTACTGCAAAAATATTACATATTGCACCTTTAATATTGAGTCCATCTAGAGTAACAATGCATCCTTCATATCTCCGACAAGTCTTTAGTTTTATTATATTTATAAAAGATAGATGCGCTGTACCGAGTACAGTGCCTGCCGTCAGTGCTGTGGGCGGAGCTAAAGAGTCACGCGCGTGCGCAGCTTTTGCGTAGAGATCGTATGCAAGCTGTGACATCATTATAAATAAAAAGGGAACAAAAACGTTTGTGTTGTTTACATGTTATGCACTTGCGCGCCGACTGCCAACAAAACACAGACATCTGATGCAGCTTTACTCACCGCCTGCGATCTGCAAATCCAGCGTCGAACTGGGACTTGTTTACGAAGCATTCATCACCGAAATCCCGGGAACAAACAAACATACGTGCACAACTCTGTTGCTGCCCCGGAAAAACAAACTTTATCCACTGTTCCCTTAACGCTGGGTTCTTTGGGAAGCTGAAAAAGATAATCTTTCCCTCACAACCGAAAACACACTCCTTCGGTGACAGGAGCTGCGTCTCATTTCGGAGGCTGCGTCCTCCGGAGGTCGCATTTGAAGGCTGAATACTTTATCAAGGATGTCATATTTAAGAAAAGTAACCATAATAAAATTGACTGATATTCAGTTGTTTCAGTAAAAGAGAAACAACTGCACACTCACTGAAGCAAAAAGAATGATTTAATATACTGATTTAATATACTATATGGTATTTGCTTCAGTGAGTGTGCAGTTGTTTCTCTTTTACTACAATGCAATTTTTCTCAACTAGCACCTCTTCAGGTGTGCGTTTGCTATTCCGTATTCGCTTTACGAGGTGTAAAATACTGTAATTTCTTTCTTACGTTGCACTCTAACGCTTATTTTTCTTAAATGAGACTGCCTCGATGATGTATACAGCCTTCAGAGGGTGCAGCCCCTGAATTGGGACACAGCCATTGTTGAAAAATCTCTCGGTTTCCGTATCCAGAACGAAACGCGTTGATGGGCGTGCTCTTGCTCTGGGTGATGTGTGTGTGCACGCTTATTAGGGAGAAGTGCCTATACAAGGAATTCCGCTCTCTTTTGACGTCATACAGGCCATACTCGAAAAAAATTCTCCGAAACCGGAAGTAGTGTATTTGACACAGAAATACTCTGTCATACATCCAACTCGGGAAACTTTGGCCATGTTTAGCATGAGAATGCAACTCTTTAACAGTGTAAATAAATCAGAATGCATGAAATAGCATTACACCCCCCCCCCCAAATTTAGATTATTATTGTTGTATTATTATATAAAACATTTTTTTAAAAAAAACAGTGTCGAGGTCAACAAGTCTCTTATATTTAACCGACCATTTGACCTTTTTATGATAAGGCAGGATTTGTTCAGGTTGTAAAATGTCATACTTCCCAAAATTATAATATGTATGACTTAATAATTCACAAAATATTTTAAAACTTGTTTGACAAACTAATAAAATTAGGCAATTTTATATCCATGACTGATGGCAACAATTTTTTAACCATATTAACGTTGTTGTATTATTTTACAAATAATCTTGATCACTGTATGTTTATTTTTAAAAGAAAGAAAGACTAATAAAGATATTTTTAGTTAGTTATTATTAGTTTTAAAGCTATTTAGGGGATGTATAAACCAAAACGTGATTCATCAGACCAGGCCACCTTCTTCCATTGCTCCGTGGTCCAGTTCTGATGCTCATGTGACCAATGTTGGTGCTTTCGGCGGTGGACAGGGGTCAGCATGGGTGTATTCTGACACCTTTCTATCAGAACCAGCATTAACTTCTTGAGCAATTTGAGCTACAGTAGCTCGTCTGTTGGATCGGACCACACGGGCCAGCTTTCGTTCCCCACGTGCATCAATGAGCCTCGGCCGCCCATGACCCTGTCGCCGGTTCACCACTGTTCCTTCCACTTTTGATAGATACTGACCACTGCAGACCGGGAACACCCCACAAGAGCTGCAGTTCTGGAGATGCTCTGACCCAGTCGTCTAGCCATCACAATTTGGCCCTTGTCAAACTCAACTTTGAGGACAAAATGTTCACTTGCTGCCTAATATATCCCACCCACTAACTTTTCTGAAAACATTTACTCTGATAAATATTGATTTTGTGTAGTGTAAAACTCTCAGCATAGTGATGTCGGATTGGAGAGCAAATGATAAGTCAGTTTTAATGAACCAGTCAAAAATGTGTCCAAATGATTAATTATCAAATCAGCCTGAATTTTGATGATTTTAACATTTGAATGTGGATGATTTTTAATCCTTACTCAATGCATTACTAACAGGTCTTAAAAAAATTAATGAAAATTCAATGCTCAAAATATACAAAAACCCTATGAAGTAGAGAAAATGGAAAAATGTGATATGTGCAATACAGAAAATGCGAGCAACACAGATGATATGCGCAATAGACTAATGAGCAGGATGAAGATGAGGAAGAGGAAGACTAAAGAGAGCGATGGGAAGAAAGAAACCCATGAGGTAAACTAATCACCAAATATGCAATGCAATTTTCTGGCTCTGTGCCTCCATCCTCCCCGTCTCCAGGGCTCCTTTACTATTCCGCTCACACACACGGTCTCATGCCCACTCCATCTATCAGACTATACCATTTCACAACCACCCCCTCCCCCTGACAAACCCTGCTGGACACATCCACTCCGCCTTCCCGCATAGGGGAGTTTGGGAGTGGAGAAATGGGAGAGGTAAATCAGAAGGGGAACAGGATGCTGTGAGGAACGCAAGAAGATTTGTGCGCTCTGGGGATAATTGTAGACTTTGTTTAAGCAGCAAAAAAGGGCATCGCGCACAAGAACGGCTGCTGCTTTTGCTCCGCGCAGATCTCTCAGGAGGGAGTGCGTAAAGAGTGTTTGATAGTGCATCTGTAACGTTTGAGGGCGCGTTGATCGTGTTCCTCTCTCCCCCGACACCTCGCAGCTTAGCGCTGCCTTTATGATGATGATAGATGTTTGCGTCAAGAACATCCACACAGTGCTTTCATGCAAACGTTCAAAGGTTTATTCTGTCAAAAACACACAAATCAGGATGGAAATGCCTCGTGTCTCATTTCCGACATGCTTAGCTGGGAGATAATAAGGGGAACAAATGTGCTGTTTTGAATTGCTTCCCATGGGGAGGACGCCCGGGGAAGCATGAATCAGTTACGCCTCACCAAAATATTGCTTGCAAATAAAGACGCTGCAGTTGTTCGTGTGAGTGTTCGATTTCCTGAGCCTCTGAGAGGGGTTTCCCGTCATCACCGTGTCTCAAATCATCTATCAAATACACACTTTCCTGGCCCTGTTGTTTGGGCCCGGGGTAGATGCTTTAACTTTGTTGGGTTAGTACTGTCACGCCGCGAGCTCAGAGGTGGCTGACCGACCGCAAGGTGTCTCCTGACACTGAGCGTATGTCCTATGAGTCAGTCTGACCGTGACGACAGACGGTGACAGACAAGTCATCAGCTTGCAGTGCTGCTGGATACCAGGACCTTGTGTCACGCCATCTTCAGAGCTGTACTAAGAATAAAAAGCTTGCTTCATAATTTGCAGATTTTTCAAGTATCAAAGCTTAGGATTCCAAATCATGTAGTTTGTTGAAATTAGTATGTAAATATAACAGAGTGCTGCATAATAGACCCAGAAACAAGTTTTGTACTTCCAGTTCCACTGTCCTGATGTCAATGGGTTTTTTTGAATGAGTTTTTGATTAAATGCCCAAAATAAGGTCTGTAACACAATCTCAATATATTTTCACGTTGTATTCTATGATATAAAATACATCACAATGTCAAAGTTAAAAAGGTGATTGCTAACAAGTGGTTAAAGGGTTAGTTTAACCAAAAATTTAAATTCTGTCATTAATTACTCACCCTCATGTCGTTCCACACCCGTAAGACTTTCGTTCATCTTCAGAACACAAATGAAGATCTTTTTGATGAAATCTGAGAGCTTTCTGTCCCTCCATTGACAGCTACGCAATTGAAACTTTTTTACACTTCAAGTTCATAAAGAAGTCGTAAAACTAATCCATATGAAATTTTCTGAAAACACACAAGAATGAACCTCATTGGTTCTTGAAGCTCAAACGTGCTTCGTAACATGAGAATGAACCTCATTGGTTCCTATGGAAGCTCAAACTCTACATGCCTGAGTTGTATTAAAGTGTGTATGCTATGCTCTAACAAATTTTTGAAATGGCAAGGATGTGCAGCTAAACAGCAGTTTAGTACACACTGCTTTAGAGGTAATAATGAGTTTAGATAGATGCTAACGCATACACAAACAGTTATAAACAGTGGACCAGTTATAAACCAGATAACATGTTGTAAAATACACCTACCAGTCTAAGCTCTATGTATCATTTGCGTTTACATGCAAGAGTTAGCATCTAGCTAAATTCATTATCCAACTAAACTCATAAACTGTTGTTACACATTTCTTGCCAAATGAAAATTTGATTCACAGCCGATGGGGCTATCTAGTGTTTTGAGTCATTTGGAAAGTAAAACAAACCCCCTGCAATGTTACAACCCGCAAATCACAAATAATCTGACAATATCTCACTGTTAATGTGACACATTCACACATACAAGCTCTCTCTCTCTCACACACATCTGAATGACTGAGATTCAAGGACTGTAGAATGAATGTGCCTCAGATTTTTCATTTCATTCACAAAAAAAGATCTCAGTCCTTCAGTGTTCAACACTCATACAGGCAGAGATACTTATAATGGATATTTATAGATACTTACAGAGACAGACAGAAATGGATGCTTACAGAAATAGACATGAATAAACTGGATTTCCTTTTACTCTACTACAAGCACTAACCTGATCCTTTGTTGCTCTTTTAGGCCCTGTTAACACCAGGTACTAAAATCTGATTTGGGTGAAACATACATCCCTCACTATGTCACTGAATATTTATAAAGGATAGGAAAAGCACAATAAATGTTTATATGTTGATGTCAGAAATGCATCTTTACATGAAGTGCATGTACTGTGTGTGCCTGGACTTGTCGATTAAATGGTTATTTTATTTTAAAACCAACCCAGGCTCATTAAAAAGAAAAGTGCCAACTTATATTTTAGCAAAAGCATACTTATACAAACAATTTACTGCAGTTTCCAGCTGAAATGAGCACTAGTGCCAGTAAAACACCAACAACTTATGATTACAGGGGAAGATTACAATTAATAAAGATTTGTTTTATCACAATAACACTTTTACCATAGTGTATGATTTGTAAACGAACACATTTTTACGTTTGTATCACATAACCAGCTCTTTGTATGGCTTTTCTGAAGAAGTAAACTTGCTGGGCAGCTCACCTGATATAGCAGGTGAGTCGATAAAAGAGCTCAAAGCCTGGCTAAAAAGGCATCATTGCTTCAGCAATTGTGTTTTCACCTCACATTTGTTTTTGTTGACACTATGGGTTAGGTTTAGGGAAGGGTTTGGTGTAGGTGATACATTATTTTCAATCACGTTTTTTTTAGCGCCACTCACTGGATATTTAATTTCCAAACTGCCATCATACGTAAAACAAACAACGTAATGAAACATTGCCAGATTCATGTTCCTCTGTTTCGATTAAAGGGGGGGTATAATGCTATTTCATGCATTCTGACTTATTTACACTGTTAAAGAGTTGGATTCTCATGCTAAACATGGCCAAAGTTTCAAAACACGAGTTGGACGTTTCTGTGCCAAAAATACTCTTCAGATTTCTCACAAACTTCGGACAGTTTTTTTTCGAGTATGGCCCTTTTTATGTAATAAAGGGTGGAATTCCTTGTACAGGCACTTCTCCCGGAAGAGCGCCAGAGCGAGAGAGCAAGAGCACGCTTCGTTCAGCTTTACGGAAGTCGTCGGCAGCCCTGCACAGGACTTGCTCGAGAAAGATTTGTCACTTTGTTTTTAGACCACGAATGTCACCAAAGCAGTGTGTTTTTGGTTGTGAGGGAAAGATAACCTTGCTTCCCAAAGAACCCAGCATTAAGTGGAGCTGAGAGATTTGTGCTCACGCATTACATTGATGCGCTCTCGATATTTGTCATTAAAATAAGGATAAAGTTGTGTCTGATAGTTGCAATCACATTTTTATTGGTTAAAATGAATGGAGAATATCTTGTGTTTTTCCTTGGCTGCTCGAGCCCTCAGGATCGGCGCTTATGGTTTCATAAACAAGGCCCAGTTCGGCACTGGATTTACAGATCATTTGAAACTGAAAGATGGAGCGGTCACAGCGATAATGATCCCGGTCATGAGTCTGAACCGCAGGTGGTGAGTAAAACTGCTTCAAATGTCTGTTTTGTTGGCAGTCGGCGCAAACAAAGTGCATATAATGTAAACAATATGAACGTAGTGAATTCAAAAATTCATTATTCATCATTCACTATACGCTATTTTCATTTTAGTGATTCAAAAGTTATCCAGAGATAATGTGATGGTGTATTGTGTGTGTTTAAAAACATTTGTTTAGCTGACCATCGATAGCTTGCAGACGATCGCTACACAAAAGCTGTGCGTACTCGTGACTCTTTAGCTCCGCTCACACGGCACGCCTCCCGGAGCTTGGCTGTTTTCGGAAAGACTCAGTACAGTGTATCTTTCTTTTATATTCTGAGACTCTTCAGAGATATGAAGAATGCTATACTACTCTATAGGTACTCAAGATTAACATGAGATTGGTAGAAACTGTGTGTGTTATGTACCCTTTAAACTAAACACACTTTTAGCGCCACTCACTGGACATTCACTTTGAAAGTGTCACAAAATGTGCAAGAAGCAACGTACTGTAATATCATTTTGCGGAAATGTCACCATACACTCTAAAAAATAACATGCTGGCTCTACAAAAAAAATATAGCGCAATAGTTTGCATCAGTTTTTTTGAGTTATGACAACTTTGAGTGAATTTATTTTCCACCAACAAGCTACATTGAGTTAGAGTAACTTAATAATTTGTAGCATAAACACAAATTTTTAAGTTGATTACTCAAAAAAAAATTAAGTCGCTCCACACAATGAAAACCACAAAAACTTCAACATTACAAAAACTCTTTTAAATGTCAACCATAACAGCATTAAACACTAACAGGTCTTTCCCTTCACTAAAAACAAATTAACACTTAATTTCAACATTTATTCTCCTTATCCAGTCCTATGCAAAGCATGCTGGGAACTAGAAATCCACTGCCTAATTTCCGAAGTTATCAAGACAATTTTATTACGTTATTACCACTTAATTTAAAAAAAAAAGTCAATTAACACAGAAATTTGAGTTTAAATTACAGACGATATTAAGTTGATGTAATGATCAGCATTATGATGTCAACAGAACTCTACAAAATAATGTTTGCAACTTAAAAGGTTTAATTAAAACAATAAATTAGAATTTTAACTTGCAATTTATTGAAGCTGTGGTAACAGGTCCCCTGAATTACTTTTTAGCATGTTTTTCCAATGAGTCGGAGTTGTTTAAAACCCTTGTGTGTGGATGAGCTATCAATAATTTCAGTCAAAACATTTCACTCTTCAACTTTTAGAAGTACATTGGCATACAGATGAGCTTAAAGCTAACACACATGTATCTGAAAGCCACAAAAACTCCAAGGGGCCTTTAATACAGCTGTAAACAGGATCTGGAGTTACTACAAAGACAACGGCAGAAAGGAATAAATAATGAGAGGGAGGAAGAAGACATAAAACAAGAAAAAAGAGAGGTTATAAGCTGAAGGGCTATAGTGACTCGAAAACACAGTTTAATGAACATCAATACAGATAGAAGGATGGAGAGAAAGAGAAAATAAAGTAAAGTAGTAAAGAGAGAAGGAGGAAAAGGTCAAGTAAATAGCAGTGACAAAGCCTTCTGTATCATCAATCACCCACGTCCAATTGCGTTAGTCAACCGTGTTCTGTTCCCGCATAAAAGAAGCAAGCGTGTGCCAAACACGCTCCTTGTCAAAACATTATGATTCCCCTCACACAGACTGGCCATCTTAGTGTTCACCGTGAGTCACGCGGACAGATGTATTATATCAGCTACACTCGCTAATACTGGAACACAGACGTTACGGGTCAGGTGTTCATATGAAGATTTTCGGGTGTTCCCTATAGAGAAAGGATCGCAATGGCAGCAGGAAAAGGTCTATAACAGGTCATCACATCGTGCAGGTAGTGGGCCGCCTCCCACTATTTTGAGGTGGATTACATTATAATTTCCTGCTGGCTCGTCCACCTACATGGTGGCCTATGATTCACAGTGAGTCACATCAGCAGCTTTGCGTCGGTGTGTGCGTGTGCCTATCTGAATGTGCGCTGACAGCCAATTTCAGCCCGCTACACAAACAAATACATATCTGTCTGAGTCAGTTAACTCTGTTTAACATAGTTTGTCTGTTTACCGGCCTGGTGTTTACACTATTGTGTGTCTAGTTTGGAAATAAGTTGGGTCATGCTGGGTTCAGACTGACTCAAGTGGGTGACTATAACATATTAATATTGGCACATGTTCCATGCTAAAGACTCATTATTCTTTTCTTCTGCTAAAGCGAGGCACTAAATGCACAATAAGCCCCGTTTCACACCACATGCATGAGCAGCATGGAAGCAAAGCAGCGGTGTAGCTATAAGGTTCACAATGCAGATTAGCATTGTGTCCAGACGTGTTCACACTGGACGACGTGTTCTTACTGTTTGTTCAAAAACAGCTGGACAGAGTGCAACAGAAGATTGGGTTTCACAAAACATTTAACCAGCATGGTCCAAAAGGGTTGTACCTATTCTCTTAATGAGTCATGGGTGTGTTTTTTGGGCGTAACGTGCAATAAACCAATCAGAGTCTCATCTCTCATTCCCTTTAAAAGCCAGTTGCGCTAAATTCGCTATTTACATGGCAGAATTTGCAAGCAAAAAAGCTGAACGCTTCTCCAGAGAGGAATCCTTTTATTTTTAATATTTGGCATGTTTGTGTGCTGCTGCGCGTCCCTATGTGTGTAACAAGCAGAGTGTACGCGTGTTGTGCACCTGTCTATAGGCGCATAATACTAACGCGCCCTTTAAATAACAAAAAAATACTGCGCCATTGACTTTAGAGCAGGTTTTTGTTGGTCAATGGCGCAGTCGTTTTCAGTTGCCTCAAAATAGCAACACGCCAACAATGCACCTGAACACACTTCGTTTTCAGACCAGCACGCCCATGGGTGAACAGATGGCTGCGAGTGCATTTGCTATTTAAACAAAGTGGCGCAGGACATGAAAATGATAACTGCGTCAGGCTGAAACTATCGTAAAACACTTGTGTTGCGCCTGGCGTCGCATTGCACCGGGTGTATGATAGGGCCCATAGTCTTAAAGTGGGACCTATTATGCAAAATTTACTTTTATAAGGTGTTTGAACACAGATGTGTGTCCACAGTGTGTGTAAACAACCAGCCTATAGTGGTAAAAATCCACTCCTTTTTTATAATCCCCATAAATCATAAACAGTCTATCCAAACGAGCGGTTCCAGATTTCCCCCTACTCTTATGTAAGAGTAGTACTTTGCTGTTCCAGAAGCCCCGCCCATGACTGCTGACAGATTCTGCCCTATTAGCATAACTCCTCCCCTCAGTGAGCTGTACACAGTCCGCCATGTTTATCTCCTCGCCAGAGCATTTAACAGCAGCATTCAAGTCAGAAATGTATTCTTATTAAAGCTACTAAAGTTATTCACTCAAGAGCAGTGAGTGATTTTCTGTTTTTCTTTCGTTGTTTGGTTCATATTAACAGCAGATACAGCAGTAGGTACTGTATATTACGCTGCTGTCACTTTAATACACAAATCTAATATACACGTGATTTCTTTCTCTCGTTCACAGACATAACAGACATAACTTTGTGTGTTTCTGACATAACCTTGTGTTTATTTGACAGTTTAAGTGCAATAAAACTTGAAAGAGAAATCAGTTTAATACTCACAGGACGTGTTGTCTGACAGGCAGCTTTCTGTGTGTGTGCTTCAGATGTGTGCGCTCAGAAAACCATATATCAGAAGTTTAAACTGTTATGGCTTTAAAACGCATGCAGATAATAAACTTTCATGATGATGAAGAACTGCAATGTCACGTGAGCGTGACCACGATAGAGATGATAATCAAAACCAAACAAGTTGTACAGACTCCGCCCTCTTCTGAAAACAGCAGCTCATTTGTATTTTTAAAAGACACAAAAACAGCATGTTTTTTCCTTCCACTCAAAAATAGGTATTTACAACATGGTATAATAAATGATCTGTGGGGTATTTTGAGCTGAAACTTCACAGACACATTCTGGGGACACCACAGACTTATATTATGCCCATTGTAATAGGTCCTCTTTAATAAAAACAATGTACTCATGGCATGAGACACTGAAAAACATTAGACTGAAAAACACGTCCAGTAATGCAACGAATGCATGTGAAGTCGACACACGCATCAAATCAACATTGACTGGACTGACGTATGCTGTAGGCCAGTGATGAACTTATGTTCAATGATATGGAAAAAAACAAATTAGATATTGAGCCACTTTTTGTCTATTTAACGTTTTACTCATCTGCTACAATAATGGAACGACTTTATCTTCATTTGGGAGCTTTTCTTAGCAAATATTCCTATGTGTGATTAATTTGACTAATTAATTGGCATATCATATAATTAATTCGATTACAATCTTCAATCGATTGACAGCCCGCTAATTTTTATAGAGACGACAGTGGAGTGGAGAAGAGAATGGAGGAAGAGATGAACAAAGAGGGAAACTAGGACAGATATCTGTGGAAAAGAACATTAACTCAATACTAAAACCTCAAATGTCAATCAAATCAGGCAAACTGCCTCTCATACACAGATCCTCAATCGGAAAGCCTAGACTGGTCAGGAAATACAATTATCCGTGTTTTTTAATTAAATCTGAATGTGTTATCACTCCAGGGACACTGAGTGAGTCACAGACTTCACTGGGAGGTTTTCCTCCCTTTTCTCAAATAAAGATATCCTCGATGGAAGCGTTAGACTGCTATTGTTCTTAAAGTCCCCCTGTAGTCAATAATTTTATCCCTTAAAACTCATCTTTGATCACCAAAATGACATATTTAAACTTTTTTTTTTCTGTGAAAAAAAATATTCATGCCTTAAAATAGCTTGAATGTAACTCTACACCCTTGCTTCATTTAGTACATGCGGAATCATGAATATGCAAATTAGCCCCGCCTCTACTTACTCACACCAGCTCAGAGATCCACTCGGTCAACTTTACTGTAGTAAACGCTGCACAATGGCAACTGGATTTAATTCTGGATTTAATACTGGTTTAATTCAGCCATATATGTTTGAAAAAGAAACTGAATGGTGTTGACTAATGAATTTGCACATGGTTTGTTTTAAAGCATATTAAAAACACCAAATAGACATATAAACAACAACTTGATTTTCACCACAGGGGGTCTTTAATGTGCTTCAAGCACTCCACATTCAGGCAAACAGGCGAGCCCCTGAAGCATTCTACTTTAGGGAAAAAGAAACACGTCAGTGTGACACATTGAGAACAAATTGGAGAAGACAAGTCCTAGAAAATCAGCGCCTCAGCTTTGAGCAGGACAAAGTCGCTGACGCCAACAGCGGGCAGAAAATACAGTCCACGCTCTCCTCTTCCAGCACTCCACACAGGCTTAAGCACTCATCCCTGATAATCACCCTCAAACACTTTCTGAGGGGTATCTCTGCTGGACACCTGGACAGAGACCTTTCTGGGGCAGGGGAGAGGGGGAAACAACTCGACGATCCAGAGCATGCAGTGCATGCGACAAACATAAAATAATTTTTTTCACTGATCAGTTTTGGTGTCACCTCTGCAGCAGGCAGCTGGCGGGGTGATGGATGTAATGGCTGGGTGGGTGAACACAGAATGTGGATGAAAAACAGATGCTTGAATGCTGTAAGCTACAGAAAACAACTCCTTTAATAACTGTAAATTATCAAAAGGTCTATTTGTAAATACAACATATCCAGGGCTTGACATGAACTTTTTTGCTCACCAGCCACTGTGGCTTTCCAAAGTTAATAGCCAATCAGCACTTTCACTCATTGATACCATAGGGAAAAACTGCCATATAGATATTTTTAATAATATCTCATAATTTTGCCACTTTAAGATCTGACGCACGGATCCATTATACTGTTTCGCATGCGTTTTCTTTCTCAACTGTTTACGTTCACTTAAAACATAACTGACTGTGTTAACGTGAATACTCGCCAAGACCGGCATTTTGACATTATTTTGTGTGTATTTGACTGTTGAAGCGGCGAAAAAGAACTCGATTTAGTACTGAGAGCCGGCTTTATGTGTGCGCACATTGGGTGTGAGCACAAAATCTGTGGGAATGAGTAAAATTACGCACAATACGCTACACGCCACTGCTGAAATACACTCGCATTAGGTGGGTTTTTGGGTGTTAAAGGGGACCTATAATGCCCCTTTTACAAGATGTAATATAAGTCTTTGGTGTCCCCAGAATGTGTCTGTGAAGTTTCGGCTCAAAATACCCCACAGATCATTTATTATAGTTAGTCAAACTTGCCCCTATTTGGGTGTGAGCAAAAACACGCAATTTTTGCGTGTCCCTTTAAATGCAAATTAACTGCTGCTCCCGGCCCCCTTTCCAGAAAAGAGCAGAGATTTAACAGCTAGTGCTTTGGTTGCTCAAAACAACAAAGCTGGAGAATCTCACGCAGCCAAAATGAGGATTGTCAGTAACGGTGTTCAGCCTTACATTGTTCAAACCAGAGTCGACACTGATGGAGAGACTCAGGAAGAAGTTACAACTTCTAGAATGAAACTGGACGTTTCTGAACGGTTAGTGGATAAATTTATGTAGCTGCTGTGGAGTTGATTCAACTCATCGACTAGCATGTGCCGTCATGTTAATCTTTTGTGCAAAATTGACCCTCGTTTGTGAAGCAGTTCGGGCGTAAAATGACAGCATGACAACAACACTCTACTACAACAACTCTTCCTCTTCTCTAAAGCAGCCCAACATGGCCCTCGCCCCCTTTGTTGCGTGTTCTCGGGGGCGGGGTTTATGTAAATTTTGGGTTTGTGATGTCACCAACCCGGGAAGAAGCTTGTTGTAGTCCTTAACAGCCGTTTGTTGTAGTCCTTAAAAAGTGATTTCTGTAAAAGAAAATATGTTGCATATTTAAAATATGTTGCATATTTAAAATATGCAACATATATGCATATGACAGCAACATTACAGACTAACTAAAGTTAAAAAAGTGAAATCATAATCAAGGACCCCTTTAATGTCAAGCCCTGAACATGTCTGCTTTTATTTCACTGTTTAAAACAGAAGGATATGATCACAAACCATGAAATCCATGAGTCCAAAAGTCTCCCTCCAAACAATAATAATATTTTGCAATATTGCTGTTTTTACTGTAGTTTTGACCAAATAAATGCAGCCTTGGTGATCATAAGAGACTTCTTTTAAAAACATTAAAAAAATATAATGTTTTCTAATGTTTACAGTACAAAACAGTTCTGACAGAAGACCACGGTTTGTTTGTTTGTTCGAGCAGATGGCACGCTGTTGCACTGATTTCATTCAGCTTTATAATGAGTGATTTAGCATGTTATACTGTACATCCTCGTGTAGCTTTCTAATATACTCTGCTCTAGTCTAGAACAGCGGAAAGAGCATTCAACAAAAGATGAATCAGAGAGGAAAACAAGCAGTTTCTTCATTTCTCTTTGATGCTTGTGCATGTTTATGCCTTGATTCAGTTTAATGTAACTCAATTTAATTTGGTATTGCCCTCAATTGAATTCAGTTCCATTACAGTTGACTCCCCGTTTCTCTCCTCCTCCCCCTCCCTCTCAATCTCCCTGTATGTCTCCATCAGAGAGCAGAGTGTGATGTTTTCAGAGATATAGCAGCTCCCTGCACAGCCCGAGGCCATACAAACAGCCTGCGACAGCCTCACAGGGGCCTGGTGTCAAAGTATAGTAACCGTGATGAGCACAGTTCTAGTGTATTCCCACTGGGAGATGCTGATTTCATGCCTTTCTCTCTCTTCTCAGTGCAGAGGTGGGGCATGTGTCTCCTGGGAGTTTAAGAAAATTACATATCACAATTATTTCAAAAAAAAGTTTTTCTAAAATAGAAATTATCCATTTACGTGTCTAAATTTGGTCAGTACTATCAAGTCAAATATTTTTCAAGTACTTTAACGGCTTATGCTTCGGTTGCTCAACAACAACAAAGCTGGAGAATCTCACGCAGACAAAATGAGGATTGTCAGTAACGGTGTTCAGCCTTACATTGTTCAAACCGGAGTCGACACTGATGGAGAGACTCAGGAAGAAGTTACAACTTTTAGACGTTTCTGAATGGTTAGTGGATAAATTTATGTAGTTGCTGTGGAGTTGATTCAACTCATCGACTAGCATGTGCCGTCCTGTTAATCTTTTGTGCAAAACCTGTATGGACGCCCACTGTACATAGCGTACCTGTTTGACAAACAGAGCCATACACACCAGGCAATGATTGCTATCAAAAGCTGTGAATGGTCTAATATTTTTCAAAAATATCGCTTGGACAGAAACGCTCCTTTTTTAGCAATCAAGCTTGCCAGGCTCAACTTGCAGGCTATCCAAGCTAACGAGACTCTAAATAGTGTTCTGTGCTCGTCTGTGCAGCCAATGACAGAACAGTTAACATGCTTTGCTTAAACTTTTGCCATGGCGTTAGAACCGATACACCATTTTCGGTACACTTGTGAAAACAAAATGGCGGCGCCTTGGGTGGAAACGTGCAGATTAAGGGGCGGTAATATTATAATAAGATCCCCTTCCTACGTCACTAGGAGAGCGAAATCTGAGCGGCTCGTTTTTTTCACGTTTGCAGAGAAAGACATACCAAAACAAAGTTACTGGGTTGTCCTTTTTTCACGTTTTCTGGGTTGGCAGATACACCAGGGACCTGATTATAGCACTTAAACACAGAAAAAGTCAGATTTTCATGATATGTCCTCTTTAACTTGATGTACTAAAAAAAATTAAAGTGAAAATACAAAATACAGAAATAAATTTTAATTCAAAATATTAATAAAAATATCAGTGATACTAAAACAGCATTGGTAATATGCTGAATCAATTTTTAAAATGTATTATGTATTATCTGTGTTGTTATTAATATATTCTTTTATATAGGCTATTCATTCTTTTATATATAATTCAATTTTTATATGTGTGTGTGTGTGTGTGTGTGTGTATACTGTATTATACACACATACTTTACAACACATAATTTTTTAATGAACCAAGCACAGGTGTGTTCATTACACCACAGTGTTCACAGGAAAAAATATATCATATCTATCTTTTAATTACATTTAATTAAAATTATATTTAAATTAAATTATTGTCAGGGTATGAGCCAAGTTGTATTGCATATAAACAAAAAATGTACCACTACACTAACTAATCTTATACCCTTAAAAAAAAAAAAAAAAGAGTTGAAAAGACTTTTTTCCCCTTTAGTCTTGTGTTATCTGAACTGGAGCATCAAGTTTGCCAGTAAAACTGCTGCATGATGCCCTGCCTCTGGTATAACACACGTGTGCACATGATGTCCCGTCAAGGAGGAAAACATCACATTTGCTATGTATAAAGGCTAATAAGGATGTGAATACACCCTGTAAAAGAGGCATTGTGAATTAGAACAGCAGTTTTTACCGTTCTTGAGGGATTCAAAATTCTCAACTAGGACGAGGTGCCCCACTGTCAACCCTACTGCACCATCTGTCCAATCTGTATCGCAAACATTCAACAGCCCATAAACTCAGGCTCACATTTTCCCCAAAGAATCCAGCGTTCCCAAAGGAGGCTTCTCATCAGTCTATTCATAGTGTCGGAGCAACAGACTGTGTCCTCCTCTGTCGGGAGACGCACAGCCAGCTCTGATGCCGTGATTGGCACCTCAATGTGAGTCACATTGAGCAGAGACCTGCGCCAGTGATGAGGGGAATCCCTAACATGGCTTTCCTTATATGGGGCATCACAGATAGGTCAGTCTCCTTATAAATATCACTTTCATTTACTGCTCATGTTGTTTCTTCAGCCAAATATTGTTGTGTGCAGTTACAGTATTCCTGAAAGACATGGCAGGAAAACTCCCAGATGTTCAACTACCAATACTGTCATTTATGGTGGGAACTTCGTTACAGCTGATTTTGTCCCTATCATTTTAGCTTGCAGCAAGGGAATTATCTAATACTGTGCATCTCTATCTGCAATTTCAGTTTGTTAAAATAAAAGTTTTTAGTTTTTAATAAAGTTATTAGAACCACAAAATATCTCTCCACTAGACAAACAACTTATATTCAAAATCTATGCATTTATCTACTGACCTACAAAAACCCTGGTCAGATAGCAGCAGATGTGAGAATAAAGTTGAAAAATCTAATGAAAAGTCTTTTAAAATGAAGGAATTTGTGTTGGTTCATATGCAAAAATGCTGGATTAAAAATAACCCAAGTTGGGTTAAATATGTATAAACCCAGCGACTGGGTTGTTTTGACCCAGCGGTTGGGTTAAATGTTTGACCAACCTGCTGAGTAGTTTTATTTAACCCAACTATTGTTTAACAATTACTGTATTGCTCACCTAAAATTAACCCGAAATAGGTTGGAAATTAACTTTTATTAATATGTTTAATAAATAATAATTAAACAATAAACATTTATTAAATTGCTTATTAATAAATGTTCACATTTTGATTATTGTTACTTTAGTAATTATGTGTATGATTTTTAATTTCCAAAATATTTTGGGTTTATTTTAAGACAGGGCTTAGGCTAAGCCAGGATTAGGCTTTATTTCAATTAGGGTATTTAAGTAGCTTTTATAAACTTACCCTAGAAAAAAACACTACTGGTGTGCGTCTTGAGACAAAACAGTGACAGTGACATATTTTAAGATATGTCAGTGCAAGTTACTTTCAGTTAAAACAACTCAAACCTGCATTTTAGTCTAGGACTAGCTTAAGCCTTGTCTGTGAAACCGGGGGATAGTAATTTTGAATCAATAGTTGAGTTAAATAAAACTGCCCAGCAGGTTGGTCAAACATTTAACCCAACTTGGTTTTTTTTTAACCCAGCATTTTTTAGAGTGTGGTTTTGAAAAGCTTTTTAAAGAAAATGTAATGTGGCGTAACCATAAAGTAAAAAGTAATCACATATTTTCCTTATACATTTAATACATGTGCATGTACACATCTTAATCAGTATTTCCAAAATATATTATGATAATGTATTTGCAAATATCTTTTTTTTTTTTTTTTTTTTACAACTATCATGACTTATTAATTCATAAATGTTAAGTTTTTGGGGAGTTGCACCACATGACATTTTACAACCTGAACTAACCTTGATTTGTCATAAAGAGATCAAATTTCCCTGATATTTTAAAGGGGACCTATAATGCCCCTTTTCATAAGTCTCTGATGTCCCCAGAATGTGTCTGTGAAGTTTCAGCTCAAAATACCCCACAGATCATTTATTATACCATGTTGTAAAGGACCAATTTTGAGTGGAAGGAAAAGCATGCTGTTTTCATGCATGTGTCTTTAAATGCAAATGAGCTGCTGCTCATCGCCCCCTTTCCAGAAGAGGGCGGAGTCTGTACAACATGTGCCTCGGATACTCTGCCAAAAACACCTGTTTGGTTTAGGCCTAGATTATCATCTTTATCGCAATCACACTCATGTGACATTGCAGTTCATCATCATGAAAGTTTATTATCTGCATGTGTTTTAAAGCCATATCAGTCTAAACTTCTGATATATGGTTTTCTGAGCGCACACATCTGAAGTACGCACACAGAAAGCTGGCTGTCAGACGGAGCGTCCTGTGAGTATTAAACTGATTTCTCTTACACGTCTTATTGCACTTAAACTGTCAAACACACACAACATTTTGTCAAAAACACACAAAGTTCACATAAACACAGTTATGTCTGTGAACGTAAACAGCAGGGAAAGAAATCACATGTGTATATTAGGTCTGTGTATTAACCCTTAAATGCATACCTTGGGCCTTTATCGACCTGGGATGTCATTCACTACCCTCCTCCTCGTTCATTTTTTAAAGTTAGACATCAACCTTCTTAGTATTCCTCAATCAATTCATTATAAACAATATAACCCAAAAACCCCCCCCCCATAAAATTATAAAAGAATGCCTGTTTTCCCATTCATCAAATGGGCTCATATTCGCGATCTCAAACATATTCTCAAAACTATCATTTGCTGAATGTACAGGGAAATGAGCTCTGATGAGGACAGTGATGATGGCATAACTGATGCTCAAACTGAACCCTTCCAAGCTCCAAAAGGTAACAAAATATGCTTTATTTATTCTTCTGTAATTGTTACTCTAATATCAGTGGAGTTTTATATTATCGTGACAGGTAGAGTAGTCCATCCGTGTTAGATATAGATCCGGGTTGCTGAAGACCCGAATATGTAAAAATGGCTGGCGAAACATGCATTTAAGGGTTAAAGTGACAGCAGCGTAATATACAGTACCTACTGCTGTATCTGCTGTTAATATGAAAAGAAAAACAGAAAATCACTCACTGCTCTTGACTGAATAACTTTAGTAGCTTTAATAAGAATACATTTCTGACTTGAATGCTGCTGTTAAATGCTCTGGTGAGGAGATAAACATGGTGGACTGTGTACAGCTCACTGAGGGGAGGAGTTATGCTAATAGGGCAGACTGTCAGCAGTTGTGGGCGGGACCTGTGCAATGTGACGTCACATTGCTACAGTCTGCAAACGGCTTATTCTGAGACACTGCTTATGATTTTTGGGGATTAAAAAAAGGAGTGGGTGTATTTTTATTATTATAGGCTATAGGCTATCTGTTTTCAAACACCAGGTAAAAGTGAATTTTGCATAATAGGTCTCCTTTTAGAGTCACACACAGTCATGAGGGTCTGCAGGGGTCCCCTCTATGACATCATTTCCTGCTTTATGTTTTTCTGAATATTATTCACCATAAGAAATATTAATAGAAGATTATGCCAAGAATTTTGTTCATTTTTAATGTATTTTTTAATAAATTTATCACTTTGACAAAAACTAAAAAATTAGTGGCACCTCACTGACCTAGTTATCTAAATAAATCTTGGCCCTTGAAGTGGTCAACAAGAAGTAACGTTCCCTCATATCACTGTGTAAAGGAAAACCAAGGTTAGCAATGAGAAAATTCAGCTGTCTGTGACTGGATATCTCATTCTTTCTATTTGTTGCTCTTGTTTCTGCTTTGCTCCTCTGCTGTACTGCTGTGTCTCAGAGGAGCTGAGCGAGAGTGACCTCGCAATCGACTGCTAATACAACTGTCATCGCCTCACAGCACCCACTAGAAACAAGCACAGGGAGGAGAGAGAGAGAGTGAAGGCAGTGAGGGATGAAGCACGCGATGAGAGTCTGTATGTGTGAGCGTCTGCATGTTCCTCAGATGGGAAAGGAAAAAAGAAGAAAGAAGGAAAGTGGAGGAGGTGTCATAGAAGCAGTTATATTAAGGTTAAGTATATAGTCTCCTGATAGTAATCTTGGTACTCATGGGTGATTTTCAATCTGTATTGTGTGAGAAGTGAGGTATAAATGAGATTTTAAAAATAAAATGAAAATAACGTGAACCCCACGAAAAATAAAATAATAATAAAAATCTGTCATTATGTCTTAAACCTTATTTTTGTATTATTTAGATACTATTCAAATATTTAGTAATATCTTGAATTAGCTTTTATTTTTATATTTTCAGTTTCATTTTAATTTTTAAGTTTTAGTAGTTTTGTATATTATTTTATTTAAGCTTTATTTCAATTAATGGAAATGATTTTAATATTTTTACTTTTAGTTAAAGGTGCAATATGTAATATTTTCTGTCTGCTAGAGGTCGCTAAAGGTCTATTCAAAACAAAGGCGTAGCTTGATGACGCCAAGTTTGAGCGCAGAATCTTGGGACGTGTGGTCTTCACCTCACAGCCGGTGGAAAACAACTGGGATAGGACTCGGGAAGAAATCATGTTCATGGTTGCGATTATTAACGTTACTGTAGTATGAAGCAGAGCAGGACCGAGTGTTGTGGGAGCTGAACGAGGCGCTGGAGCGATTGTGCAACACACGCCTCACGAGCAGCTGAACTTTTATTATGCCACAGTCGCCGGCGCTTCTTCCGCTTTTCCGGTCATGAGTATGAGGTAACGCAGCTCTGTTTATCATATTAGATACATTTGAGTGTGTTGAAAATGATGTTATAACGTTACTCTGTGCGTTCGCTCGTCGGCTGCTGTGAGACACTGTTGACACACTGCAGTAAGATAGATCGATTTTAGAATATCATATTAAATGCTGGATGGCTTGTGTTGATAAATGGCATGCAATTCATTTTAAAACATATTGTATTGTAAATGCTGTATTACTGTTACTAAAAATAAAGCTGCATCTGATTATGCTATGTTAGCTACTTGACAAAATAGTGTTTTTCTCTAAGGCATGGTACTCGCAAAAAATCAAGAAAATTAGATTTAAACGATAAGACCAAACATGTTGAGCTATATAAAAACAATTAGCTTTCTGTCTATAAATGTAACCAAACAGTTGTTCCCTTGTCTATTAAAACATGTAAATATTAAAGCGTCTTTGGTGTTTTCATGGTTTCTACAAAATAAAACTAGAAACGGAGGGTAACGCGGGTATGACGCAATTGACAGACGACTCCTCACACGTCCCAGAGCCTTGGTTAAAATTGCATTTTTCTCACGATTTACAAATAGTTGCAAACATTTGGGATGTTGTTAGTACTCAAGTGAACAAAATATATAACACTGGCCTCGTGGTTTTTGGATATTTTACTGCAAAATTCTTACATATTGCACCTTTAACAATGACAATGAACCTGTATGATTTTCTTTCTTCAGTGGAACAAAAACAAAATTATTCATAGTAGATGTCCAAACCTCTCTTTTCCATACAGCAAAAATGAGTAGTCTAGTGGCTGTCAGCTGTCAAACAAATGAATAACTGCTTCATCTCAGGGTGCCTTCACACTTGGTTACGTTTGCGTCAACAAAACAGCAGCTGTTTACCCTGTTGCATGGTAACGACCGACGGCGCAGGAGAAGGCGGCAAAATGTATAGCGTTGCTCACCTCAGTTTTATGTTTTTGTTTTTGAAACACTGGTTTTGTTTCCAAAGCTTAGTACGTAACGGCACTTGCGTCTCTTTGCCGCGAATGTACTGCAAATGCTCCAAAGAACGCGAGCAGAAATGGGATCTAACGTTACTTGCAGTTCGACAGTCACGCTCGTCAGGAAAGTGAGTGAAACACACACAAACACACATTTTTATCAAATCATACGTAATTAATAGCGGTTCACTCCCGCGATTTAGTACGACTGCGTTCATATCAGCAGCGAACCGTACCAGACTTCACATGAACCGTTCCCCTGACCATACTCGAAACGGCACTGTTCGCATGAAAAATTGCTAATGTGAAAGCTGTCATGCGAACCCTGGTGCGCACCGGGGTACCGAACCCAAGACTACCTGAAGGAGGTGATCTGAGTTCGGTTGCACTCGATCTGTGGTGCGGTTCACGTGAATATGAAAGCAACACGGACTCCGGTGCGCACTTGTTCAGGAAGTAAAGTAACCTGCGCATGCGTTTTAGCCGATTATAATATATTTACTAAAATAAAACACATGTAAGAGATGATAGTTTTGATTATTTATCTTGGATTCGAGCGAGAGTTAGTCTGCATTTACTGCAGTCAGAGCGGCAAGCAATCAGCTGTCTCCTCAAAATAGTCTGTTTGCAAGCAGCAAAGCCGTCTACGTGCAACGTACACACAGTACACCCAAGCGTTGTTTACACTGCTGCACATAATAGCACCAAATTAACAAAAAAACAATTTATTGACTTGCGTTCTGTTTTCTATCATGCGCCGTGCACGTTTGTGATGACGTAAGATGAACGCAAACGCGCCAGGGTTCGACAGAATCAAGTTTAGTGAGAAACCAGACCAATGCTGCGGGAACAATCACGCCCGGGCTCGGACCACAGCAAACGAGCCCAGTGTGAAAGCTCCCTTAGGGTGCGTTCACACTTGCCATGTTTGGTTCGATTAAAACGAACTCTGGTGTGATTGCTCTGTTAGTGCTACAATCCGAACCCTGGTGCGCACCAAAAAGAGCGGACCGAGACTCCGGAAAAGATGGTCTCGGTCTGCTTCCAAACGAACTCTGCTGCGGTTCGAATGATATATGAACGCAACACGGACCAAAGACATGTAAACGAACCAAAAACAGGAAGATGAGACCCTAAAAATGACAGAATGCTCACGCATATCATTTTTTTCTCGTCATAGTCGTGATTTTGCTCATCACAGTTTGGTACACAGCATTGTTTTGGATGTTCAGTAAGTTCAGTCTCAAAATAGACAATACGTCATAAACGTCGACAGATTGTGAACGTGTCCCTGTGCCTTTAGGTTCAGTATCTTTCGGTTCGGTGATAAAAATGTCTGAATGCTAAACAAACCAGGACTACATGTTTTTACCAAGCAAACCAAGTGAACCGAACTACAAGTGTGAACACACCCTTATGCGGACTCGAATACAGTTTGTGGGTGCGCACCCGAGTTCGGAAGACAGCGTTCACATCATCCAAATGAACCGAACTCTGATGTCAATCGAACCCCCCCAATGTTCAAGACATAGTTACAGCCTTGTTGCAATGCATATAAGGATTTAGGATTGAACTAAACTTTAACACATTAGTATGTTGAGGAGGACCTCCTGCTAGAGTCAGCACTGTGTCAACATCTGGGGATGCAAGGGATTACATTCAACTTCAAATAAATAAATAAAAAAAGTGGGAAAGCCTCCAGTCTCTCAACAGAGTCAACACATCCACTGAGTGGAAGAGAGAGACAGAAAAAGAGAGTGCAAAAGAGATGCATCGAAAAAGAAAGTGTGATCCAGTGAGATCTGGGCAAGAAAAGAAAGAGGAAGTGGACGCTCCTGGCAGGAGTTAACACACATGAGTGGAGAGCAGTGAGTATGGTTGTAGGGCATTACATTTAAGCACTATCAGCTTGAATGGTCACTGCAATGCTCTCCATTAAAACTAGGTCAGTTTTAGCATTAGGGCATTGCTTCTGAGGGGATCCATCCAGATTTAATGCGCTATCGAAAAGGGTTTGTCCTCCCCATTGCAGAGGGAAGAAAAGTGTTTCGAACATAAGTCTTTAAGAGAGATGAGGCCACACAGAAGACATTTCTCTTCAAGTCACCATGAAATCAAAATTGACAATTATTTTTTTTATGGAATATTGCAGTGCTTACTATAAATGATTTATCCAACAGATTTTCCATATTGTGATGTACTTTCAGAGTATCTCTGGCTTTTCTGGTCGCAGATCTGAATGCCAGCTTGCAGATGACTGTAACAAAGGGGCGGGGTTTAAATGATTAAATGATTGGAGAAGTCCAGCATACATCACCAGAGAGAGGTCTGTCATTTCACTGGAAGATACAGTTATGTATGGAGCCCCACACATGACATGCAAGAAAAAAGTAAATCGTGTGCGCAATTTACTGTTTTGTTCCCTCGATTTGCTAATTTGTGCGCGCGATTTACTATTTTGTTCCCTCGATTTGTTAATTTGTGCGCGCGATTTACTATTTTGTTCCCTCGATTTGCTAATTTGTGCTCGCGATTTACTATTTCGTTCCCTCTATTTCCTAATTCATGCTCGCGATTTACTATTTCGTTCCCTCGATTTGCTAAATTGTGCTCGCGATTTACTATTTCATGCCCTCGATTTGCTAAATCGTGCTCGCGATTTACTATTTCATTCCCTCGATTTGCTAAATCATGCTCGCGATTTACTATTTCGTTCCTTCGATTTCCTAAATCGTGCCCACGATTTACTGTTTTGTTTCATCGATTTGCTAAATCGTGCACACGATTTACTTTCGTTCCCTCGATTTATAAATCATGCGCATGATATATATCAGTTTTTTTAGCATATTAATTTTAAGTCACCAAACTACAGTAATGTACACCAATTCTACAGTGTTTTAAAAAACAGTAACATTCTAGTTATTCGTTGACACAGTTTTGACAGCATGTTGATTTCTGAATGAGATTTTAACCCTAAACTGCCCTGAGGTCAAAGGTGACTGATCTGAATCAAGACGTGTTCACACTCACCATCAGCTCAGACCGAAACAGAAAACTGTTACAAAGCCTGCCTTAACAGAACAGCAGTGCTTTATCCTGACAGCCTGCAGCTACCTCTTATCCTCAGAATTTTAATCAGAGATTCTTTCTTCATGACTGTATAAATAGCACACTTTCATCATGGCTAAATAAATCAGCATTTTAACACACTTCATCAAATGCATTTTACAAACAGACACTCGTCTCAGTCAGGTTACAAAGAGAGTGAGGTCTTTTCTTTGTTGTTTGTATAATGAATAAATACCAGCAGTCATAGATATGATTCTCTGAATAACAGGATTGCTATAAAAACATTCAATATTTTTTCTTTATGATTCAGCACCAGGTGCTCATATTAGACACCTAAAATATGTAAAACTGCTCACTCTCAGCCGCCTATATAAGATATTGTGTAAGCCGCTCACAGTTGAAATCTTGCTTTGCTTGTTCTAATTTTAACAGTATTACAGCAAACAAGCAGATTTATGTTTATAAGCTGGGGATAGAAATGGAGGGAGTCTCTTTTAGCTCAACGAGGACGTCATCTGTCCCACTGACTCTTACAGACATAGTGCAAATAATTATGTAAGTGCATGAAGAAACAGAATCTCTGATGATCTCGCTGCTGTTGGAACCTCGAGGTTTTATTCCTGGAATACATATTCCTCAGTGAACTATGTCTACATACCTGTGCATGTACGCCTGTGTCTGAGTGTGTGTGTGTGTGTGTGTGTGTGTGTGTGGAGGGGCAGCTGTGGGTCATGGTGTGATGTCTAATGGTTAATGGCTGACTGGTGATGGTTGTCTCTCTCTCAGGCCTCAGGGGACTCGTCCGTCTGTCATCACACACACTGAGTGATAAGATAAGGAGACATGCTACCAATGACTGTCAGAGAAAAAACCTTTGAGACGTTCAGTACTCTTGTATTTGAAAGAAAGTTAATTCATGTTTAAAAAAGAAAGTTCATTAAATTTATGTACACATTATAACCCTCATCATCAGGGTGAAAATGACATTTTCAAACATTCTAAAAATTAATTAGTGAAGAGATCAGCCCCTTAGAGTATACCATTATAAACTTGCTCTGGTGCAACCCATCAACTTCCAGATCAAACACCAGGCTAATTGCCCCACCTGACATCAATTGTAGGGGTTTTGATTACTTCACAATAAAACCAGCTGTTTCTTCATGATTCCACTGTTAGTAGTGCATAGTAGTGCAAAGAATCCACCATGGTTGGGAAAGTGCTTTCAAAAGGCCTCTGGGATAAAGTTGAAGAAAGGCACAAGTTTGGAGAAGGCTACAAAAACACTTTGAAGACTTTAGCTATCCCTCTGAGTACTGTTCATAGCAGAAGAAGTAGAAAGCAAATGGCACCACCAACACATTGCCTAGATCAGGCCATTCATCCAAACTGGATGACCGAGCTAGGAGGACATTGATCAGAGAAGCTACCAAGAGGCCAAAGGCAACTTTGAAGGACTTACAAGGCTTTATGGTTGCGACTGGTCAGTCTTTGCATGTGAAGACTATCTCACAAGCTTTACACAAAGCTGGCAAGGGTGGAAAGAAAGAAGCCTTTCCTGAAAAAGTGCCACACTCAGTCTCGTTTGCGCTATGCAAAAACACACCTGGAAGACTCTGATGCCATCTGTTAAAAGGTGCCATGGTCTTATAAGACCAAAATTGACCTTTTTGGACTGAACTCCAAGCACTATGTTTGGCGAAAAGCACACCACCCAAAACGCACCATACATACTGTGAAGCATAATGGTGGCAGCGTTATGTTGTGGGGGTGTTTCTCTTTAGCACGGACTGGGCGATTGGTCAGGATTTAAGGGAAAATGAATGCTGCCAAGTACATCCAAATTCTTGAGGAAAACTTGCATCCCTTTGCAATACAGCTGAAGATGGGCAGGTCATTCACCTTCCAACACGACAATGATCCTAAACATACCACCAAACCTGTCTCTAACCTTACCCGTATCCAACCTCAGTAGCAGCAAGAGTGTTTTGCAATAAAATATGAACACAATAAGTACATTGTACTGTTTTTTTTATATAAGTTAAGGACAAAAAGAACAAATAGAAATAGACAAATATAAAGTCAAAACACAGCATTTATATGAAATAGATTTTATTCTAACAATGACTGTCACTAAATACTGTCACTTTTGATCAATTTAATGCATTCTGGATGAACAAAATTATTAATCTCTTTAAAACATGAATCTTACTGACCCCAAACTTTTGAACGGTAGTGGATTAGCTTGGTTTATAAAACAAATAATGGTAACACTTTATTTTACAGTGTCCTTGTTACATGTAATTAATAACTATAAATTATGCATAATTACATGCAGCTAAATTCACCTTATGTGCCAAAGAAACAAGCGTGCAGCCATTTAAGAATTTTGTCTTTGAACTTCCGTTTTTGCGGTAGCTCTGTATATTTCCAAAGTCCCTTTAAGACAAGTCATTTCACTCGGCGGCCATCTTAGAAACGCCTCTGGGCATTCAAGTGCAGCTCCTATCTCTTTGAATGGGCAAACATCAAATTCTCCAAAGCTGTTCGCCAAGCTTTAGATTAAATTTCATACTTGAAATCACCAATGAAATCTGACAACAACTGTCTCGTGAATTTTGTTTCTAAACACTCAAGTCATGACAAAAAATTGCATTTTTTCAGGCTGAATCAAGCTAATGCGCGGGTCTGAACCGGAGATTCTAACGGCTGCTGTAGTGACGCGATGACTTTAACAGTCGGCGATTGGCTCTTATTTAGAAGGCGGAACTTATTCCGCCATATTGCGCGTTGCAATTTCTCCCATTCATAATAGTAAGAGTACAATGTCTTTGATATTTCTATGGCATCGATGTTGTAGAGTAATTAGCTGGTGAAGTGGATTTACTTATTGTAGAGCGTTATCATGAGCATTGTAATGTTTGAAGCGGATGTCATAACAAATGTCAGCAGACCGGGAAGATTTTAAAATGAGCGGTTCATTCATAAATCCATAATTTCGCTGTGGAAATACAAACCAGAAGACATGAGACAATGAGCGCGCGCTGAAAAGGGGCGGGGCTACATACGGTTATAGTAAGTACACGTAGTTAATTATTATTACTCAGTACTTAAATGTATAATGACACTGTAACAAGGACACCTTAAAATAAAGTATAACCAAATTAATAAATCACTTTTTTATTTTTAAAAAGTCAAGCGATGTGAGTGGCAAGATGACAAAATTTTCACTTAAGCACATGGAAGGTCTGACTCGAATTCTATCACAGTTTTTTGTTTACCTACAATAATCATACAGCTTAATTATCTAGTAATACAAACAACATTCGATTGCCCCTCAGTTTGAATGGGAATGATGCTTCTGAAGTCAAGCTAAAAAAATCTGAGACAGAAACTTGGCCTATGTACTTTGAGGGGTCCTAGGAGAAATCAGCACAATATTTACTGTAGTTTACCTTAAACGAGCTAAACACAAGACAAAGCGCTGGTTAATAATCACAAGGGACAGTGATGTGCATTTAAAACACACACACACACAAATAAATAGGCTACTCCATTCTACATACGGTCATGATCGTGTTCGTAAAGCAGCTGGTTTCATCAAACACATTTAGATTATTCATAGCGCTCTGTGGTCCAATCTGTAAACACACTCACAAATTAGTCATTACAGTTTACTGCCAAGATGATAGAAGCACACATGAATTACCCAGTATGGTCTTCACACCGACACGCTAACAAGTGAAAACACGCACCAATTAGTCATAACATTACATTGTGCATTTGGCTTTTGTCAACTGGACTGATTTCAGCATGACTGCATCATGTCAATCTCTCCACCCCACATGTCTTAGCACACAAGCTGTGATAATTTATCACACTCACTGGCCTACACAACATATATTACACATATATGTACTCATACTCCACAGCAGATCTCTATGATATGATGGTATATTCTGGCAAACTCTTTATGTGTGTAAATGAATTCATGGAGTGTGGCTGGTCTTTGAGGAGATGCAGACTCTCACTGAGACCGCTCTACAATGCTTGCAAGGTCGCTGTGAATAACAGGCGAGTAGTGTTTACTGTAAGCACATCTGAGGACATGTCAGCAGTGTAACGCATTGATTAGCCCACTCACTGCTGGGTCTTCAGTACTCGCTAAACCGTAAGGCTGTTTACTCATATAAAGCTCTTGAGGAGGCAGTTGAACAATAAAGTGGCACCTTAAGAGGTGCTTAAAAAGACTAGGCATCTCTTTTTACAACCCAGCACTAGAGACCAAGTATTTGTATCTGTTTGTGTAGTTGTGGGTCAATGACAGTGTGAGAGTACATGATAAAAAAAAAAAAGAGGAAAAAATTTTTTTTGTCACAGTCAGTTTTAGTTTCTCTGTCATGTTTAGTTTATAGTCATAGTTTTCATTGTGACCATTTGTCTGATTTCAAGGGTGCATCTCAATCAGCTCCCTTGCTTCCTAGGTAGAATCAATATATCGTGTTCATGAATTCAGGCAATGGTGAGCACGTTAAGTACCCTGTCTTACTACACATTGGGACACTGATGACTCTATTTCCAGCGAAGTGACAACATCCTCATTGTACAACATCACTACTGGTATTTATGAACAACAGCAGAGCTGATATCTTTCTGACATTATGTTTTAATGTTATTTATAAAATGGTTAGTTTCTGTCCTTGATTCTGATTGGTCAATAGCTGTGTTTTATTCACTATGACCGCTTCACCCAACGGTTCTGTGCATCACTACACAACACCCTTAGCAACCACTCTTAGCAACGTAAACTGTATGTTCTCAATTGATACTGTTCGTTGAAGCTTACTGTATTATGTAGAAGAGTATTGTGAGAAAGCGATTGAGTGAGCGAGTTTATTACCTGCATTCAGATTTAGCATTTTCCCTCAGGTCAGTCCTATGTTCATAATAAAACATCTGTTTAAATGTCTGATGTATTATCTTGTCCTTTTAACAGTTAAGGGGTTTTCCCGTGACTGACAGCGCTAGTCAAAGCATTTGTTAGTTGCGTCTTGTTCTGTGTTCACAACAGTTCAGTCTTTTCAATGTAAAAGTCTTCGCTACTGACTGACACACTCTTAAAGACGCCATCTAATGCCGTAATAATGTAACTTCTCTTGCTGTTCATGGTCAGGGACTATTTTTTCCGGCGGAAGGAAGGCTTTTAGTGAAACTTTACCTCATGAAAGTTGCATTGATGCACATTTTTGGCTTTAACATTTGTATTGTGTGGTAACCGTTTTATAAAAGCAGTAAGGTACTTGAGGCTAGTGCTGTATGGTGAATAAGTCACGGCTGAAGGGGTTGCAGGTACTCCGCTTTGTGCCTAACAATGCCCTTTAGCCGTGACTTTTTCACAATACAGCACAGCCTCTCATACCTTATTGCTTACTTAAAGTACATTATGATTATTAATTTGCTTGTTTTGTTACACATACGTGTTAGGGGTTGAACGACTTCAGAGTTTTAAAGTCGACATTTATGTAATTAAAGGTTTAGTTCACCCAAAAATGAAAATTCTGTCATTAATTACTCACCATCATGTCGTTCCACACCCGTAAGGACTTCGTTCATCTTCGGAACACAAATGAAGATATTTTTGATGAAATCGTTTTTTTTTATATTCCACAAATATCAAAATAACCACATTCAAAGTCCAGAAAAGTAGTAAAGACATTGTTAAAATAGGCAACGTGACTACAGACGAGAATACTTTTTGTGCACAAAAACAAAACAAAAATAACGACTTTATTCAACAATTCTTCCTCTTCCCTGTCAGTCTCATACACAGTTGACGTAGTGAACGCAGTTAAGAGCTTCCGTGTTTATGTCCAGTACCGAGCCGACAATATTGCATTACTCCCTAAAATAGTAACTGATTGCGTTACTTAGTTACTTTTTATGTGAAGTAATGTGGTACGTTACTTTTGCATTACTTATTCTCACCTGGGCTTGCTTGTTTTTTAATAACAAATAAAAGTTCTATTTTTGGCAACTTTAAAGGTTCTTTCATACCAAAAGTGAATAATAATAAGCCTCAGGCTGAAGGAAATGCAGATTCATGCCTGTACAGTAGAGGGCGCAGCTTAAATTTTTTTTCAGCTTTGCTGCAATTCTAGAATACAGAAGAAAAGGACGCAGTCAACAAATAAGAAGAAAAAAGTAACTTGCATTACTTATTTGAAAAATTATCTCAGATATTTTGTTGTAAATTTAAAAGTAATGCATTACTTGTTACTTGAAAGAAGTTATCTGATTACGTAACTCACGTTACTTGTAATGCGTTACCCCCAACACTGATCAGGACAGTTGTACAGTTTATGACACGAGTAAATATACAATTTTTCAGTACACTTTACCCAACATAAACTGCCATTCCAAGGACCCGCTCTCAAACAAACACTATATAACACTCTCAAACAGCCACTATATATAGTAGCTGACTGTATATCTACCTGAGAGGTGTGACACTGAGAGGGCAAACAGGAGAGAACGGGGACAGTGAGTTTCCTAGAGGTGATGGAGTGTGGAGGGAGGGCTGGGGTGTGCTCTAAACGTCACACATACGGGGGAAAATCTCCAATAATGGGAAGGCCGACAGATGCTCCAGTTTCCTTGACAGGAATGGAGGTCAAGTGGAGATTTATGTAAAAGGGAAAACAGGCAGCGAGGGAGAGAAGAGGAAAGTGCATATTATGACTTTAACTAGTGGATGGGGAGGACAGAGCAGCAAAGCAATGATTTTACCCAGACAGCACTGAAAAGGAATGAGGCAGAGGAAGAGCCTTAAAACAGTAGGGAAGGAGTGGATTACAGCAGCGTTTCCCAACCATTTTTGTCTTAGATACTCCTACAGCACCACCAAACCAGACATATTATATGTTCTTCTTAACACGTACAGAATTATGCTCAAAATCATTCTGCATTCATTATACGAACGTGCACTGTAAACCTGAATAAGTTGGCAAAACTCAAAAAATTTGAGGGAATCAGTTACCTCAAAATTTTAAGAAATTCAAAGTTTAAGCAAGCAGAACTGGCATCTTTTTATTTTGTACTCTTAACTTGTAACTTGAAATGTTTGAGAACACTAATTCATACATTTAACTCAAAATTATCATGTAACTTCAATATAAACATTAGAGTGAACATATCTAGCTATAACAAGCTAATAACGTGCTAATTTGCTAACATGTTAACAATAGCATGGTGCAGAGTACAGCAGCAGTATAAAGCATTTAAAACACTTGCTCTCAAACCAAGTCACCATGATGATAACTCTCCAAAAACCCACATTAACAGAAACTTTTCTAAATTAGCGTAACAAAACATTAATCACTACTAAATCTCCCATTTAAAGGTGCAGTAAGTAATTTCTGACCCTGAGCACCAAAACACACTTGTAGCCAATCGGCAGTAAGGGGCGTATACATTCATGATGGGGGAGGTGTGTGTGTTGCATAGAATGTTTGTGATTATGGGGCGGAGTTATCAGGATAGGAGTGTGATCCTTTCGGGAGGGGCGTGTTTGTTTTGGTATTTTCAAATATCAACAGTGTTTCTCAGAAATCACTTACTGCACCTTTAACACTTATCTTGTGCAAAAACAAAACATTACATATCACTTTATTTTAGCATTTACTATCCCTTTAGAGTGCCATGAGCAAAGCATGCTGGGAAATAAAAATCCCAGACCAGTTTCAGTTAAACTTAAGTTCGTCTAAATTAAAAGAAATAAGTTCATAAAACTCAAAACAATGAATCAGTTCAGTTTACTTAAAATATATCAGTTCTGTGAACTTGAAAGAAAAAGAAAGTGCTAAATACTCATAAAAGTTCATTTGACTGAACTAATTTGTTTAATTTAAGTTTGTCCTACTCAAGCCAATTAGCGTTAGGATTTACAGTGTGGCAATTACAAAAAATGCTAAAAAAATGTAAATCTTTTGACAGTCCTATTATTTATATGGAATGCACCTATATACTGCTCAAATGTAAATGTAAATTATCAATGAAATAGTGATTTTTTGTAGCATTATATGTCTTTACTGTCACTTTTGATCAATTAAAACATCCTTACTAAATAAAAGTATTAATTTCTTTCAAAAACAAAATCTTACCAACCCAAAACTTTCGAGCAGTAGTGGCACATCAGACATGCTGGGTATGAGAATCCTGAGCTGTAGTAATTTTCCAAAAGTTGCCCTAACTAGACACTCTACTCTGTCACAGACAGCAGTTTTTATGCCAAGGGCTAACAAAGCATACAACCAGTGGCCCGGGCTGCCTAATCGAGCATTATTTCCCATTTATCTCTCAAGACGCTTGCGCTGACTGACTGACTCTCAAGTCAAGACGATTTGGAAAGGCTCGAGGTCTTGGCAGCAGAGCTGCCGCATCAGACTAGTTACCCAAGCCAACAAAGACATCAACGGGCTCTCATGCCAAGCATGAATAAATAAACATCCAATTGAAATTTTTCTCATGCACTTTTTTTAAAATGCACATTTTCTAAAGTCTTTGGCAGAAGGATCTGTCTAGTAGTCAGGGGCTGTTGCAAAGACAGATTTGTGTAATTTCACTTTATAGATTTTTTTGCTTGCTAATGTTTGCTGTGACCTGACAACATTATCGGTTCGGTTTGTTAAAAGTAAAAAGCAGTGTGGCCTCAGAAGTTTATTGCTAGAAAGTAATAATATTTGAAATAATTTAAAAGCAATAATATAAATATGAAAACATTCACAGTTGCAATGCAATTCCATCTACAAAACATAAGAACAGTGAAGCATGAAGCAGTGTCTTCTTACTTCTTTGGTTTAGATGTCTCAATATGAATCTATATTCATATTCACACAGTCTTAAAAGGAGTAAAAAGACACTTATTTGATGTTGCTGAGTATTCTGCCTCAGACTGCCTTTCATTGTATTTGGGTTTTGCATTTTTTGCACAATGAAGCAGTAACTGTTTTGTTATTACCATGAGTGCTTGAGTCACATCTTTATAAATGGCAAAAGATATTTGAAGAGCCGAAAGATACAGATTTGTGCACAGCAGAAGTCTTTCATTGAGGTAGCTAAACATTCCCTTACTTTAGGTGTATCCAAATTCTCATACTTTTAGTACAGAATACACTGAAGATCTTAATTCTTGATCATTGAAGGAGGTGTGCACCTTCCATACATACTTTAACCTATGATGAACCAAACAAATACACTTTAATCGAAAGGGCCAGTCAGCAAATTTACTTTGGCATAGATTTAGCCCAAATAAACAGCTGAAGTTTTGGCCCAGATCGTGTTTGCCGGCCCAAATCTGTTCCAGTACTTTTTAGCCAAAGCTGAACCAAAACAGGGCCATAACTCCACCCGTAATGAGCCAAATAACAAAACAAATGTGAACCTGACATGTGATTCCTGTACGGTTGAGTTACGTGACCCACATGTGGCTGACACACCAAAGGACATAATTGAATCACATTTGCACCACACCTTTTTTCCATTTAAAACCCATTACACAGTAAATCAAACAATATACACAAAAATTGATTCACAGACATTTTTATTTCATTTTTATTAAATATAGCATCTTGAACAACAGAAGTGTCCTGATGTTGGTTGTAATGTTGGAAGTGTCAAATAAATGAATAAATTTACAATAATTGCTATATTTAGTATGTCTCACCAATCTTTCTCACTCACCATCTGTCAGGAAAAGATAAAAAAAAATAATTACATTAGTATAACATATCAATTGTATCATACATCAGATATTATTCTTACTTTTAGGCCTATTACTACTAATGATTGTAAATGAACACACATTCTGTGTTTCTACCACCCAAGACCTAAGTTGCGGCTTGACATTAAACACCCGCAAAAAACGGGTGGATTTCAATTGTAGTCTTTTAAAAAGGCACCTGAAATAATAAACTAAGTGCAATGTAGTGTTGTTAAAAATATAAATTTTTCGATACTGAAATATCTGAAACACTTCCAATACTCATTTTCCTCAGAATACCAGCTGCTCTTTCTCTCTCTCTCATCTCTCCTCCCCTCACTTTCATTTGCTCCGGATGAATATTGTTGGTGTTTCAGGGCTTGAATTTCGGCGTGGGATTGTGCGTATTGTGCATAATGTTACTCATTCCCACAGATTTTGTGCTCACACCTAAAGTGCGCCACATAAAGCTGCCTCTCAGTACTAAATTTAGTTATTTTTCACTGCTTAAACAGTCAAATACACACAAAATAATGTCAAAATGCCGGTCTTGGTGAGTATTCATGTAAACACAGTCAGTTATGTTTTAAGTGAACGTAAACAGTTGAGAAAGAAAACGCATGTGAAACAGTATAATGGATCCGTGCGTCAAGTCTTAAAGTGACAGCAGCCTAATATACCTGCTGTCAAATTATGAGATGATATTAAAAATATCTATATGGCAGTTTTTCCCCATGGTATTGATGTCAAAATGCTGAGTGGCTAGAAACTTTGGAAAACCACTAGCCACAGTGGCTGGAGAGCAAAAAAGTTCATATCAAGCCCTGATTCAGTCCCAAATAGCGCACTATACACTATGTACTTATCAGTGTACTCTTCTGTGTAGAGTATGAATTTTATAAGGTTATTTTCGTCAAAGTCTGACACGGTTGAGTACATGAAGTGTTCATCATTCCACACTTCGGTTTTTCCGTTAATTCCGTTTCCAGGTATTTAAAGTGTACTTTTATGTGGAATTTTCAGTGTGAACGCACTACTCGCACTATTTATACTATTATTTATAAAACTACTATTTATAAAACGTCATAGAATATGTGCAGCCATTTTTTTAATGAAGAAAACATTACATAAGTTGCTTTCCTTACCATTCAAAATGAAGGCTACTCTAGTAACAGGCTACTTTTAGACACATAATAGGCCTACTTATTAATCTACTTAATATTAATAAAAAAAAAAAAAAAACAGCACTTACCTGAAGCTAATTAGAGTTTGTTTTGGGCAAAGGCTGTTGATGTGAAGAAGGAGCATAAAAGGAAATAAATGAAATAACTTTATTTAAATTTCTGCCAAACAGTCACATGTTTAGTAATCCACCAATAGGAGTTCAATGTAAGATGCAAAGCAACCAATAGCGTTGTTGAATAGGAGAAGGTGTGGACTGCCACAAACCTGCCGCACATGACTTTAGCAGGTTACTTGTGTTTAAACCAAATGGTGTGCTATAGCCACATGTGATCCTCAGTCGTGTACTGTCATCTGGGCCTCAATACAAATAGTGATCCCAAAGAAAACTCTCTCCAATTCTAAAGCCATGGCAAAACATATAAGGTGAAAAGTTGGCCCATGTGTGCTTACTTAACCATATCTAAGCCAGATCTTCCACATTTGATCTAAAAGTACTTGCTATTGTCTGGAGGAAAACTGTCTTAGCACCTTTAGCACTTCAAAAAAGTGCTACACATGCAGCTCACAGTCTCTGCCTTTTTATTTTTCAGCTTTATGAATCTGACACTTGCACCTGTGGCATTATAGGATAGTTCAGGTACTTCACAATCTCAGCAGACGAAGTCAGTCACTCAGGTGTTGTTGACACACTTAAAATACTGCTTTTTGCATATAGCCTACTATATAGAAAGGAAGAATGGACGCGCGAGCACAAAACGCTTAATATGTACTACTGGTTGCATAGCAACCGCAGAAAATCAGCGTGAGCAGGCGTGATTCTGCGGGGTCAGGTCTAGATCCCAGTGTTATATTCGCAGCCAATTTTATATATATATAAAAATAAAATATATAAATAACATAAACCTTACATTGGATGGAGAGTATTTTTTAATCGTGTAGCTACAAAATGAGCGTTTCATAAGCAAGATTTAACTACAGAAAATACATCAAAACGGCCTTTTCGTGACTATATGAAAGATGAGAAGGAATTTCTTTTGCACACACACACACACACGCGCGCGCGCGTTGAGGGAGAGAGAGCGCGCGCCAGATGCTGTAGCACCTTTAAAGCGATGACATCATGACAATTTCACAGAGGACTTCATCTTTAAGCATTAATCGCGTCGTAAAGAGCAGAAAGCACGAACACATGCAGACATGAATAATGAATGGCCGTCGAAATCGAGCTAAATCGCCTGTACGCCTCCACACCAGCGTGAACGCGGCCACTGCGTCTGTCTGCTGCAGGAAAACTGTCGCATCATTTCTAGTGGATCAGACATTAAGTACAATGTGTCACGGACGATATTCCCCGCACGCGCCAGAACTATTGCTCACACACTGAGAGCACACACTGGCGTTATAACGCACTGCACCTATGATGATGATGATGATGATGATGGTTCACTATTAAAGAGCAGCGCAAATTGTGTTGTTGTTCCTGAGGGAGCCTGAAAAACCCGATGGCCGTCTCGCCAAGTGGTCTCAGAGAGTTGAGCAGCCAGGGAGGGTGAATGAATCCTCAGATGCACTCGTATGCACTTTCGCACATACTGATGCCACTGATTTTACGCGCGCATGATGTTCATTCACAGGAAAGCACATGCTCTGCACGGGTTATTTCACGAGCGGGACGCTTACCTCCACACTTGTCCCATCTGAAGGATGTGTATGAGCGTCTGCCAGACCCACACCGAGACGCGACAGCATCTGGCCCTGCCGTACACCCCTGCGCTCGTGCCCGACGCGGCTCTCCGGCCGCTGCTCAGACCCTCCACGGAGCCCAAGCCGCCCCCCGTGTAATCCTGCACGAACCACCTGAAGCTCAGGATCTGGACCAGCACCGACGGCACCAGCACGAAGAACAGTGTGAGTCCGAACCAGAGGTAGTCCTGCTTGGCGTAGTAGTCGAGCGCGAGCCACAAGTCAGTGCCCACGTCCCAGAAGAAGACGAGCAGCGCGAGGACGATCCACAGGCAGTCCAACCACAGGCGCTCCTCGTGAGGTGGCCGCCTGACGTCTCTCCCCTTGCCCAGGAGGTAATGCAGACAGGCGCTCCGGCAGCCCCAGTAGCACGACGAGGTGTTGCAGCAGTGGCAGATGTGGAATGAGCTGTTCTGCCGCGGGTCGTCCTCGCAGCTCCCCACCGTCTCGTCCAGGTTGTGCAGCTGGGCGAAACCGGTGACGACCCCCCGACCGTCGGATTTCGCTGCCATCTTGCTCTCCAAAGCGCACACCTCCGGTTTCCGAGGCTCGTGACGTCACTTCCCCGACACCTGTTTCTCCAGAGTACCCCTAATGAGGTAGCCATGGAGTTGTGGGGTGACGGTGACGCCAGAGAGGCAGAGCATCCTCCGGACGGTGAAGTTAGTGCTCGAACCGGCTCAGGTCAGAGACGAACTCCTGCTGGAATCGGGTTCTTGTCACCTGGACATTGTGCTCGCGCAGCATCCCCGCACAGGGAGCGAGCGCGGGACTGTTCCCTGAGACACCCGACGCCGCTGACTGGATGTCTGGACTGAAGAGAGAGAAGAGAAGAGAGAGAGAGAGACGCGGATGCTGCTTACTCATCGAGGATGCCACCTAGTGCTCGATTCAACACCTCAGGACTGGGGGGTGCTGAATGATGTAATGCAGTGGTGAGCAGAGCACGCTCGTGTTCTTAACCCTTTTCATACATCAGAAGAGATTCACGCTCACGTGGGAATTTATTGCTCCTCATCAGGTGGAAAAACACAATCACATGCATGCTGTCATTCACATTCTCCTCCTCTCCTCTGTGCCATCATGACTCAAGAGACGATCAAGATTCAACATTTAAATGAGTTTTTTTTTAAAGAAGGGCTATGCATATCTTCCTGGAACCTTTTGTCCTCTGCAGTGGACATTATATTTTAGTGAATTTCTCTGACAACATACATGCCACTGTTTAAAGTCTGGATGTCCTGTAAAGAGCAAATTCATGGCTTTTCAGAGATACCAAATGTTGGGAAGCTTCTTTAAGCTGGTTTT